>NC_090759.1:72795902-72908402 GCF_036898095.1 Palaemon carinicauda
TTTAGTTGGGCAGATTTGCACCAACTCGCAGGGGTGCCCTTTTAGCTCGGAAATGTTCCCTGATCGTTGATTGGTTGGACAAGATCATTCTAACCAATCAGAGAGCAGGAAACTTTTCCGAGCTAAAAGGGCACCGGCTGCGAGTCAGTGCAAATGCGCCTCATTAAAAAAAATGAGTATAAGTGCACCCATTTTTAGCTTTCTGGGGATTTTCAACCAATTATTCTGGTAGCGAATGGTCTTCTGGCTCCAGGACATGGCCATGTGCCCAAAATTCAGAGTACAATCTAATAATAAGAAATTTTATTGTCACTGTTATTAAATTTATTATAGGAGGCCTATTTTCATTTATAATTTTTTGTAGTGTAGGCTTTTTAATCGTGGTGTGTTTACAGTACAATTTTGGGTAAAAGCATATTTTATAATGTATTAGTAGTAGTAGTAGTAGTAGTAGTAGTAGTAGTAGTAGTAATAATAATAATAATAATAAATTTCCTCGCATTATGGCACTAGTAACATTGTAACCCGACCGATATGTATTAAGGGATAAATACGACCGGAAAACTCTAAGGGAACTCCACATACGAGTTCATAACTCATTTTATTGCATGAAAAATCAAATGTACTTTTCTCTTGTATATTGTCATTCGTTAGGAGATAGTTTGATAAGATTTCATCATAGATAAGGAAATTGGTAATGATTTATATTTCAAGGTCACCAAGTTTTTCATTTCATGGATGAATTTAGATTATATTAATTTTGATTATATTAATTTTCTAATCAGCATATTCTTGATTATTGTTGTTTATTTCGTCGTCGACATTATTACAATCTTTTTTTTTATTCTTACCCAACATTCATTTCAATTATTCTTACCCAACATTCATTTCAATTATTCTTACCCAACATTCATTTCAATTATTCTTACCCAACATTCATTTCAGTTATTCTTACCCAACATTCATTTCAGTTATTCTTACACAACATTCTTTTAGTTATTCTTACACAACATTCATTTCAGTTATTCTTACACAACATTCTTTCAATTATTCTTACCCAACATTCATTTCAGTTATTCTTACACAACATTCTTTCAATTATTCTTACCCAACATTCATTTCAGTTATTCTTACACAACATTCTTTCAATTATTCTTACCCAACATTCATTTCAGTTATTCTTACACAACATTCTTGCAATTATTCTTACCCAACATTCATTTCAATCATTCTTACAGAACATTCTTGCAATTATTCTTACCCAACATTCATTTCAATCATTCTTACACAACATTCTTTCAATTATTCTTACCCAACATTCATTTCAATCATTCTTACACAACATTCATTTCAATTATTCTTACCCAACATTCATTTCAATTATTCTTACCCAACATTAATTTCAATCATTCTTACACAACATTCTTTCAATTATTCTTACCCAACATTCATTTCAATCATTCTTACACAACATTCATTTCAATCATTCTTACCCAACATTTATTTCAATTATTCTTACACAACATTCTTTCAATTATTCTTACACAACATTCTTTCAATTATTCTTACCCAACATTCATTTCAATTATTCTTACACAACATTCTTTCAATTATTCTTACCCAACATTCATTTCAATTATTCTTACCCAACATTCATTTCAATTATTCTTACCCAACATTCATTTCAATTATTCTTACCCAACATTCATTTCAATTATTCTTACCCAACATTCATTTCAATTATTCTTACACAACATTCTTTCAATTATTCTTACACAACATTCATTTCAATTATTCTTACCCAACATTCATTTCAATTATTCTTACACAACATTCTTTCAATTATTCTTACACAACATTCATTTCAATTATTCTTACACAACATTCTTTCAATTACTCTTACCCAACATTCATTTCAATTACTCTTACCCAACATTCATTTCAATTATTCTTACCCAACATTCTTTCAATTATTCTTACACAACATTCATTTCAATTATTCTTACCCAACATTCTTTCAATTATTCTTACCCAACATTCATTTCAATTATTCTTACCCAACATTCTTTCAATTATTCTTACCCAACATTCATTTCAATTATTCTTACACAACATTCTTTCAATTACTCTTACACAACATTCATTTCAATTATTCTTACCCAACATTCTTTCAATTATTCTTACCCAACATTCATTTCAATTATTCTTACCCAACATTCTTTCAATTATTCTTACCCAACATTCATTTCAATTATTCTTACACAACATTCATTTCAATTATTCTTACACAACATTCTTTCAATTATTCTTACCCAACATTCATTTCAATTATTCTTACACAACATTCTTTCAATTATTCTTACACAACATTCTTTCAATTATTCTTACCCAACATTCATTTCAATTATTCTTACCCAACATTCTTTCAATTATTCTTACACAACATTCATTTCAATTATTCTTACCCAACATTCTTTCAATTATTCTTACCCAACATTCATTTCAATTATTCTTACCCAACATTCTTTCAATTATTCTTACCCAACATTCATTTCAATTATTCTTACACAACATTCTTTCAATTACTCTTACACAACATTCATTTCAATTATTCTTACCCAACATTCTTTCAATTATTCTTACCCAACATTCATTTCAATTATTCTTACCCAACATTCTTTCAATTATTCTTACCCAACATTCATTTCAATTATTCTTACCCAACATTCATTTCAATTATTCTTACACAACATTCTTTCAATTATTCTTACCCAACATTCATTTCAATTATTCTTACACAACATTCTTTCAATTACTCTTACCCAACATTCATTTCAATTACTCTTACCCAACATTCTTTCAATTATTCTTACCCAACATTCTTTCAATTATTCTTACACAACATTCATTTCAATTACTCTTACCCAACATTCTTTCAATTATTCTTACCCAACATTCTTTCAATTATTCTTACCCAACATTCATTTCAATTATTCTTACACAACATTCATTTCAATTATTCTTACCCAACATTCATTTCAATTATTCTTACACAACATTCTTTCAATTATTCTTACACAACATTCTTTCAATTATTCTTACCCAACATTCATTTCAATTATTCTTACCCAACATTCTTTCAATTATTCTTACACAACATTCATTTCAATTATTCTTACCCAACATTCTTTCAATTATTCTTACCCAACATTCATTTCAATTATTCTTACACAACATTCTTTCAATTATTCTTACCCAACATTCATTTCAATTATTCTTACACAACATTCTTTCAATTACTCTTACACAACATTCATTTCAATTATTCTTACCCAACATTCTTTCAATTATTCTTACCCAACATTCATTTCAATTATTCTTACCCAACATTCTTTCAATTATTCTTACCCAACATTCATTTCAATTATTCTTACCCAACATTCATTTCAATTATTCTTACACAACATTCTTTCAATTATTCTTACCCAACATTCATTTCAATTATTCTTACACAACATTCTTTCAATTACTCTTACCCAACATTCATTTCAATTACTCTTACCCAACATTCTTTCAATTATTCTTACACAACATTCATTTCAATTATTCTTACCCAACATTCTTTCAATTATTCTTACCCAACATTCATTTCAATTATTCTTACCCAACATTCATTTCAATTATTCTTACCCAACATTCTTTCAATTATTCTTACCCAACATTCATTTCAATTATTCTTACCCAACATTCATTTCAATTATTCTTACACAACATTCTTTCAATTATTCGTACCCAACATTCATTTCAATTATTCTTACACAACATTCATTTCAGTTATTCTTACACAGCATTCATTTCAGTTATTCTTACCCAACATTCATTTCAATTATTCTTACCCAACATTCTTTCCATTATTCTTACACAACATTCTTTCAATTATTCTTACCCATTATTCATTTCAATTATTCTTACCCAACAAAATTATAAAAAATTTACACAATTTATAAAATAAAAAACGAACAAAAGTCCATGACCCAGTTTTAGAGAAAAGGGAAAGTGGTCTCGGTCTATAAGTATGTAGTCGTTGCCAAAAGGGTGGCCGTTTCAAAGATAGCCTAAAGTTTATGCAACTACTACTACTACTACTACTACTACTACGATCAACGTTACTGACGTGAATAGAGTATTATTATTATTATTATTATTATTATTATTATTATTATTATTATTACTTGCTAAGCTACAACCCTAGTTGGAAAATCAGGATGCTATAAGCCCAGGGACTCCAAAAGGGAAAATAGCCCAGTGAGGAAATGAAACAGGGAAAAATAAAATATTAAAAACAGTAACATTAAAATAAATATCTCCTATATAAACTATAAAAACTTTAACAAAACAACGGGTAGAGAGATTAGATAGAATAATGTGCATGAGTGTACCCTCCATACTCCAGCTCGTCTTGCAATGGGACCAAGTTTTCTATAATATTAACAATATTTCAATATTGTCTATAAAATTTATATATTAATAGCGGCATATTTAGAGATATAATCCTCCCAAAATATATTGGCTTGCAAGGAGAACTTGGCCACAACTTTGTGTTTCACCTGAATGTAAAAAGATTTTGGAATATAATGGTAAATCTTGATTGCATATGCATACAGGAAATTATTCTGGTGAACAATGTGTTAAAGTTACTTAGTTAACTTTTACTTATAAAATTATATTTTACCTGTAAATTAAATTTTAACTTATATATTAAAGTTTTACTTTTAAATTTAATTGTTACTTATAAATTTTATTTATACTTATAGATTTGATTTTTTACCTTCATATTGAATGTTTTATTATAAATGTGACTTTTACATATAAATTGATATTTTAAACAAACCCCTAAATTATATTTTAGTTATAAATTGCTATTTTTACCTATGGATTTAATGTTTACCTATGAATTTAATTTTCACTTATGAATTTAATTCTTACTTATGAATTTTATTTTTACTTGTGAATTTAATTTTTACTTATAAATTGAATTTGTTTTATTATAAATTTGAGTTTTACTTATACTTATGAATTTAATTTTTATATAAATTTGATTTTTACTTATACATTTAATTTTTTATTATAAATTTGAGTTTTACTTATACTTATGAATTTAATTTTTATATAAATTTGATTTTTACTTATACATTTAATTTTTTATTATAAATTTGAGTTTTACTTATACTTATGAATTTAATTTTTATACGAATTTAATTTATACTTCTACATTTAATTTTTTATTATAAATTTGAGTTTTACTTATACTTATGAATTTAATTTTTATATAAATTTGATTTTTACTTATACATTTAATTTTTTATTATAAATTTGAGTTTTACTTATACTTATGAATTTAATTTTTATACGAATTTAATTTATACTTCTACATTTAATTTTTTATTATAAATTTGAGTTTTACTTATGAATTGAATGTTTACTCATAAATGGATTTTAAAATGGATTTTATTTTTCAAACCAAGCCCACAAGGCTATTCCCGCAATATTTGCCACAAAATGAAAAATATTATTTACGCCTAGAAAGTGAGGAATCTAGAAATATTATTTACGCTTAGAAAGTGAAAAAACTAGAAATATCTCAAAGACGAAGCAATGTCTTGTATCAGTAGTATGCAAGGTCACGTTTTGCCCTTTTGAAAAGAGTTAATTAAACCCACAAAAGCAAGGCCACACTTTATTATTATACTTTAAAACACAGTTGAAGATACAAACTCAAGCAAGTGGAAGAATTCTGTTAGCAAATCTGCCATCTTTGCTTCATTATTATTATTATTATTATTATTATTAGTAGTAGTAGTAGTAGTAGTAGTAGTAGTAGTAGTATTCTTATTATCATCATCATCATCATCTTTATTATTATTATTATTATTATTATTATTATTAGTAGTAGTAGTAGTAGTAGTAGTAGTAGTTGTTGTGGTAGTGGTAATAGAAGAAGTAGTAGTAGTAGTATTTTATTATTATTATTATTAATATTATTATTATTATATTATTATCATTATAATTATTATTATTAGTAGTAGTAGTAGTAGTAGTAGTAGTATTAGAATTATTTTTATTATTATTAATGTTACTATGTTTATGATTATTATTATTATTGATATTGTTATTATATTTATTATTATGATTATTATTATTACTATTATTATTATTATCATTATCAATATTATTATTATTATTATTATTATTATTATTATTGTTGATGTTGTTCTTATTATTGTTATTATTAGTATTATTATTATTAATATATTTATTAATATTATTATTATTATTATTATTATTAGTATTATTATTATTATTATTATCATTATTATTAACTAAGCTACAACCCTAGTTGGAAAAGCTGGATGTTATAAGCCCAAGGGTTCCAACAGGGTAAAATAGCCCAGTGAGAAAAGGAAATAGAGGAAATAAATAAACTACAAGAGAAGTAATAAACAATAAAAATAGAATATTTTGATAGGAGTAACAACATTAAAAGAAATCTTTCATATATAAAGTACAAAAGCACCGAAAAATATCAAGAGGAAAAGAAATAAAATAGAATAGTGTGCAATTATGAAGCAAGAAATAATGAGTCATCTGCTATTACTCAGTGTTGTAATATAGTTCGAAATATTAACAACAGATGGAGCTAAGTGTTTGAGGTGACACGTGAGAAGCCAATGCAGGTGATGATGGCGAGTGCCCCAAGTCACATGAAATTTATCCGCCTTCTGTTCTTAGATCTGACGACACTGTTGAAATTGACTTTTGGTGTTTTTGCTTTAAATAGTCTTCTCCATCATGAGGCTCAATACTACATAGTATTCTTGAAGTTTTATTCCAGCTCTGACCAAGTTGTGGAATGATCTTCCTAACCGGGTTGTTGAATCGGTAGAACTTCGAAAGTTCAAACTTGCAGCAAATGTTTTTATGTTGAATAGGCTGACATAGGTATCTTTTATAGTTTACATGTGAAAGGTTTCTTTAAATGTTGTTAATGCTCTTAGAATATTTTATTTTAATTGTTCATTACTTCTCTTATAGTTTATTTCCTTATTTCGTCTCCTCACGAACTATTTTTCCCTGTTGGAGCCCTTGGACTTATTGTATCCTGCTTTTCCAACTAGAGTTGTAGCATATTTAGTAATAATGATAATGATTATAATATTGGGGCAAGAATGCATATCTTGCAATATTGCTGCCAGTACTTGGCTATTTAGATGATGTTTTAAAATACCTGGCATTAGAGTTCTCATGCTTAAGACACACTATTCTATCTAATTTCTCTTCCTCTTGTTTTGTTAAAGTTTTTATAGTTATATAGAAAATATTTATTATAAAGTTACTGCCCTTAAAATATTTTATTTTTCCTTGTTTCCTTTCCTCACTGGGCTGTTTTCCCTGTTGGAGCCCCTGGGCTTACAGCATCGTGCTTTTCCAATTAGGGTTGTAGCTTAGTAAGGAAGTAAGTAATAATAATAATAATAATAATAATAATAATAATAATAATAATAATATGGCAACATTACAGCCTGTTCTTAACCATTGATTACCGAAGATGGTCCCTAGTAAACAGCTTAAACTCACGGTCTCGTTCTGGGATAGATCTGCTGCCATGCGAATGCAAGGCGAACATATTACCACTGTATTAGCCACGAGGAATAGTTGTTACATTTATTGAAATTGCAATAATTGAAATATAATTGTTATTGTTTTATTTTAATTGATAATAATAAAAGGATAATAATGTTTTCATGATGAAGTCTTAACCTATAATAAAAAATGAGTCTATGTCTATAAATAACGTCTGACCTAAAACTCCATATAATTCTTACATCTCAGATTCTTAAACATCTGCGTAGCACAACACACCGGTCTTGGGTGACCTTCAGACCTTGATCTAAATACTGGCAAGGCATAAACATACCTTTTCAATTGTGCGTTTGAAGACAATGTGACTTATTTTACATAGAATGTTCGTATATATACTGTATATATACCTGCTTATGTTTCATACGAGTTAAATACTCATTGGTGCTACAGGGAACAAATTGTGTGTGTGTGTATATATATATATATATATATGTATATATATATATATATATATATATATATATATATATATATATATATATATATATATATTTATGTATATATATATATATATATATATATATATATATATATATATATATATATATATATATATATATATATATATATATATATAATCCATTTCTGAGTGGGGATACCTTAACGTGGTGAAAAGGTTTGTATATTACCATGATCAGCAAAGTTTAGGGCCATCCATACTAGGTTGGTTTGCTGTGAAGCGATCGGACTCAGCGTGGTGATGAAAATTACCAACACATATCTGAGTCCTTTGTCTTGCAGTGGACTAGAAAAGGCTGCATTTGTTGTGTGTATGTATATATATATATATATATATATATATATATATATATATATATATATATATATATATATATATATATATATATATATATAAAACCATATCTATTCATAGTTATTAGCTATACTGTATCTATTGTGTTCATCTTACAATTTGTATTTCTTTAACGACCAACTAAAATAGCATAAAAATCACATATTAACGTTTCATTTTTTTTTCTCTCCCCAGGGATCAGAGATCATCCGAGTCTCCAGGCTGACGAAGGAAGCCCGCGAGGGAAAATTCATGAGATTTCTGTACGAGGACACCCGCACACTTTATGATATCTTTCGAAGAGGCGTTAAAGAATCAAGTGAGTGACTGTGTGTGTGTGTGTGTGTGTGTGTGTGTGTGTAAGAGAATCACAGGGAAATAAAATAGAGATGATAAGATTAAGTCAGGAGCTAATCTTATATTTTCTATTTCTTTTTCCCAGTGGTTCTTTTGCATTTATATATATATATATATATATATATATATATATATATATATATATATATATATATATATATAAAATATAATTAATTTAGTCATCATTTAGTTGCGTTGATACTAATTCCCAATTATTAATTATCATTATTCAGTCATATTGCTAATCCCACACACCCTGACGGAATTAGTTGATGCTCAACTGTTTACTGTAAACAATTGGCAACTTCGTTACATCTTTAATTATATATTTCCTTTCCGTTTATTCTATTTGTTTGTTGACATGCAAGTTAAACTTTCTTAAATATAGTGACATAGAAAGGCAGTAAAATTGAAAGGAGCCGTTGATCAAACTTCATTTGAATTTATAAAGGTACGGAATTGAATTAAGCCTACAAATGTCTCATAAGTGAAAATGCAAAGTTTGAGAAGACTACAAAAAAAGGCCATAAACGTGAAATTCAAATGTGAGAGAAGAGATGTGTATCAAAATACAATGCAAAACATAAAAAAATGTTAAAGATATTTAACATTGGTCACGTGTAACATTTCCGTTATGTCAAAGTAGTTCCCAATAAATTATTACTCAGTGGAAAGGAACTAATAAAGGAAACCGTATTTTGTCATGATGTTCCTTACCTTGGTAGGCTATGCTAGTCAATGCAATAGGCCTAGGGTACTTTCAAGCATGTAAATCAGTAGAAATATCAAGGTTGATTATGTTTTTATAATGAATTTAACATATATTTGAGTTATTAAATCTTGGTCAACCACTTCTGGTCTCTGTCTAGCTTTAGATCGGGAATTTTAGTGTTGTTACCTATAATGGGCCATTGGGAGCCCCCCCCCCCCGTTTACTTTGATTTCATTGTTGTAACCCAGAAGGGGGCCATTTGGACCCCCCCCCACCCACCCAACTTTGATTTTAGAGTTGCAGCAATAAATCAAAAAGTGAAATACAGGGATGCTTACAAACCTGTACCTAAACGTACACATGGACATGAGCCTACTGGAACCCCAACCTAACCTGGCACAGGGTCCCATACATCATTGTGAAACAATAAACTATTGCTAGAGGAGGTTCTTGGGTTACGGATGAGATCCGTTCTTACGATGCGTCGTCAGTCAATTTTTGTCGTAATTTGGATTTTATATACATAGCATGCTGTAATGTAACCAATATGTTCAAAATACTTTTAAAAAGGAGAGCAAACAACCTCCATTTATAAAGTTCAAACTTCCAGCAAATGTTTTTTCATATTGAACAGGCTGAGATGTCTCTTTTTACAGTTTGTATATGAAAGATTTGTTTTAATGTTGATACTGTTCCTAAAATATTTTGTTTTAATTGGTCATTACTGCTCTTTTTAGTTTATTTATTACCTTACCTCAGTGGCCTATTCTTCCCTGTTGGAGCCCTTGGGATTATAGCATCCTGCTTCTTCAACTAGGGTTGTAGCTTAGCTTGCAATAATTGTAATACAGTAATACATTTACCTGTATATACTCTATAGAGCAGAGTTCTTACATTAAGTACAGTACAGTACTATTAGATAATAAGTATTACGATTCCGTACCATTATTCCCCATTTTTGTTTTGTTGCACTATGCCTACTTTGTTCCATGGTAGTGGTTTTTGTGTTTTTGGATACACTGCCATGAGAAGTCTCTCTCATGCTTTCCAGAAATGATACACAACAATAAAAGGCACAAAAATATATAAAAAAAAAAATAGTAAACAAAGATGGTGAAATAATGCTAAATTGACATGTAACATAGCCTACTACTCTGCAGCCAGGCGACGATGTTTGCTGCTCTCCAAATTGGCAAGTAGTTTGACGTATTAATGATTCAAACATCGTAACTTGAAATTGAGTTACGATGATATTGTTAAGTACCTTATGGGAGCCTATTTGTAATGGCGAATCGTCGTAACTTGAGATTGTCTTAACCTGAGGACCTCCTTTATTTTGGATGTATGCTGTACTTTATTCTTTTCTGTCTAGGGGTTATTGCCTCTCGATATCCCTGCAACGTAACCTGATCCTGCAACGAAGGTTTTGCATTATAACGCCATCGTTACAGCATTGTACTCTTGAATTTCAGTGGGAACCCTTGACATGGCAATTTATGTCACAGTTCATCAAAATATCACAATTAAAAACCTGTGAGAGAAAGCATATTTGACATTTAAAGCACTTCTTCAGTAATAGCTGCTTTGAGACTACAGTACTGTATACTGTATACAGTACAGTACCTTCAAATATGGGGTATGTCACATAGGTGACAACACGTTTTTCAAAGATAATGTTTTCCCTTAAGAATTTTAATGTAACCATTACATCTCCCATCAACTTAGTTGTGGTCTATTGGAAAATGCCACATAGCTTTTAGTAGGTCAGGTATTCCATCATAAAAGTTATTACTAAAATCAGTGATCTTTTAGAAATGTTGTAGCTTAATGCAGTTCTTACTGAATTAGTAACAATATTTTACAGACTGGTCTTTGCATGACTAACTTATGATTAAGGAATTATGGAATTTATTTTTCACATCATGAAAAGTGGGTTTAGTTTGAAAATATTGGAAACTGATAAATCATACGTATACAGTATTGTTCCTAAGATGACATCATGAGGTAGATGAAGGAAGGTATCGGAAAATATGAGATTGTTCATACATTACATTCACTTAGGA
Source organism: Palaemon carinicauda (assembly GCF_036898095.1). Classification (NCBI taxonomy): domain Eukaryota; kingdom Metazoa; phylum Arthropoda; class Malacostraca; order Decapoda; family Palaemonidae; genus Palaemon; species Palaemon carinicauda. The sequence continues at coordinate 72,807,529 of NC_090759.1, forward strand.
TTTCAAAAAAGACCAAAAATTGACAATGAAAATCATTTGAAGTATTAACAGACAACAAAAAATTTACAAACTCTTATTACATGAAGATAATACTATACAAGTATCAGAATGCTTACTAACTTTACCCTCTTGCTTTATAAGAAAAAATTTATATTACCTCACAAAATTTAATCGTTTAATTTCTTTACAGATAACGGTCCATGTTTAGGATCTCGTGAGGGACCAGGAAAACCGTACACATGGTTACATTATAACGAAGCCCTTTTGAGAGCCAAGAACTTTGGAGCTGGCCTTGTAGCGTCGGACCTTAAACCTGGCCCTGAAACCTTTGTTGGCATCTATAGCCAGAATTGCCCAGAATGGATATTAACAGAACAGGGATTGTATTGCCAGTCAATGGTCATTGTCCCTCTTTACGACACTCTGGGACCAGAAGCCTGCAATTTCATCATAAACCAAGGTAAGCATTTAAGCTCTTGAAGTGTCTTATTATTTTAGGGATCTTAACCTGATGTAAGAAGGGTACAGTGAAGAAAAATATGTATAACTGTATGTTGGATGTCTCAATTTTGAACCATATTTTATTTATAATACAACATTCAGTTTTGCTGTACAAAAGAAGTTTTCCGCTTATTCATTGTTCTATCATTTCCTTTCCACAGCTTCTATTACAACAGTGGTTTGCCAAGATGACAGAAAGATGAGCCAGTTACTTCAGTCACCTCCTAAGTGTCTCAAGTTACTTATAGCCATTAAGGATGTCACCCCAGAGACAGCAGAAAGAGCAAGAGCACTTGGAATTACAATAAAATTCTTCGAGGAGATTGAATCTCTAGGGGCAGCAAGTGATATTCCTGAGTTGGTATGTATTTCTTACTGAGGTTGTTTTATTTTGTTCTTCCCTTGACCCTTAGACAGTTATTGATTCTAAACACTTACCTAGGAAATTGATCATCCTATCATAATAATAACATTCCACATATTTAAGCCCTCTAGAGACTACATTTGAAAAAGAACATTGCACTGTTCATTGTAAATAGCAAAGCTGCCCACCTTTACTTTATTTCCCAGTTTCCGATGCATATTTTTATAAGAAATGTGTCAGGTCTTGTGAAATCACTTTGCTCTACTGTAAGAGATAGTAGGTTGGCCTGGGCACCAGCCACCCTTTGAGATACTACCGCTAGAGAGTTATGGGGTCTTTTGACTGGCTAGACAGTAGTATATTGGATCCTTCTCTCTGGTTACGGTTCATTTTCCTTTTGCCTACACACACACACACACACACACACACACACCGAATAGTCTAGCATATTGTCCTCTGCCTCATATCCCTGACAACACTAAGATTACCAAACAATTTTACTTACTGCACTGTAATTGTTCAGTGGCCACTTTCCTCTTTGTAAGGGTAGAAGAGACTCTTGAGCTATGGTAAGCAGCTCTTCTAGGAGAAGACACTCTAAAATCAAACCATTGTTCTCTAATCTTGGGTAGTGCCATAGCCTCTGTACCATGGTCTTCCACTGTCTTGGGTTAGAGTTCTCATGTTTGAGGGTGCACTTGGGCACACTATTCTATCTTAATTCTCTTCCTCTTGTTTTGTTAAACTTTTCATAGTTTATATAGGCGATATTTATTTTAATGTTGTTGCTCTTAAAATATTTTATTTTTTTCGTTTCCTTTCCTCACCGAGCTATTTTCCCTTTGTGTGCCCCTGGGCTTATAGCATCCTGCTTTTCCAACTTGGGTTGTAGCTTAGCAAATAATAATAATAATAATAATAATTGTGACTCAAATTTCAGAGTACCATGTCAGATACTTTTATGTATACTTAACAAAAAATTAACATAGTACTTGAACCAGAATAAGTAGGTACACAGGTATAGAAATACTGTGTTAAGGTGCTGTCACACTTGCGAAATTTTGACTTTTTATTTGATGGTGACTTTTCGTGTTTTGATGACTTGTTGGTGCAGTTGTCACGAATTTTGAAAATGTTACGGATCGAATTCAACCCTTCGATACCGTTGACTTTACCATTTGTTTAAATCTTGAGCACAAATTTCAAGTAATCGGAAGAAGCCTATGGGATCATAAGCATGATAGTTTCATGGAAACAGGTCTCAAAAGAAAAAAAAAAAAAAAGAAAAAATCACCATACGATTCGGGGAAAACTTTCCTGAATAGATGATTGAACTTTTCTTTTGTCAGTCTAATCCAATTCTTCATGGTTACCTCGTCTTCCCAGCTCAGTCCCTTCGCTAATCTATAATATATGCTTTCCTTTTCACATCGTGTTAACCAGAGCTAAACCCAGACTTATTTTTTTTCTTCTTATTCTATGCAACATCATCAAACACATACAAGCCCAATCCACAAGTACTTTGTGTTATTAGGCATAGTCACCGCTGAGATGGTTTGTTTATGCTTTGACGACCTCAACCAGACCATGAAGAAAAACGTGGGTGACAACCTGAATACGACTTGATGTCAACGACAAAATCAGAATAAGCCCACCCGAATTTCGCTTGTGTGACTGCGCCTTTACTGTTGAGAAAAACCAAGTTTCTGTAGGGAAACAGATTTGTAAATATACTGTAGTGTAGTGGTATTAAATTATACAATATTGTATCATGTACGGTACTTTACAATGTTCGTAATTTCACTGCAGGAATGGCCAGGTCATTGGTTAATGACAGGTAGTACTAAGGGGAAGCTCTGCCCACCCTCCTGTCATAGAATAGCCACTTTTGTCTTTGGTCTCAAGGGGTACAAATGTACTGTCACACTGCTCTTTTGATGGTCAGATCTTTATTTATATTTATTTGTGATTAAAAGTTTCATGCGAGGGAGTTACTGTAAGCAGCGCCCCCCCCTCCCCCCCTCCTTTGGAGTGTTCTACCTCTTTCGATCAAGAAGAGGATAATTCGGACCATAACTCGCAGATTTTGGGTCCATTGACTGCCAGACAGTACTACATTGGGTCCCTCTCTCTGATTACGGCTAATTTTTTCTTTGCTATGTACATGCATTGAATATTCTAGCCTATTTTTCCCACATTCTCGTCTGTCCTCAAACACCTGACAGCCCTGAGATTATCAAACAATTCTTCTTTTATAGTTTATTCATTTCCATATTTCTTTTCCGCACAGGGCTATTTTTCCCTGTTGGAGCCCCTAGGCTCATAGCATCTTGCTTTTCCAAATAGGGTTATAGCTTAGCTTGTAGTAATAATAATAATAATAATAATAATAATAATAATAATAATAATAATAAGAGTAATAATAATAATAATAATATCCCGGCATCAGGACGGAATTACCCGATTCGTACCAAGTGTCACCTGTACTTGCCTGCCCGATAGTGAAAAAGGACTCTTCAGGTCGATTGTGAGACCATTATGGCAGATACTTTTGACATACTGACAATAGGTAACATTCCCTCAAGGAATCAAGTACCCACACCATCCAGGTAGAGTGGAAAGTGTTCGCCCACCTCTCTGGTCCCTTTCATGGGATTCTCTGGTGTGCCCCGCCCTCCCTCTTCAAAGTTGAATAGTGTCCCGTTCTGCCAGGTCTCGGGTAGATCCGGAGAAAGAGAGAGACTAAAATGGGGGGATGTAGAGAGAATGTGTATTTGTGGTCATAGTACTTTTCAGCTAATCCAGGACTTTCTTACCTGCAATTTGCGAAGAATCTTCTCGGTAGAGTTTGTCCCTCCTCAGAAGGCAGTGTTGCCTACCCTTGGACTTGGTTCCTTGGGTGGGATGGTTATAATCCTCAGGGCACAACTCCCACCTCCTGCTAACCTTAAAAGGGAATTTTATGGTCTTTCCCTCAAGCCTGTCTCTTCTTCCCTTGTCAAGAATTGGTGAAGTAGAGGCTCCTCGATGTTGCCTGGATCCCACCTTATGGAGGATTAGTCCATGCTTGAAGGAGGTTTCAAGCACTACTACTTATTCTGGAACTAAGATCCTGAGACGGTCCTCGTCCTCAGGGCACTGGCGCATAGTCCTTTTGCCTACTTGAGGAGGGCTTCCCAGGAGATTTTTCTTAAGACTGTCAAACTTTTCTACTTTGGCAAAAGAGTAGAAGTTTCAGGCTCTTCATTTTAAATTTTTGAGGGACTGTCGACTTTGTCATCTGACAGATTGTTATGAAGACCCACTACTAGTCTATCTCAAACACAAGTTTCGGAGCCAGTCCTGCCACTATGTGCAAGTTGGCACAGAAATGTCTGGTGTCACATTGGGGTACTGCAGTGCTATTTGAGGACGACTTAACACCTCACATGCGAGCATTACAGCCTTCTCATTTCCCCAGCAGGAGCCAGAAGGAAGTGTCCAAATGCTGTTCATTCTGACTTGGTGAGGCTGCCTGCTTACAGATGTGACTTTAGTCACTGGATACCTCTCCCATCTCAAGGAAGAACTAGCACTTTCGGTTTATATTTTGACATACTTTTAGCCAAAGGTTAGGTCTGAAGATGTAGGATCACATTTGCCTCTCTGTACCTAAAGACATTACCCACAGATCCTTCGACCCCTTTCCTTGGGGTCCTGAGGTGGCTACTCAGTAGTTCTGTAACACTCCCAGCTTCCTTACAGGATTTGGTATGCATCCTGCTAGGGTCACACATTTTGCATATGTTTCAAGGAGAGGTAGAATAACAGGCTCTTCTACCTCTTTCATGTTCCCCTCTCAAGGGGATGCACCAGCCGCAACTATCACATGCTGGTTGGACGTTTGATGCTGGTGAGTTACAGTACTGGGTACTTTTCTTGCAGACTGCATCTCCCAAAAAGTAACTTTCTACTCCTGGCAAGGGGGAGGATACATCGGTGTCTTACTGGACATTTCTTTCGATGTGCCTGGTTTGATACTGCCAAAGCCATCTTCTTGTCATGAAGATAGGTTTTCATGTCCTAGTATTGGCTTCCTTTTAAGCCAGTACGCACTGGCTAAGGCCCTAGCAGCGTCTAGATTTCTATAATTGGCTGTGTGAGGTTGTGTAAGCCACCTTCCTTGCTCCCTTACAAGACGAGGAAGGACGAACTGTCCAGTTTCGTTGTAGGGGGACTTGCTCCCACCAGTAATTGACTCTCTCTAATCTAAAGATTTGTGTAAGGGTAGGAACAAAACCCATTGTAAAAGTAATGTATTTCCTAGCTATACGAACCCGAGTAATTTGGATTAAATCCCCCCCCCCTCCTCAGCCCTAGCCTTAAAGACAAAAGAGGCTATTTCATGACAGGTGGTGGATCAGCGGTGCTTCCCCTTCGTGCTACCAACTTCCTTGCTTACAATACCATGGCTGCTCCAGGGCAGCTGAAGACATGATCCCTATTTTTATAAGACTGGGATTTGTAATGCTAGGAAAAATACAAATTTTAAAATTTGTTTATACAGGTACAGTACTTACATAATGGGGAATTAATTGTAGCATTTGTTGTCATTCACACTACAGTAGTCTTAATAACATAGTTTATTTTAATTAATCCTCAACTTTTCAGACATCAATATAATTTTATTTTGTTTGAACTAGGTGAATTAGAATAAAATTATTTTCCTTTGTGGAAACCAGAATAATTAGGGGGCATGGCTTGGAAGTTTAGATGGGAAGTCTCATTTGACTGGTAGTCATTCTGGAGTTCAAACTTTGCACGGTAAAGTTATTTTTTACAGTCTGGTCATGTTGTTTTCAGTACTTGATAAGCTGCTTATCAAGTTATGTATTTGTGGGCTCTGAGCCAATATGAAAAGCTGCTTATCAGATTGCTAGCTTCAAAAGTTTGGCAAGTGTTTGTGGATTGAGGTTGAAGATTGTAACGTGTATTTGATATTGGAGTGACTTTGCTCACAGCCATGAGCTCAAATGCAAAAAAAAAACTTGTTTATTTATTTGTAGTTTTTATTATTAAGTGAAAGTACAAAAGAATATATTTTGAAGGAAAATCATAAAAGTTGAAAGATAAATAAAAAAAGATTTCAAGACCAGAATTTAGGCCAAAGGCAAGACATTGATACCAGTGAGGGCACTCAATGTAGAAATAAATTAGGAAAATGCTGACAATTTTGAATATATTCAAAAGTATTCAACCATTTGTATTCTCCGTAAAACATACCATTCGCACATTTCAAAATTAATTACTGTACAGTAAATAGGTAAAAACAGAAAACTTAAATTTTTTAAATAATGGATTCCTGTATAATAAATTTCAAGTGTATTTTTACGTATATGATTTTGTTACTTGTCGAAAATCTTGACCCCAAAGTATTTTAGAAGTTTAGGAGATACTGATTTTTATTATTATTTTTTTCTTGCATAGTACTCTACCCTGTACATTGTAATGCTCATAGCATAACCATATAAATTTGTCAATATACTGATAAAGAAATTATAGCACTTTTATGGATCACATTTTTTGAAATATAAATTTGATATTTGGCTACCATTAATATATTACGGCAATTAATAACCATGCGTAACTAGTTCACCATACTGAAATTTATTTCAATGCAGGGTAGCCCATGAATGCTATAACCTAATTTAATTGAATTACTTAATGTAAAACTAGGAAAGTTTTGTGGGAAATAGTCTGTTCAGCATTTCCTTTAAAATCAATAAATCTAAATTATCTAACTAATATCTAGCATTAAAGATAATTTTATATTATGATAGCGCAGTAAATGAAATAAAGAACAAATTGTTATGCTTATGATGTATTGATTTTTCTTAACTTGTCCTGTATTAATTCTTTCAGCCTCCTCAACCAGAAGACTTGAGTACTATCTGTTACACATCAGGAACAACTGGTAATCCAAAGGGAGTGATGCTTACCCACGAAAATATTGTTGCCGACGTTTCTGCCACGCTCTTACAGCTCGCTGAACACAAACCACACAAGGTACTGTATGGATTTGTCAATTGTATTTATATCCTCCAATAAAGTAATTTCAATGCGTTATTATTTTGTAAGTAGCATCTATTTACATTTAAAATATTTGAATATTCATTCTAGGTCGTTTTTCTTTTCAGAGTGATGTTATGCTGTCATTTTTGCCACTTGCGCATATGCTGGAGAGATGTTGTGAGGTGTCAGTTTATATAGCTGGTGGTGCTGTAGGGTTCTTTAGTGGCGACATTCGTAATTTAGCAGATGACTATAAGGCCTTGAGGCCAACCATTACCCCGTCCGTCCCACGTCTCTTAAATCGCGTTTATGACAAAGTGACCACTGCTGTGAATGGTTCCGCAGTAAAGAAGCTAATGTTGAAAATGGCCGTCTCAAGCAAAAGATCAGATATAGAAAGGTATGGTAGCAATAGAATTTCTAATTTAGTATAATAAATTTGCAACTTTAGTACTTTACAGTAGTTTTTAGGTGATTATTTTCATTGGTGTTGGTAATTGAATTTTATTTCTCAGTATGAAGGTATATTCTTCATAGCATTTATTTGAAGGAAGTTTTGATTCATATACAGTACAGTGATACAGTAATGTATTTTAATAGATGCCTTTTTAAACTTAGTCTTTTGTCGATCTTTTTATATCGTTCAGTATACTTTACTTGAATGTTCAAATTGTAAGGCTTACATTAATTTAGAATACTTTATTATAAGAATTATATTGATGACCCAACAACAAAATACCTATATACTGAAAAAGCAAGTACTGTACAGCAGTCTTGAAAAAAAAAATGTTATATATAATAAAATTGAATCTCTGGAAATCATTTGAAAATATCTAGAAATGTTGTGCGCTTTATGTACTAAGTTGAAACATCATCACAGTGTAAAACGTGTCAAAGTTTTCTCTCTTGAGTCAAGGTGAAAGTAATTTGTATTGTAGTGTTTATTTGCAACAGCTAAACATGTTTGTAAAATACTATGTAATTTGTATTATTTCAGGGGCATTGTAAGAAGAAACACAATTTGGGACAAATTAGTGTTCAAGAAAGTGCAAGATGGAATGGGTGGTCGACTAAGATTATTGGTTGTGGGCTCAGCACCTCTAGCAGGAAACGTTCTCACTTTCATGAGAGTTGCTTTAGGATGTGTTGTAAGTATTAGCAGTACAGTAACTGTTGCATTCATACTCATTTAAAATCTTTTTATGATTTGAGGTGGTTTTCAACCTTCGTATTGGTGGTCTTGCATCAAACACATATGTAGCATATACTAATCAAGCTTTAGCATATATGGTACATTCCAAACAACTGCACAGTAGTCGTATACGGCAAAGCTACTGATGAAAGCTATAAAACTTCACCTTGAAACATGATATAATTCATTCATTCAAAGCTTCTTAACCAAAGCAGTAAGAATTTAATTCATGTCACCATTGCCTACGATGGAAGGATCTGTGTACTTCTGATAGTGAACATAAAGTAAAAGTGTCATCACTTTTTTCATGGTGTATTGTTTTACAAAGTAATTTCCCTCTAACCAGAATTATCTGCAACTGTGACTTAATGACAAAAATTTTATTCATAAATACATCAGTAGGTTTCACTATCTATTTTGCCATAAAACTACCCCAACTATTTTAGAGAATTTATGTGAACGTTCAGTATGGACGTACAGTAAACAATTTGTAGTGATGGATCATTTTGTAAAAATTTTTGACTTGATTTACCTGAAATTTGCTTTATACTGTAGGAAGTTTACAATAATATTCAATAAATACAGTATCCCTCATTGATTATCGGTGTTTCTTCTAACTTCACAGTGTAATGTATACTGTGTACAGGTCACATGCATAATTAATTGCATACGAAGCGATATATGAAATAGTGTAGGTTAACCCTTTTTCCCCCAAAGGACGTATTGGTACGTTTCACAAAAGCCATCCCTTTACTCCCATGGACGTACCGGTACGTCCTTGCACAAAAATGCTATAAAAATTTTTTTTTTCATATTTTTGATAATTTTTTGAGAAAATTCAGGCATTTTCCAAGAGAATGAGACCGTTCTGACCTCTCTATGACAAAAATTAAGGCTGTTTGAGCAATTTAAAAAAAATATACTGCAAAATGTAGGGAAAAAAATAACCCCCTGGGGGTTAAGGGTTGGAAATTTCCAAATAGCCTGGGGGTAAAAGGGTTAAGACTGACATTTTTGGGGGTATTTTATAAGATTCTTTTTCAGATTGTCGAAGGTTACGGTCAAACAGAATGTGGAGCTCCCGCAACACTAACCATCCAGGGTGACTACAGACCCGACCATGTGGGACCACCGATTGCATGCAATGCTATAAAACTCGTTGATGTTCCAGATATGGGTTATTTTGCTGCACAGGGTGAGTCAAAATAGGTCTCCTTAAAAGTACCTGAATTATATTTTCAACTTACTTCCCCATTATTTTAATCAACATAATGTTTAGCTTGCTGACAAACTGGTATACCTAACTTCCAAATGACAAAGATGCATTTATTTTTCTACAGGTCAGGGTGAAGTATGCATAAAAGGCTCAAATGTTTTCAAAGGATACTTCAAGGATCCTGAAAAGACTCGAGAAACTGTTGATGCCGGAGGCTGGCTTCACACTGGAGACATAGGACAGTGGCTTCCTGTAAGTTCTGAAATTTCTTTCATTGTATAATGTGAAAAAATTTGAATAAGGATAGTTTTGATAGTAGTAAGAAACTGGATGAAACCTCTGAATATAACCTAATTGAGGTATCACAATAAATGCTTTGTAAATATTTACCCTCATTTCCATCAATAGTGAAAAGTGAAGCTTAGAGGTATCTTCAAACCTTACATTTAACCCTTCAAGAACTAGTGTTTATCCTAGAGGTTTTCATTTCATTTATAAATTATTTGATTTACCTCAGTTGATCTGCAATTCCTAAAGATGGTTCAAAGGATTTGTTCTAACATAGTAGAGTAAATCAGTCTAATTTAGTAAATTAAATATTTTTGAAAAGTTTATAGCAATATAGAGGAAATTTTTTTTAAATTTGACTATTTTTCTTAAAGTAAAATGTGGCAATGCAAAAAAAAAAAAAAAAACATGCTTCAGTATATTGTTAGTGATGTATAATTAATAGAAACTGGGCCATGATGAATGGCATTTAAGTAATGTGCTAAATAAGTGTGCTTTGTTCCTGCACGTGCAAATTACGGTATACTTTCTCTTCAAGCGGCAGCAAGTTTGCATGGCCCTGTGTTTCAAACTTCCTGTTGTCAGTTTAGTGGTTAATATTTCTCTTTTTTACAGACTGGAACGTTAAAAATCATTGACCGTAAAAAGCACATCTTCAAGTTATCACAGGGAGAATATATTGCTCCTGAAAAGGTGGAAAATATTTATGTCAGATCGCCATATGTTGCTCAAGTGTTTGTCCATGGTGAAAGTTTGAAGGTCAGTAAGGGTTTTTAGTTCTGTATATGTAAATTATCTTTGCAGTTTGCATGATGTTCATAGTTTAATAAACTCACAAAATGTTCATTTAATATAGTTAATCACATGATTACTATATAATCGGATTCTTAATGCAGGAAACAATTTTATTTACTGGAATACTTTTTGCAGTCCTGTGTAGTTGCCATCATTGTACCGGACGTTGAAGCTGTGAAGGACTGGGCGAGAGAGCAGGAGATCCCAGGAACGTTATCAGTCCTCTGCGCTAACCCTCATGTAAAACAGCTTATTATGGATGATATAACAAACCTTGGTAAAGAAGCTGGATTGAAATCTTTCGAACAGGTAAGTTTGAGATTGCTTCATATTCAAGATATATTCAACCTTTTCTTTCTCGGGAATCAAAATGAGGGAGATATGTTATAATGAAATATTACAGTATTTTAAAAAGCTTATCTTTCCTATAGATAGCATAGTAATAAAGTGCCATATTACAGTATTTTAAAAAGTCTTATCTTTTCTACAGTAAATTGTTTTTGTTCACAATAACACTACCATGTTATAACATACTTGTATTATAAAATAGTTGCTAGAGGCTAGGTACTATTTCTGATTTTGTTTTAATCGCAAAACATTGCAAAAGTGTTATTTTTGTGAACATCTCTTGATGTTCATAGTGCTGCTCTTTTGAAGCTGTTATATTAACATTTATCCCCTAAAACTAAAATATTTTCTGTTTTCTTTCCTTCCAATATATTTAGACCTCTAGTAAAGTAATGAGACAATAAAATGGCTGGGGTAAGCCAACCCCAGTGGAGTTTGGCAATGATGTGGAATTATTTTTGTTCCCTAGCCTTTAAATGAGAAATAGTTTGGTGTCTTGTGATGCTTGTCAGTAGGAGAGAGAATAAGGGAAGAATTAATAACCAGCAAATTTTCATTAGCCTGTTCTTTGCTGTATTTTCACCATTTTATAGATTGTTTGTTAATGTAAGAACATGATTGGAGGGGAGTTGCCTTGTCCCCTCTCCCAAGGTTTTCTTATGGCAGGAGTGAAGTGTTTGTATGTATCATTTCCCCTGTGATTAGAGCCTACCACTTCCCATATTTATTGGAAATAGGGATTGGACGGACGAGAGTGCTACTCAATTTGAACTTTGCATTAGATATACAATTTCTTTTCCTGCTCATCAGCATTAAGCCATGGGTTTCGACTACTATGTTGTTATGGAAAAGTATGACCTATTTATGCCTTCCATTCCCTACCGTTCGATTCATTGAAGGGACGACTATCTACTTGAATGTTAGGCGATGGAGGGTTAGCCTTCTTAATATTTTTTGGTTTCAATCGAGTTAGCCTTATTCAAATCTTTATTTTTTCTATTTAAAGACAATAGGAGTTTAATTAGATATGCAATTCCCTTTTCCTATCTATTGGTTTTCTTTAGCCATGGAATTCGACTAGAGTGTAGTTAGCAAAAAGAGCAAATCTAAGCCCTTCAATGTCGAAGTTGGAGTGAAACAAGGATGCGTCCTGGCTCCTGTCATCTTCAACATCTTTCTAAAAGTAGTCACTCTTCTCAGCCATCAAATTCAGCATCTTGATGACGGTTTGAAAATTCAATTTTCACTTGGATGGTAGTCTTTTTAACCTTGGGCATCTGCAGGTAGAAACAAAAACCACAATAGCACATCTTGTAGAGCTCCCAATGTGCTGATGACTGCGTTTATCGTAGCCCACACTCCTGAGGCTCTCCAACACAGTCTTGAAAATCTCCTCCATCTATCAAGCAATGGGACTTATATTGATAAAACAGAAGTGATTGCTTAGTGAAATAATAGTAAACAGCCTTTAACATTCCAAATTAATGGAGGAAATACCAAACAAGTCAAATGTTTCATTTCTCTTGGCAGTGTGCTCTCCATGAAGCACAACATAAATGAAGAGATCATATCCCGAATCAACCAAGCATTAACAACCTTCGATCCAGAGTATTCGATAACAACAACCTAAAGATAGATACTAAAGTCTCTGCTTATGTGGCTGTATGCCTCTCCACCCTAATATATGGTGCAGAATCCTGGACTATATTGTCGCCACACAAAACCTATGGAAGCCTTCCATGTTAAATGCTCACAATGCATCCTTGGAATAACAGAGATAGATAAAAGTCTAGCATACAGAAATATTACAATGTGCCAAATCCATCAGAATAGAGGCCACACTAGCAAAAAGACATTCAAGATGTACTGGACATAATATACTGTACATATGCCAGAACACCGCCTCCCTAGTCAGGTCTTGTACGGACAGCTCTCTAATTCACGTAGAAACCTGGGAGCAAATGAAAAGATGTAAAGATGATATAAAGGCAACACTTAAGAAATGCAACATTAATCCAGACGATCTTGAAGTAAGTGCTTCCTACAGACCACTGTGGCGTTTGTTGTGCAGTGTCGAAGTAACAAGACTAAAAGATGAATGAAACCTAGCAAGACAGTAAAGCAGGGATCGAAGGCAAAATCATCCTATGGGAGGCCCCCACTGAACCCTAACTGGACCTGCCAGATGTGCAGTAGAGTCTGTGGTTCTAGGATTGGTCTGCACAGTCATACACAATGGTATCAGCAACAGCAACACCAATTTAATCATCATCACCATAGTTATTATTCAAGGAAGCAGGACTAATTTTATCATCATTACCATAGTTATTTAAGGAAGAATTAGTCGTCATCAACTCAATGGACAGCCATAGTAGTAGTAGTAAGACCTACTTATGGCCTCTTTCCCTTACTTAACTTCGATTCATTGTAAAGGCAACTATCTGCTTCATAGTTAAAAGAAGTTAGCCTTATCCAAGCCTCTTTTTCTTATATATAAAACCCAAGTGCTAATATTACAGATGAGTGAAATCAAAGTTAAATGCAGCCAAGGTGGGTGTAATAAACCAGCTATCATTTCAACTCTTCTGCATCTTGAGGCAAAGCTTGGAACCTTGTAAATTGCCCAATTTGCTTACAATGGATTCATTCTGCTTATCCATTGGTGGTAGGCTTAAGAGAAAGTACCATTTTTCTCCTTTCAATGTGGGAGAAAGGATTTGCCAAGATCTGGATTTCTCCGAGTATTTACCCAATAAGGAATGCCAAGAACTCATCTGCTTAGCAGCATTACATTTGTCAGTAAGAGGCTTTAGTAGGTGGGTTGTGGTGGACCAGGCTCCTTTGAAGTAATAGATTTTGAGTCTGACTTGAAGGGGGTCAATAGAGGAGATTTCATTCTTCCCAGGGAGGCAACCTTTGGGTGGTTCTCCTGGGTTTGGCAAGCTTGCTAGGTCAGCTTCAATTCAGGTTACCACTAGGTAAGTCACTGTTCCTCCTGGTTTCGATCAGCTTGCATCCATTGTGGATCCTCAGTTATTGCTAAGATAGCTGAGGCATCAATTTGGTCCTTCTTTGGGGATCCTGTCAAAGGGTCTACCATTTCTGAGAGTTCCTGCATTCTGCCTACTCCCTCTTCATCCCAGCCTGGGGATTTTCAGGGTCAGAAGAAATCTCCAGAGGGGGATCATAACTCTTGACCAGAATCGTCCGAGTTTGGTGTCGGGTGATAATTAGTGGGGCTGCTGCTTCTATGGATGTTGAAGAGGGAAATCTAGTGGGACTCCCTTGGTAATCTGGCATAATATATGCTTTTTTGCGTGAATCTAACATTTTGATGCAGGAGCTTTGATCTTCCATTCAATAATGTAAAATTCAAAGATATTGGTACATTTCCTCCACAACACCAATTCTATCTAGTCAAAACCCTGAGACTCGACTCCTTTGTCAGCAAAATGCTGAAAGAACAAGGCTTAGAAAAAAGTGAATTCCTAGAATTCCAGGACAGACTATTATGTGTAACGAAGAAAGACTTGCCAAAGTGAAGATTGATCATCAACTTATCTTTCTTTAACAAACACATCAGATGTGACACATTCAACATATATGCTTGCTAATTACTACATTGAGAGGCCTGGATTTGTGCTATAGATCTAAATGAGGTATATTCGCAAGTCACTATTGCTCCTCATTTCTGACCTTACCTTGGGTTTTGCCTTTGGAATAGTTTATGAAGGTTCAAAGTGATGCGTTTCGGCCTCAATATTTCCCCAAGGGTGTTCACAAGACTAACAAAGTCAGTGATCAAATTCCTTCATTGGCATAGAGTTCACATCTAAGCCTATTTGGAAGAATTTCTTGTCTGGGCAGAGATGCAAAAATTATGCCTCGGGTACACAAATCAAGTTTCCTGATCAAATTCACAAAATAATGAGTAGTTCCAATAGGGATACTGTATTCTAGTGGCTAGACCTGCATTGGAGTATGTCAAAAGCATCTCAGTAAAGAATTTTACATGTCTCTTCTCCAGATTGCAACTGTTAGTCTTAGGCCTTCTTTAGTTTGCTTCAATAATCAATCTAGTTTTGAAGAATAGGTTGAAAGATAATTTGGTGTGGATAAGAGCTGCTCAGAAATAGTTTTTATATAATCGATTCCACTTACCTAGTTGCTACTATAGAATTCTTAAGAGGGCATTTGGCGAGGACCAAGGCCTATGTCGGTCCCGTTGGTCCCTCCCTTGATATCAGTGATCCTTCATACAAATACATCCTGGTTGGGTTTGGGAAGTCAATTAGAGGACACCTATGTGATTGGGAAATGGTCCCTTCAGTTTACAGCATTTCAAGTGTTGGAACTGATGACAAGATTTCCGACGACAACCAAGCAGCAGTTTGTCATCTGAGGAGAGGGGGATCCTAATCAATAATTCTCAATGCAGTGATCCTCCCTTTCAGGAGAGGAATTTATCCCCCCCCCCACCACCTTTCAGGCTTTCTCAGACAACCCTGAACACAGTGGACCTTGAATCAGAGCTGCTTTCAAAAGATCCTAGAGATTATCCTGTTTGCAATGAAAGAGAACTGCAAGTACAAGTGTATGCTATAAATATAGCGCTGATTGTGGATTGTTTGGCTCTGTATTGGTTAAGGATCCCTTGAACCAAGCCTGGAACAGATGGTCCAGGATTTGTTTCCTCCGAGTGTGATTACGAAAGCTTTGAATATCCTCCTGATCTTCTCAGGGACAGCTGTGCTAGTAGAATGCTCGAGTCTCTGGTAAAACTATATAATTCCTCATTCCCTTAAGAGTTACTTACTCCAGAAAGCTATTTTGTTATAGCATTTGCCTTGGGAACAAGAGTCGGTGAACTAGCAGCATTATGAGTTGAACAGGAGTTTATCACCATCACTCCAGACAGTTTCCAAATTCTCACTCTGGGTTTCCTATTTTTGGCCAAAAACAAAGAACCAGCCTCTTCTGAAATGGCATCCTCTTTATATGGCAGCTTTACAACTGGGCTATGATAACCTTTAGGGTCTACCCTGCAATTATATTTGCAGTGATCCAAGTCTTCAGAAAGTAGTCAGTTTCAAAATAGCCAGACCAACAAGTCTTTTACATGGGCTAACCATATTCTATTTACTTCCCTTATCAAGAATGATATCCTTTGTACATATTTAAAACCCATGTGAGAAAAACTGCTTATCCATTGGCATTTTTATTTAATATGCAATTTCAGCACATTCTGAGCTTTATGGGTTGATCTGGGCACAGGGTGTTTATAAGGGCATTTGTTTGTGGCGCCTAAGAAGCAAAATCGGATAAAAGAGGAGAGGCCATCATGATAGGCCTTTAGCCTCTCTGGTTTTTCCCTTATAAGGCAAGTTCTTCTCACTCATACACATAAGAAGTGGATGTTTGTTTGGTTGTAGATCTCTGTCCTTAATGGTAAATGATTCTGTCCTTGCTCTAGTATTAGTCTTTGGAGTACAGTAACTGGTTCAATAGTCTGAACCGGTGGATCTTTCTTATACAAACTGAGTCCATAATTTGAAAGTTAAAACACTGGCCCTAGAGAAGGTTAGACCATATTTCTTTGGTATTTTATGTTGTGTAGAATTCTCTGTTCTGGGCTTTTACAGGATAAAAAGTCCTTGGAGACCATTGAGCATTTCCCTATTATAAGTTTTAACTTCATCAAAACCCTTAATTTAAGGAAAACAACCTGGACTTTAAATTTTCAAATCTTTGATTTGAGGCAGTTTGTTACCAAGAACTAGATTGCAGGTGACTTAAGGTATTAATTAAATTTATATGAAAATTATAAATGAAATAATTAAATTTATGTAAAAATTATAAATGATCTATGGAAGAGTCAGCCACATGAACATCAGGGGAGGTTCATAGAAATTAACAGAATTTTAACAATAGAATTTGTTATATCTATACTCACCAGATGTTCATATACATGCCCACCTTATTCCCCAACTAACTCGTGGGGACAAGGTTAGAGAATAGTTCTAACTTCAAACTTGAAAGACAAAAACGATATAGCTTGCCCTGGTCATGTTATTGCTATTAGCCACGAGAGTGTCTCATTATTTCACTAGTCCTAAGTATATTGGATGGAAAGAAAAAGGGACATTTTTTAGTTTAATGGGTAAGTGCCAATATTTATGAGTTTTGAGAGCCTAGCAATTTGTACATCAGGCGAGTATATAGGAATAACTAATTTTATCAATAAAATTCAGTTTCTTTCTAGCTTAAGACTTAATTATTGTAAACTTTCTTTACCAATATACTCTTATCTTTCAGGTTAAGGATATTTATCTTCATCCAGATCTTTTCAGTGTCCAAAATGGACTCTTGACCCCTACCCTGAAGTCTAAGCGGCCTCAGCTGAAAAGGTACTTTACTCCACAAATCGACGACATGTACGCTAAATTAGCGTAGACAGTCATTTGCTGTGCGCCGTAACGCACTTACAAGTGAGAAATTGACTATAAAATGTTCAGTGCTTGACCTGCGTGTGAAATGGACCTCATGGGATCTGTATGACTTGTGCCTCATAAACAATAGAAAACCACTTAGTGAGCATTGAGTGATTCATCTATTGTTTCTTTTTTCAGTATATTGTTCTATAGAATCTGATAACCGTAAGATTTACAGTAAATATATACAGATATCACTGAGAAAAATTTTGATTTATAATCAGAATGTGCAACATATATATCAGTATAGCAGCTGAAGAATTTTTTTTCTTTACAGCTTAATAGATGTTTCTGTAATACATTTATATACTATTTTTACCTAGAATTTGGTGATGGTTAGACTGGATTATGTTTTATAAGGAACATATATTTTTTTTCTTCTAAGTTTGATGGCCTTTGTTGTTTCTAGAGCTGGAAGCACCTTACTGGGTAACCTTATCTGGAAATAGTAGGAAAGCCTACAGACAAATTGGGGATCATTATTAGGGATAGATAATTCATACTAATGTATTATTAATACTCATATAACAAGACATTAAAGAAGTTATAAATGGAAATCTACGTTATAAGTTTTCATTCAATACAGTATTAAAAACATAAACCTTGGGGTCACAAAATTGATAAAACTTAATTATTCTGTCAAATCACAAGAAAAGGATACTTTGAATAGGAAGATAACTCTTGGTACCTGCTACTGAACGCATGGATTTATTCTACGGCAATTTCAACGAGGTGAAATGCCACAGAAATTACAATACCAAGAGAAAAAGATGGGAGAATTATCCAGTGTTATTTCTGGACAATACTGTACTTATGTTACGGTGGCTTTTAGCTAGGTTGTGTTCTAGTCATGACTGAGAGGCAGGATGTGAGGCTTCTTCCTAGAGCCTTAGGTGCTCAAGCTGCGGTTGTACAGAACTTTGACAAAAATACTTTGTGACGTCCACAGAGTTCTTGTGTAAAGTCTTCATAAAACTTTCTTCTTGAGAGGGTTACCAAAATGAGCACTTGTCAGTGTTAGGGGGCTGGGGTAATTATAAATGAAGTCATCCTAATGTAATTACTTGTAAATACATTGTTATGGATTATATTGGTCGAGTTTCTTTTGGTTGTGTTCATTTGTAAAATGAACGCAGTCTTGTTTGAGGAATAGAGAGGATTATCTGCGTAGGGAGTAAAGCACATGCTTGTTAAAAGTATCTCTTATGAAAGTTATACCATGTGATATATACAGAGTATGTTTAATTTCAATATAGATCCTGAAATGAATTTTAAATACTGTATAAAAGTTGTATGAAACAAAGTATGTCATTTCAGAATACAAGTATGTAAAATATATGTACTCTTTTTATATACTGACACATATGGCCTTGGTTAAAATGTTGTTGTTAGAAATTAAGTTGAAGCACACTAACATAGTCCGCTAAATTATTCAAGAAATATTCAGAGCTTCTGACATCTACCTTCCACACAATGTACTCATCAGTGACTAAACAAGTATCATATCATAGGAAATAATTTCTAATTTCTTGTATAGTGCTTTCATTTTGTATATTGTACAGGTCTAGTTAACTATGATATGGAGAACTCTGGTTTCCCTTTCAATGTTAACAAGTCTATTTAGATTTACAGTGCTATAGGTCTCAATGTACGATTGACTTTGTTGGTAAATTACATTCAATGTTGACAATGTTACCATTTCTGATTAATGCAGTGCTCTTTATAAAATATTTTCACAACTGCTTCCCTACTAGATTTTGAAACATGTATACAAACTAGGTTCACATAAATCCCTATCGATTAGTCTTACAACCAATATTCTTTACATTAATTTTTTTTGCAACCATTCAAGATATGTACAAAAAACTGCATATCTCCACTGTGTGCCTTCTGCATTCTGTGAAATTTTGCATAACATTTACAACTGGTTATTTGAGTATATACCTGAAGATTATAAAAAATGCCATACTGTAGGTGTCCAATGCATTATCCCCATAAACCACCTTAATTTCATAGGATGTGGATGAAAGTGCAGGAGATGTACATTTTTTGACAAGCCATCCATTCTGCTGATGATAAGTATTAAAATGACTCATTTTTATTGCATCACTGAGCACACCTCTCATCACATTACATGTAGGTTTGTATGTGTAAATTTCTAGATTTCAAGTATGTAAATAAAAATTCTAATGCTTCATATTGTTTTCAGATTCCTATTTCAAATCATCTTTGGTATTTGTTGAGTTTGCAAAATAGTTTACAGATGAAGAGCAGTTACCACAAACTAAGAATATGCTTACTTGGAAGTTGTACAGAATTTTAGAATTCTGGTAGTTAACATAAAGAATAAATTTGATAAATTTGACATAAGAAAATTTTTAAAAATCAATAAAAATTGTAATTTGTATTTTTCCAAACTTGAGTCCTTTAATAGGAGTATGCTTTCAGCAAATTTGGGACTTTGCTGCTATCAAAATTTATAGCAAGGTGACGGTAGTTACTGATGGGTGACGGGAAAGATCCGCCCACCCAGCAGACCACTGAGGAGCCACTTTGACCTTAACCTAGGACTGGTGGCGAAGGAAGAGTATCAAAGTACTCAGGTTTGTATACAGTAATTAGGAAAAATACTAGTTATTTTTAAAAAATTTTATTTGTTCCTAAATGAACACAAACCTTAGCCCTTGCAAGGGAAGGAGTTCCTATAACCAAACTGACTGGTTTACTTTCCTGGGAAATGTCAAAGCACTTAGGTCCTCTCAACCTTATAACCTTCTAAACATGAGGATGAGGCATGTGTTAGACTGGGTCAGAACAAGGAATTAGTCAAGGAACAACTTATATCAATGTGGAGGATATACTAAACAAAACAGAAAGTTGCTCAATCATGCGGTTTATACTACTCCTAGTGTCCAGTCCAGCAAATAAGTGCCTGAACCCCAAGAAAAGGGAAGAAAGAAGAGGTAAAAGGGCCAGTCAATCTTGCCTCTAATTTTAGACTTCTGCCACAACTACTACCTTAATGGAGATGTTTCTTGTCCCGGGAAGGAGTTAGGTTTGCTATATGATCTGTTGAGCAACTATCACCAGGCCAAAGATAAAGTATTCAGAGACCTATGGGTATACTCCTGTAGACCTGTGGATAACAGGCAGCAAAGGTTGTCTGTAATTAGCAGACTCCTCCCTTTAAGAACTGGACTACAAACAGCAAACTTGTGCGTTGACAAAGCCATGCACTCTTTCTTGAAACATTTCACTGGGGTCCCTGTCATCCAGGTAGACTCCATTGGTTTAATCGGTTGAGTACAGTATGTTGATCCAGAAGGTTGAGGGTCTGGGGAGGCAGGAACTTCTTCAATCAGGTAAAGAGTCGATGAATTCACGAGTGTGTAAGTACCTTGAAGAATGTAGGCTCCGTTTCATGGTTCTCTGGTTACACTGATCCAGAATCAGGAATTTGGATGAATGATGTCCAGGGGCTCCTCTTGTCACACAAGGGAAAAAGTTTTTATATGTAGTTTAGGAAGATCCTTCTTAGTGTACTGTAATCATGAACTGGACCGATAACAGAATTGGAGAGATACTCTGAAGACAAAGGGAGGACAGATTGAAGGTTTGACGCCTCAGAGGCCATGGTGCCCTTAGCTCCCGTGCTCTCAGGAAGGAGAAGCACTAAGCGATTTAGCTTTTGATAAAATGTAACAGCATGGCACTAGGCTTGTAGACAGATTGTGTGAAGGCCTGTTGTTGGTGAGAAGTCTGGCCAATGATCTTGTGTAAGCGATGAATGGCTTCTTGACTATCGCAAGATCATTTAGAGCAGTCCTATGAAGTTAGCTGCTTTAACTCAACACAAGGATGGGTAGTAGGAAGGTCTCAATGCGTGGCAAAGTCTTGTGTCGTTGACTGGTCTCACAGCATGGAATAAGTTATGTAGACCGATCTTCAAGCATAGGAAAATCTCATTCCTTTAGATGATGTGTTCACACTTTCAAATGTGACTGCTCTTGGAGAAGCAAAACATCAAAATCTTGACTTTAGATAATACGCTTCGTCTTCTCTCTGATGTTATTATTTTGTAGTGATATCTTGGATTAACCTTTGGTACATACTCGTGCTATATTTATTTTCACCTCTTAATTATGAAGAAAGCTTCCCTTGCACTTTCTGAGTAGCAGCGACCTCTTCGCCATTCTCGCCCAGACACAACAAACACCATTGATTAACACTTGAATAGGGCTACTACTACATTGCTGGTTGGATGGAGGGCTTACCACAGTGGGTACACAAACTTATTTCTGAAGTCGTACTAATATTTTCTCTAAACATCAATACTAAACGAATAAAAAATCACATCTTGATATACTACAGTACTTATTTTTTACAAGACCCTCTTCTCAAAGCTTTGTACAAATAGAAGTACAGCACAAGTTTTCATGAACGCTGAGGGAGGGAAGGTGGAAGTCGTGTCAGAAGAAAATGATGGCTGTTTGGTAAGCCTAGCCTAGTGTAATCTAGCAAAAATGGAACTCATACAGTATGTGGGATACATGATGAAACCATATGTTGGAGACAGAATTCAAAGAATTGCATGAGAACTGAGATCAGTCTCAAATGTTCCAGTCCTCTTACACTATGTACAGGTTAAAACACTATGATACAGAAGTCTGGGATAATTATGGTAATGTTTTGCAGGATTTCTGCAAAAGATTATTTACATCTGATCCTTACTAACCCTGACAGGTTTAAGACTTGGTGAGTATAGCAAGTCTGAAACGTCCTTAGTAATGCAGTTTTTGTCTTTAGAAAAAAATCCGACAGTGCAATATTTTTCAATACATGACAGAATACTTATTATAATTTCCTCGGGATAAACAATATCATTCACATAGGTGCTGAAAAGAAACAAAAAAATTATCATGGAGGCAAAATAAATATGCATAAACCCCAAAAATATGGGACTAAAACTATGACAGGTAGTAAAAGAACATGACATTCCTAGGAACACTATGAATTAAGGTGATACTTTCTCTATGTACTTGCACAGCAAACCTCGTTCCGTCACATTACACTTTGTCACTGACACCATGTACAAATAAAACGATGTACAGTAACTATTATGAAACAAACCACACTATCAGCAGTATTTAACAAGAACTCTAAATGATTTAAAAATAGGCTAATGAAATCTATGGAGAAATACCAGAAATTAATTTCCATTTAGTAAACAAATAAACTAAAAGGAGTACAGAAATAAAGAAAAAAAAATTCAAAGAACATAAAACAGCATTGTCAAGATCAGATAAAATATACCTTATCACATTACCATTCATACTGTAAGTTTGCAGATGTGACATTTAACTTGCAGTATAAAACAGAAAGTTTATACTAGTTACACCCTTTCATTCACACACAAAGGAGTAAAGGTGTGAAGTTAAAAGAATTTTGCAATCACAAACTTTAGTTACTAGAAATTGTAATCTGTTGATATCTAACTGTAAATTAACAGCTTACATTTTCATTACACCGCATAAGAATTTTCTCTTTACAACCTGGCACTGTATTCTTTACTTAACACCTTGCTGTCACACAATAAGGGAAAAATACGATTAGTAGGTGTATACTTTGCTACAAAAGTATAAGTATGTAATGTAACTATCAACATTTTCAAATGGGTCAAAAGCACTGAATATATGTACTGTATATATAAGAAAATTCTTATATATACAAGACTGAATTGGATTTACAACCATGGGTTGGTGTGCAAAGGGAAAGCATATTTTTGCATGACGGTCTGATTTCCCCAAAGGTACCTATTGGCGACAGAAACGGTTTATCAAGGCATTTTTATTAATGAAGTGAAAAAAAACCTTTTCATTGAAATATTATTTTAATAATGCATTATATGTAAAATATATATTATTGCTGAGATTCTCAATTCAAATAAAGGCATCCAATTGGTAAACATGAGTAATGAAAGATATCTGTCATTTGTAGCAGTAAATGGCAAACATAATAAGGATCCTAAAGGTCAACACATACACTTGCCAGTTCAAACAAAACCTGCTGTCTGAATCTGATGCAAAACTTGATGTATCTAGATTAATATAGTAAATGACTTAAAACATAACAAAAACAATCACACTTATAAAACATATCTTAAGCAGATTATGTTATCTAGAGAGTATTTCCTGAATTATTCAATTTGTGGCAAGAAGGCTGAAAACTAAATACTGTTTCAGGATTCTTTTATCATTGGGAAAACAGTGTCATTCAAAGTAGCACCATACAAGTAGAGGAGGCATAGGTTCCATTATAGCGTCAAATACACTGATCGATGCTGGCACCAACCTCTTACAAAAAAAGATTAAAAAAATTCTTAAAGGGTTAAGAAACTTCAAGTCTCGACCAAGGACGTAACATGAACTGAGGAAAAATCAATTAATTTGGAAAACTTTCCTAGTTAAGAAAGAGAAAAAAAATAAACGACCAGAGAAAAAAAATCAACCAAGTACAGATCAACCATTGATAACCCGACACCTCTTTCAAATTCATTAATAATTATGGGAACTGATAAAAATTAGCTCATTACAATAAAAGTTTTGACATCTGGCATGGATGAGGCTTTAAGGCTGCTGGATTGTTAATAATACATATGTATTTGGCTATACAGATTTGGCTAACTTGAAAAAGAACCATAAGAAAAGAACTAACTCCCCCCAAACAACAATACTCATCATTTGAAAATAAAAATTACACTAACTTACATCAATTTCTTTTGTGTTCATTCATAACTGCCCAAAGATCACTTATGCATATGTATGGTCTTGATTTAATAGGGGTTGATGAAGTACTGTATTACTTAATAAAGATGGAAATAGCAATAGGCTAATATACGACATATAATAAACCAAAGAAGATTTAAACAATGCACGTTTGAAAAAATTACCAAAAGCTAACTCTATTACAGCTGTGATATAAAAAAAAGTCTATATACTGCATCTAGCAGACTAGAATACATATCAAAAGCTTGTAAGGTGGCATATTCAAATACTAATAACGCAAACACATTTATAAATATCTCTATATTTTCTATCATGATGTATTTAATTCAATCACTTAATTTGAGTTTCTAATACGGTAGTCCAATACAGTGCTGTCTTGAGGACCAGGATATGTATAATTAAAAGTTACGTATGATGTGTATAATTAGCCAGTCCTAGGTGGGTTACAAAATTACCTCCCATAATACAGCAAAATCGCTAACACAGCAACGTTCTATAGTCCATTTCTTTTAGCGAGGCATATTTGCACCGACTCGCAGCGGTGCCCTTTTAGCTTGGAAAAGATTCCTGATCGCTGATTGGTTAGAATTATCTTGTCCAACCAATCAGTGATCAGGAAACTTTACCGAGCTAAAAGGGCACCGCTGCGAGTCGGTGCAAATATGCCTCACTAAAAGAAATTGACTAATACATTAGAACCAAACGTCCATGGCTATCAATGGTGGACCTGTATTTACTGGTTCTCTATTTTTAAGTTATGATGTAGATAACAGAAGTGATGAACTATGCATGTAGTGCCAGCACTTCAGCGCATGAAAAGTAAATCTAGTGAAAAATAAATCTAGTGATTAACTGACTTTACATTTCTTTAAACAGTATTTTATCAAATGAATTTCAAATAAGAATTAGAGGGCAAATTACGATAATAAATCAGTCATATGATTATTCTATGTTATTATTGCATCTCACACCTGCATCAATCTACCTAAATTATTGGCCGGAAGTCATTAGAAATGAGCACCACAGTAAGTATACCATTTAAAAAAAATGCTTATTTTGTACTTGAAAATAAGCATAAACAATCCCAACATCAAACAACACTTGTTACCTTTTCTAGATCTAGTTCATATCCTGAAAAAGTGAAACACTGAACTACACTTTTTATGTCCAACATTAAATATTTAAAGGCACCTGAAATAAGAGATGGCATAAGAAAAAAACACCAACATTTATAATAATGAAAAACTCATACTATCTACTGTACTAAACTTACATATTTATATACTGATGAAAAATGTTAACCAAAAACAGCCATAATCTAAAATTGGCACTCAAAATTTTTTTTATAATACTGGGTAGACTGCTTGTTTTAAGTACACTTACCATCAAGGTAAGGTCATGCTACTATTTCAAACAACTTAAACTACACTAAGTAGAAATTAACAAATTCTAAAAAAATACTTTCTGCAATTTCTACAATATATTCATGCTATATTAAAACAAATATTGCATCTCAATATGGTAGCATATCACAGTGGCTACTTGCATTTCCAATTCCATCACAGTTCATCGTGTTTCACGAGACGGTGGCAACGGCAATCTCCAAAGCGCTTCTCATTTTCTTTGGTAGGAATATGCTCCATGCCCTCGCGAACAACTACCTTGGACTTCAGACGTTTGCTCCACTCCTGATATGTTAGAAATTAAAATAATCAATTCCACCATCATAATCATTGAAAAAAAACATTAAAAACATCACTGATCAGTCAATTATTAAACTCAACTCGAGGAGCTGGACTACTGAAGTAAAAGAGAATGGGATATTTCAAACTTTTATGATAGATGTTGACATTTTAACTAGCTTCGAGGAGGAACCAGATGAACCTAAGGTCAGGTTCACAGAAATAATAGCAAATATTACAAATATTAAAACCCATGGCTACACTGAATGAAAAGTTTTGCTCAGCAAAGCAAACGAGTAAGAATAAAAAGATAAGACTGTCTGAAGATCATATAAAAACTAAAATCATTAATAGCTGCGGCATTTTCGTCATCAAATCGACTTTAAACAACTATCCATGACTTTGGATTTGCCTTTACACTAAAAGTGACTCTCTTCTACATTTGGAATTTTTAATTGGTCAGCAATCATCTGGATACATTTTCCCATAAGGGAAACAGTAAGGCTTCATATTGTTCACAACAATTATCTAAATCACAATTATTTCATTTGTTGATGTCGGCTACCCCCCAAAATTGGGGGAAGTGCCTTGGTATATGTATGTATGTATGTATGTACAATTATTACCCCAGGGAACAAAAGAGAGAGAGAGTGCAGACTATGAATAAACAGAAAATAAATCTTGAACAATCAAAGCTGTAATTAACAAATCCAGAAGACATCTGTTACTCTCACTAATAACCAAAATGGAACTTGTACTGTAACTGGAAAATTCAAAGGGAGTAAAGTCGTCTAGCTAAAGCAAGAGCGACACAGGGACTGAAACACTAAAGATGGTACGTTCTAACCCCCGACATGGCAATTGCCATTAGCCCCTACTCTGTCTCAACACTACACTCGAGGCCTAACTTTTGGAAGGAAAGAAAACTATCTTTTAGTGTTTTGAGGTAAAAATCCATACTGTAGTGTATTAGGAAGCTTTGAGAGAAGCATTATGAACTTCAGGGGAGATTAATAGATATAAATAAAAAATATATGGTAGGGTAAAGTGACAAATTTGGAGATAATTTGTATTTTTCCTAACTATACAAACCTCAACTACTTAATATGGGTATTACTTTCGGCGTAGCTGAAATGACAAGCCATTAGAATTTTAACGAGGGTTTACTACCCCCATCGCTAGTTAGCGGGGGGTAGGGAGGGGGTAGCTTGTTACCCCCCCCTCACACACACACACACACACACCTGTGTGGTGAGCTCACTTTGCTTAAGAGGTAGGACTTCACGGGGGATAGGGCTGGCGGCCAAGTTTGATTAAATAGCTAAGGTTTGTATAGTTAGGAAAAATACAAATTATCTCCGAATTTGTTATTTGTTCCGTAACTGAAATACAAACCACGCTATTTAATATGGGTGACTCAACCCTTAAGAAGGGTGGAAAAGTCCCAGCCATACTGGCTTTTGGCTTTGCCCGGGGACTCATTATCTGAGTTTGTCAGCACTCAACAATAGAGAGTCCCTGCACCTCGCTCGCACCTTGCTATGCAAGGGCTGAGGCCTACATAAGTTGTGTGTGAAGGATTATGTGTGACTTGTCCTAGGAAGTTGACCTGAAGTTCTTAGATGGGAAACTTTAGGCTAGGACTTTCCAAATACCACCTCGTCAGGGTATGGGGACGTGACAGTATTAACTTAGTACTGTACTAGGAACACAAGGAAACATGGTTTACCTGCAGTGGTTTGAGGTCAGCTGTGCAAAGAACCCAGGATGCTGCTTTCCCCAAGAGAGGGGAGGATGAAGAAAAGAATATGGTCCAGGCATACCTTTTCTTTCATGCAGACTAAGACAGGGTAACAATACCCTCAACCCTCTGCTACTTGTCCATTAAGGAGCCTGAGGTTTAAACCAGCTGTTGTGCAGCCACCACAGGGCTGATAGAGAATGTATTGAGCCTCCTGTGGGTCACGTCTTGCAGGTAGTGGGCTGTGAAGGTCGTCTGACGCTTCCACACCCCTGCTTGTAGAACCTGCGTCACTGAGAAGTTCTTCTTGAAGGCCAGGGGCGTAGCTACGCTCCTGACATCATGCGCTCTAAGGTGACATGATGGAGGAGGGTCAGGATTCAGGGACAGATGGATCACCCTACGAATCCAAGCCGAGATGGTATTCTTGGTGACTCTCCTCTTCGTTCTCCCAGTGCTCACAAACAAAGCTTGCACTTGGAGACAAATACAGCCGTTCTTTGAGATATAACCTCAGACTCCTTACTGGACACAGTAGGGGATGATCTGGGTCATCTATTACAAAACGCAGACTCGAAATCCGGAAAGAGTAGAATCGAAGATCCGGCACTCCCGGGTTCTGTGTCTTAGCCACAAACTCAGAGACGAATCTGAACGTTACCTCCCCTCATCCCCTTGTATGGGTGATGTCATATGAGAGACCATGCAGTTCACTGACTCGCTTGGCCAAGGCCAAAGCTAGTAGGAACACCGCCTTCCAAGTTAGGTGGTGATCTGAAGACTGCGTAATGATTCGTAGGGAGGTCTCTTACGAGACCTCAGAACTCGAACCACGTTCCATGGAGGAGGTCTCACATCCGACTGAGGGCAGGTAAGATCTTATCTTCGTATGAGTAGGAAAGTTCCAGCGAGGAAGAAATGTCCACTCCTTTGAGCCTGAAGGCTAGACTTAAGGCTGAGCGATAGCTTTTCATTGCCGAGACTGAAAGGCGCATTCTTCCCGCCAATATACGAAGAACTCCGCTATCGCTGGAATAGTGGTATAGAGTGGAGAGATACCCCTTCACGACTCCAACCACAAAAAATTCGCCACTTTGCCTGGTAGACCCCTGCAGATGACCTACGCAGGTGTCCAGACATTCCGTTCGCAACTTGTTGCGACCATCCTCTCTTAGTGAGGAGATGCTGGATAGCCTCCAGTCATGAGGTCGAAGCGAAGCTACGGCTTTGTGAAAGATGTTGGCAGTGGTTGTCTGAGTAGATTGTGTCGTGGAGGGAGCTCTCTCGGTAACTCTGATAGGAGTTGCGGAAGGTCCAGAAACCATTCTGCGCGATGCCATAGCGTAGCTATAAAGGGTCATCGAAAGATTGACCGATATTCTGGTCTTGTTGAGCACCTTCCTCATCAGACAGAATGGGGGAAAAGCGTACACGTAGGTGCTGTCCCACCATTGTTGGAAGGCCTCTTGCCAGAGTGCCTTGGGATCTGGGATTGGGGGGGCAATACAGCGGGAGCTCTAAGTTCAGCACTGTAGTGAACCGATCCACAGTCGGGTAACCCCGCAAAGTCAGGACTTTGTTGGCTACTGAATGATCCAAGGACCACTCGGTACTCACTATCTGAGACGCTCTGCTCTGACTGTTGGCGAGCACATTCCCTTTGTCTGGAATGAAGCGAGCCGATAGAGGAATCGAATGGACTTCGGTCTATCTCAGTATCTCTACTGAGAGATGGGATAGCTGCTTTGAAAAGGTACCTCCTTGCTTGTTGATGTAAGCTACTACTGTGGTGTTGTAGCTCATCACACCACAGAATGATCCGCCAAGTCTTTGTTGGTACTGTTGAAAGGCCAGGAAGACGGCTTTCATCTCTAGCAGATTCATATGGAGGCACTTTTCTGATTCTGACCACAGGCCTGAGGTACTGTGGTACAGAACGTGGCCCCCCCCCTTCTTTTGTGGTGTCCGAAAACAGCATCCAATCCATGGGAAGGAAACGAGAAGATCCATTCTTCTTCGTAGGTTCTCGCCTGTCACCCACCACTGGCGGTTCGTCTGTTCCGCAGGATCCACAGGGATATATGTCCGGGGAAGCACAGTCTTGATTCCACTAGGACCTAAGTCGCCCCTGGAGAAACCTCATCCTGAGGCGACCGTTGAGAACTAGACGAGCCAAGGGTGAAAGGTGACCGAGGAGACTTAACCACGATTGGGTTGGAAGCTCTTCTCGTCTGAGGAGGAAAGGGCTTGTGACTCTTCTCAGCCTTGCTATCCTGTCGACTGATGGAAGGCCTTATGGATATTGGTGTCTATAATCATGCCTAGGTGAACCAGTCTTTGATTGGGCAGCAGAGCGGACTTCTCGAGACTTACTCTGACCCTTAGGTCCTGGCAAAGTCCTAGAAGTTTGTCTCGGTGTCAAAGAGGAGTGACTCCGAGTCTGCTAGGATCAGGCCGTCATCCAGATAATGGAGGAGACGGAAGCCGATCCTGAGTGCCCACAAAGATATTAGGGTAAAAACTCCGGTGAAACCCTGTGGTGCTGTGGAGAGACCGAAACACAGCACCTTGAACTGGTACTCCTTGTTGTCTATGCTGAATCCTAAGTACTTCCTTAAAGACGGATGGACTGGGATCTGGAAGTACAGGTCCTTCAGATCCAGTATACACAAGAAGTCTTGCGGTTTACTGCAAGACTGACTGTGTCTGCGGTCTCCATGCTGACCGGAGTTTGCTTTAATCTGGGCCTCTGCCCACAGAGTTTGCCCCATTGCTGATCCCATGGCAAAGGTGCTAAATGACACTGGATTTGTCCTCAGGGGAGGTAGAGGTGTTGTGAACAGGACGCGCTCTGATTACGGAAATCGTCCAGGAAACGGCCCTGAGTTGCCGCCACCTGTCTGCGCAACCTTGTAGGTATCCCGCCACTGGCGGACATGCAGGGGAACTACCAATCCTAGCGTTTGCGGCCTCAGCTGCTCTTTCTAGGATTCTTCCCTCCTCTGGGGGACTATTTGCCTTTCTTGTCCTTGACCGGAAAGGGCTTAGACCCCACTGTCTTACCTACCGTTATTTTGGTGGGACGTGGTTGCTGAGGTGCTGGAGGTTTATAGGGCTTGAATGTCAAAGCCCCATATAGGAGGGAGTCTTGGTGACTTCCTACACCTCTCAGCCGCCTGCTTCACGTCCTTAGGCTGAAACAGGTTCGTTCCCATAACGAAAGAATGTCTTGGAGTCCTTTGACTCCCTCCCGGGAGGGATGCAGGACTCCAACCACGACGGAGGCAGGCTCTTCTCCACCCCTATTCGCAGAAGACTTTACTGCGCGAGGTGGGGTTTCCCTTAATGGTGTGATTAGGGAACGTCTCACCTCCCGTGACTCTCCTGAGGGCGGGAAAACTTCGTCCGAAGGTGAGGGAGAAAAGTCTGAGGGGGGAGAGTGCCTGCCTCGAAGACTTACAAGGAGACAGCTACGACCTCGTAGAAGTTACCTCGTCCAAAACTCCTCTTTTCCTCATCGGGGGAGTGGATGTAGCCAAGGATTTGAGGCTCAACTCAGAGAGAACAGCTTAAAAGCCTGTGCTACCGCTCCAGACACTCCCTCTGGAGGGAAAATTGATTGTAAAAAGATAAGGAAGGCATGTCCCTGGGCCTTTCTGGAACCTTCCCCCCCATCGGCAAGCGCGCTGTTTTGTGCTGGGGGGGGGGAATGTGGCGATGGTGCCCTTACCGCGCGATGTCCGGCAGCCCCGCATGGGGAAGGGTATTAGTGATTGCGCTAGGGAGCGCGCTGGCGCTCGCACGATGGGGAATACCCGGGGGTCGCGCGCGAGAGACTGTCGAAGCGCTGATGCGGGCGCGCGGGAATACCCTGGGCTCGCGCGCAGGAGACTGCTGAAAACGCTCGCGCGGGCGCACAGGCGAGACTTCATAGAGAGCACAGGAATCACATTGATGTGCAGGATCAGAATGAAGAGCCCGTGTGGACCAGAATGTTGGAGCGTGCTGCAGCGCGTAGGAGTTTGTTGGCGCGTGAGCACGCAAGACCATTGACGCGCGCGCAGGAGACCATCGGTACCCGCGCGCGAAAAAGATCGTCGGCGCTTGCGCGCGTAAGAAGATCGTCGGCGCTTGCGCGCGTAAGAAGAACATTGGCACTTGAAGATCGTCGGCGAGCACGCGCTAGTGCTCTAGGATGCAGGGTCAGCTGACAGGACGATCAGGAACTGGGATGTGTCTTTAAAAAGGGCGGTCATCCCCCGATGAGGACCGTAGGCAGGACTGTTTCAGAGTCCAAAGCCGAAGTCCTTCGTTGTAGTGCAAGGTTGAGCTGGAAGATCGGTAGGTCAGCTGGCTCAACACTGGAAGATCTGCTTGATACTCCAAGGAAGGGTCTCTATGAGAGACCTTTCCGGCCAACGGGAGAGGTGCCCTTCGTAGAAGAGACTAGGAGACACTCGCAGGCTGAATCACTGGTGAGCGCCTGTGCGCTATCTCAGGAAACTCCAACGATGTGCGCTGATGAGCAGGTGAACGTTGGCGCGCAGTTCCTGGAACAGGATGTCGCTGGATGGCAGTCTCAGGAACAGCAGGAACAGCGGGCGATGCGCGCGAGCGCGCAGGAGAATGGCACGCAGGGGATACCTGGCGTTTAAGGGACTTACTCACAATGTGAGAAAGCCCCTTTTGCCCCGAAGGGACCGGTGCCCGTTGGATAACGGGGTGCGTGGGCACCCACAGCGTCAGCAGCCAGAACGGAGAAGGCAAGTCAGCAGGTCTAGGAGATGGCTGGTCGAAGAGGGGTCTCTATGAGTGGCCTCTCTCACGATTGAGAGGTGAGCACTTCGTAGAAAAGACTGGAAGACACTGGTGATGGCGCCCCTTAGGGCCATTGGATCAGCAAGCTGACCTATAAGGAGCAATCCTACGAAGAGGAGTCCTTAAGAGTGGCCTCCCTCGCGAACGAGAGAGATCACCAGACTGATCCTGCAGCTGCTCAGCCTCTTGAGCATAGCTGCAGGTGCGACTGCTCAGCCCCAAGAGCATAGCCACCTGAAGTTTTCATGCGCCCGGCCTTGCAACCGCTCAGCTCCTTGAGCATGGTTACAAGTGCGGTCGCTCAGCACCAAGAGCATAACTGCCCGAGGACCAGGAAAACCCATCCAGGAATTATTAAGGTATGAGAAGTTCCCCCTTTGTAGGGGGAAGCTTTCACACCTGGGAAGGGAACCTCCCTCGGAATGGAAGTTACCTACCCCTGGAGGCGAACCTCCTTAGCATTCAAAGATGAACTGAAGAGCTGACAGTTGTCACGGGAGGACTTCTAAGAGAAGGGATAACGCCCATGACGAAGTCCTAGAGAGACGGCAGCGACAGCAGACTCCCCAGGCACAAACAGGACCTCTGCTTCGTTGGCACACTTTAGTCAAACGAAGAAAAAATGCATAGTTAACTGGGAAAATAAAGTTGAATAATTCCCCCAGGAGGAACTCCGAAGAGTAACCCCGAGGGAATAGCAAAACATAAGAATTAAAAATTAAGTATGCGCCCTCCTCCCCCACTGACATTCACAGGAGAAGGGGGAGGGCGGAGAACTGTAACAAAAACAGACTTATACCAGAATTATAATTATGTAATTCATCTAAAAATGATCACAAATAGTAAGAACCACTGACCCCCGAAGGGAAGTGTTCTCCACAGAGAAGCTGAAAAGTTAAAAATACGATTAGATTTCATTAAAAATAATTGAGACAAATAAACGGAATAGCAACCCAACCCGCAACGGGAAAGGAGCTTCCGTAATAGTACGTAGTAGTAGTAAGGGGTGAACGACCTCGAGTAGAGAGAGACCGTAGTCAAATTAAACTCCCACATTCCCTTCGCTGAGAATCCAAGTTCCCCGTAGGAAAGGAGGAACAGCGAAGATAATAGATGAATGAAGAAAGTCCAGCGATGACGAT
Source organism: Palaemon carinicauda (assembly GCF_036898095.1). Lineage (NCBI taxonomy): Eukaryota > Metazoa > Arthropoda > Malacostraca > Decapoda > Palaemonidae > Palaemon > Palaemon carinicauda. Next base: position 72,840,943 of record NC_090759.1, read on the forward strand.
TCCCACGGCGGCCGAGTTAACGGAAAAGCCGAAGGAAAAACCGATGGATCAAGAGGGAGAGGCCGTACCCCATGACGTGGAACCGTGGTGGCCTTGCACTACGCAGGTGTCGTTGTCGTACATTACACACACAGCACAAACACTGAAAAGAAAACTTACTGCATTTCTATACTCAAATATATACATAAACATAAAGAATATTTATATATATACAGTATTACAAGTATAAGAAAAAGTAGGTAAAAAGACAAAAAGCATTAATGGCTGTCAAAGAGGCGAGGGTGAAAGCGGACACGTCCGATCACCAACCGAGCCAAAGTAAAGTAAAAGTGAGCTCACCACACAGGTGTGTGTGTGTGTGTGTGTGTGTGTGTGTGTGTGTGGTGGGGGGGGGGGTTTAGCAAGCTACCCCTCCCTACCCCCCGCTAACTAGCGATGGGGGTAGTAAACCCTCGTTAAAATTCTAATGGCTCATCATTTCAGCTACGCCAAAAGTAATACCCATATTAAATAGCGTGGTTTGTATTTCAGTTACGGAACAAATATAAATTATGATATAGAAGAAATCAAAGTTGTCGCAAATACAGTAGCAATTTGGGTAGCAGGTGTTACGAGCATACAAATTTGGGTAGCAGGTGTTACGAGCATACAAATTCGTATTTGGTTACGGGCATTACATCGGTCTGCGACAAAATAATTTAGTCCATATGAGGATCTTTAATGGACAAGTACTAATGAGACTAGCACACAATGGACATAAATCAGTAACATAGTGCTCCTATGCCACCCAAGCAGTGCACCGACAATGCAATGTCTCATTTTCACGTTTTTAAAGAAAAGGACAATGCAGGCATCTCTAGATAAGATTCTTGTGAAAGTTGAGTGTAAGAGTGTAAAAAAGATCATGTGTCCGGAAAGTGTAAATCAAGTGATTTTGTTAGTAATAATGAACATTGTTCAAAAAGAGAGAACTCCTGATACTTTACCAGAAGTTCTCATGGAGGGAGAGTCTCCCTCCCAGCAGCGACTCCCTCATCCTCCCCCTCTCTCTCTCATCTCCCTCACACCAGACATGACTCTCCTCAATGGTAAAGTGCGAGTTTATTTGTCAATATTTCTAATTCTTATTGTGAATTATTCACTTGAATTCACTTTAATGCTAGGAGTTATAATTCTAACTATAATTACCAATAAAAAATTAAAAAATGAGTACATATGAGTACCTATGAACATATGGAATGCATCAAGTGAATTTTCTTTATTTCTTTTGGAAAAAATTGCTTTTGGGTACGAGCATTTTAGGTTGCTAGCTCACTCCCTGAACGATACTCCTAAACTGAGGAACTAGTATAAATATAATAGTGTGATGGAAGCAGTACAGTACTATTGGAATTTGGTAAATAAACTGATAAGAACTGGGGACAGTTATATCACATAGACTAGTAGAGAAAATCACATCAGTAATTAGAAGACCCCTTAAAAAATTACATAGGCCAAAAGCTTCTTGAACATCATAATAGATTTCTAATTACAGTACCAGCTGGAGAACCAGTGACTGAATAGGTGGCTTAAATAGCAAACAAATATTGAATTACAAGTAAAGTGGACACATAAATCTGAATAAATACTTACTTCAAACAGAGCAGCATGATAGCAATAGATATCCTTTGGCATAAGATTTTCTTGTACATACTTGCGCCCATTTTGACTTATCGCTTGTGCTTTATCATCATTTTCTATTGCCCAATTAATCTGGAAAAAGATATTTCATTATTGATAAAGGCAACCACACCAACATCCAGGATAAAATCACAAACAAAACCTCATCTCACTATGACAACAGTTAAATTTGGAATTCCACAGGCAACTCATTAAGTAAAGTAAAATGATTAATTTTTCAAGACAACTGTATACTGTGTGTAATACTTTCCATCTATTCACCAAGGCACTTCCCTCTATTTTTTGGGGTAGCAAACATTGAAAAAAGTATTCATCACCTTCTTCAGCAAATAGCCACTTTCCATTCTCTCTACATGGCCAAAGCACCTCAACACATTCATATCCACTCTAGCTGCTAAATAATTTCTTACACCCGCTCTCATCCTCACTACTTTGTTCCTAACCCTATCTAACTGAGATACACCAGCCATACTCCTCAGACACAATCTCAAATACATTCAATTTCTGTCTCTCTGTCACTTTCATTCCCCACAACTTACATCCATACATCACAGTTGGTACAATCCCTTTCTCATACAGAACTCTCTTTACATTCATGCCTAACTCTATTTTTTACCACTCCCTTTACCCCAACACTTTACATCATTCATTCACTCTCTGATGTACATCTGCTTCCACTCCACCATTTGCTACAACAGCAGACCACAAGTACTTAAACTGATCTACTTCTTCAAGTAACTCTCCATTCAACATGACATTCAACCTAGCACCACCCTCCCTTCTCGTGCATCTCATAACCTTTCTCTTACCCACATTAACTCTAAACTTCCTTCTCTCACATACCCTTCCAAAGTCTCACTAATCGAAAAAGCTTCTCTTCCGAGTCCGCAACCAGTACAGTATCATACGCAAACAACAATTGATTTACCTCCCACTCATGATCACTCGTCTATTACTTTCAATCCTCGACCAAGCACTCGAGCATTCACCTCTCACCACTCCATCAACAAACAAATTGAAGAACCATGGGGACATCACACATCCCTGTCTCAGCCCCACTCTCACTGGAAACCACTCGCTCACTTCATTTCCTATCCTAACATACACTTTACTGCCTATGTTGAAACTCTTCACTGCTTGCAACAACCTTCCACCAATTCCATATAACCTCATCACATTCCACATCGCTTCCCTATTAACTCTATAAATGCTTTCTCCAGATTCATAAACGCAACATACACCACCTTGCCTTTTGCTTCATGTTCCTCGCATATCTGCCTAACTGTAAAAATCTGATTCATACATTCCCTATCTCTTCTAAAACCACCCTGTACTTCTAAAATGGCATTCTCTGTCTAATCCTTAATCCTATTAATTAGCACTCCACAATAAAATTTTCCAACCACACTCAACAAATTATTACCCCTTGAATTACAACACTCATGCACATCTCCCTTACCTTTATATAGAGGTACAATACATGCACACACCCAGTCCACTGGTACCACTGACAACATAAAACACATATTAAACAATCTCACCAACCATTCAAGTACAGTCACACCCCCTTCCTTTAACATCTCAGTCCTCACACCATCCATACCAGGCGCTTTTCCTACTCTCGTTTCATCTAGTGCTCTCTTCACTTTCTCTCTTGTAATCTCTCTTTCAATCTCATCTCCCATCACTGGCACCTCAACACCAGTTACTCTCACTTTCACTCTATCATATTCCACTTCCCACCTTTCTTGATATTCACTTTTACCTCTGGTTTTATTAACTCTTTAACCTTCACTACTTCCCTTTTACAGTCCTCATCTCTACTTTCAAACCAATTTAAATAATAAGGAAATTACAATATCCTTCATGAAGCAAAACATGGCTGCTTGTCTAAACCAAGATCTATAGCTGATCAAAATATTTAAAACTAAACTAGTAAATAAAACTCTAATAATTATATTAGCATATCTTATAGCATTAAATCAGTAAAAATCACTGTCACAGGTAACTATGTCCATAATTATTCTGAATACTTTGCCCTTAAATAATTCATCTTAATCCTACGATACAGCTCAGTACTGTTAGCAAGTAATTATCAGTTGATAGCCTTTGTCACCTGGACTGTTGGAGTGGTGATTAGCTAAGCTAATTGCAAGTAATTACAGAATTTTGGGGGATTAGATATTCTGTGATTCCAAGGACTGTCCTGTAAAAAATGGAACAGGGAATGTAATACATGAACTCAGTGTATATAAGAGAGACCCATGTATTCACCTTATTACCCCATTTACCCCCAGGCTATTTGGAAATTTCCCACCCTTAACCCCCAGGGGGTTATTTTTTTCTCAGCACATTTTGCAGTATATTTTTTTAAAATTGCTCTAACTGCCTTAATTTTTGTCATAGAATGGTCAGGTTGGTCTCATTCTCTTGAGAAAATGCCTGAATTTTCTCAAAAAATTATCAAAAATATGAACAAATTAATTTCTATAGCATTTTTTTGCAAGGACGTACCGGTATGTCCATGGGAGTAAAGGGATGGCTTTTGTGAAACGTACCAGTACGTCCTTTGGGGGTAAAAGGGTTAAACCTGTTACAGCACCTCTAATGCTGAATTAGTCTCCTAACTAGCAACACGTCACCCACTGATAACCATTTTGATGCTCAAAACACATTTTATCCAGGAGTTTATACACGTATAGCAACCAATCAGGAGCGTGAAGGAAAATGTCCTTCTCTTATGACTTAACCCTTTTATCCCCAAAGGACGTATTGGTACGTTTCACAAAAGCCATTCCTTTACCCCCATGGACGTACCGGTACGTCCTTGCAAAAAAATTCTATAAAAATTTTTTTTTCATATTTTTGATAATATTTTTAGAAAATTCAGGTATTTTCCAAGAGAATGAGACCAACCTGACCTCTCTAAGACAAAAATTAAGGCTGTTAGAGCAATTTTTAAAAAATATACTGCAAAATGTGCTGGGAAAAAAATAACCCCCTGGGGGTTAAGGGTTGGAAATTTCCAAAGAGCCTGGGGGTAAAAGGGTTAATACATATGTCCTAAGGCAGGGAAAACACTATTTCTTTAATAGGCAAGTCTTTGGAGACCACAAGGCATCTCACCAACCATATGGTTTTCCTTTATCAAAATCCCTTATTTTCTTACATCAGCACTCTTTCACAGCTACTTGTAAAATCCCTAACATTTCAGTTATTTTAATATATTTTAGTACTTTTAGTCTTTTTAAATTGGTTGAAAGATGGTTCTATGGATTCATTGTTTACCGTTAACTAGTTGCTGTATCTTCTAAGTTGGTTTGCCATATTATTATTATTATTACTACTATCCAAGCCACAACCCGTTGGAAAAGCAAGATGCTATAAGCCCAGGGGCTCCAACAAGGAAAAATAGCCCAGTGAGGAAAGGAAATAAGGAAATAAATAAATGAAGAGAACAACTTAACAATAAATCATTCTAAAAAAAGTAACGTCAAAACAGACATGTCATATATAAACTATTAACAACATCAAAAACAAATGTCATAAATAAACTATAAAGACTCATGTATGCCTGGTCAACAAAAAAGCATTTGCTCCAACTTTGAACTTTTGAAGTTCTACTGATTCAACTACCCGATTAGGAAGATCATTCCACAACTTAGTACCACCTGGGTTTAGGCTTTAAATTTGCCAGAACTGACTTTTTTGAAAAGTATTCTGTATCTAACTAATTTTACAATCTCTTCTTAGTGATAATGCTTATCGCTGTTATCACTTGATAAACACAGTATACAGATTTAGAAGAAAAAAAAGTGCATTACACACTTTTCCAGATTTCTTCAGTTTTTTGTATAGCCATTTCTTTAATTTGTTTTAATAAATAAAATATTAATTTTTGGAACAAAACACTGATATAAAGTAAAGAGGTAAGAAGTCAATAAATAAGAAAGAAACTAGTATGTGACAATATTGAATAATAGTGTACATGACCCATAAGAAATTACTGCTAAATACCTAGATACTGTAGATATGCATACACATGCAACCCCCACCTATCAAGATATGACTACAGTACTTCCTCTCTCTCAGCCCCTACCCGAGGAATGGGGAGAGGCGAGTGTGACGAAAAAGAAAAAAATTACACACACACACACACACACATATATATATATATATATATATATATATATATATATATATATATATATATATATATATATATACAGTATATATATATATATATATACATACAGTATATATATATATATATATATATATATATATATATATATATATATATATATATATATATATATATATATATATATATAAATATAAAGCTAGACACTTGCTCTTTATTATATAAGAGATAAATTCATGGATATAAGTAGAATATTCAATGTGCCAAATTAATCAAGAAACCATACAGTACAAGTTTCCTTAAACAGTAATATGTGATATTACAGCCTATATTGCATATTCATGTATACTTAAGTGTCTTACCTTATCAACAAGATCCGAGAGATCTCTCTTAAAAGGGATATAATGGACATATGGCTCCAAGTCATGGTAGAAAAATTCGTAATAGGGAGACTCTTGCTTTAGAACAACACTTGTTCCTGCTAAAAGGTACGGAAATCGATACGCTGCAACAGTTCCATCGATGTTCAGCTGGTATTTATACTGTTGGAACAGAGAAAATTGTGTAATTTTCAGTAAGGAAATTATGTAATGACCCAATAACAAAGTATATTAGCATTTAAAGTGACACATTTTTCTCATGTTAATTGCCTTTGGGACTTCAAGTATTTTAGCAAAGTTACCACTACTAACTATAATAATAGTTCATAATATGCTCTATAAGGGTCACTATCAGTTTTCTTAATCAAATACATATTGGATATGTAAAGCATATTCTACACATTAAATCCTAAATAAAGCCTTCAAATGCATCTAATTAAGTTGAAAGTAGGAACCTTTATAAAATTAAGAGTAACAGATTCTACTTTCTGAGGGCAATAAACCAATTAACATTCCACAATAAAGCAAATTTAATCTAATAGACGTAATAAATTGCATTTTTATCTCCTTGTCATTGTGATGTTTCAATTCAAAAAACAAAACCACTTTACAGAAGAACCAAAAAATATTTATAATAGCCAAGAGACCTTTGACCAAAACTTTCGAGTTTACTTCGAAGTCTTCACCTATGAGGAGATAGTTTTCAGTAATGGAAAAATTTACTGAAATTATATGCTACCACGCATGCACCAATAATATAAAAAATTTCAATATCATATCAAATTTAAAGTACATCTTATGCCATGCTAAAAATAATTAGACAAAAACAAACATGACCAACAATTCATGCAAAACTAATATCTGACTTAGAAATGTTTATAATTCACAAATAATATAACAATGTAAGGATGGAATTTGTACAGTATACATAAAGAATGGATTTTCCTAAAGGATAATGATACATTTTCTAGAAACAGAAACAATAAATCTTGGATGGCAAGCTTAGTAAGGACTGAGGTTCATTAGAAATTATCTTACATAAGAATGATCCCTGCACTTGTCAGACTGCCAATACCTGAAACACCAATAACTTGAAACTAAGTTGCAAATATGATCAGATAAAAACATCAAAACAAGAAAGATTAGACCTGTATAATGCAAAAGAGAAAGATGTCTTTTAGTTATGTGAAACCTGCTTGGTTTCAATATTCTGTATTGCACTGGAAAAATTGGTAAACACTGTGCAGTAACGGTTTCATAAATAACAATGGGTTTTGCCAGTAATAGACAGTTTCTATTGATTTAACACTAAAGGGATAGATATCAACAGGCTATCACAGAATTTATAATGAGTCCCCTTGCAGGAGACTTGAAATTACCTGACAAGCTAAAATATACTAAGAAGTTCCGTAAAAAAATAAACTAGAACTGAAAGTTTCATAACTGATCTCATACACAAATAGTGATGGCACAATTGAAAAGGTCTTTAAATTAATTACTTCTGCATTGCTTTCGGCCATTTACTTTAAATCTCTCTTTTTCCCTTTCCAACAGACTTTAACTTTACCTTGCTCCAATTTACATTCTTATTTGAGAATGAATTATTCAGGTGAGCCATAAATCTTGAAATGGGGCAATATAGTCGTACTACATTACTTTATATCCCATATATAATTCTTTGTACTGTACAATATTGTAGTCTTACTACTTTACTGTATTACTAATTAAAATGAGTTGAGGGAACCCATGCTTCCTGACAAGGGTTATATAGGTAAACATTATAGCAATCTTTCAGAAAGGATGGAAAAAGAATACTCCAGAGTCAAAGGAGGTTAATTACATATGTGAACAAAAAAGAAATTAGTCAATTAGAAGGGAGAAGTCATAAACTTGAATCATAAATTTCTACTCGGTGATCATCGTAAACTTCCAATAATAATAAAATAACAACTTATGTAGGAGGAAATGACACCTTGCAGCTTGAAGTCTTGAAGAAATATAAAAGATAATACTGAAAATGAAAAAAGAATACTTCATTTTTCCTCAAACGCAACCTCCTAATCTTATCTTTGGGACTCCCAAGCTATTTAACTTGAATTTTAAAAGCTTTCCAATTTGTCTTAACTATGCCAGTCATAACTGGGTCTTTAACAATGGGGTCCATGTTAATTGTCACTGTGAACGGATCAAGACAAGAGCGAGCAGTTGACTCAGAGTACTATTGTTAACATTTTCAAAAACGGTATTGATAAATTATGATTGGGTATGTTCATGGATACTAACGATCTTTGTATTTCTCCAATACAGTCCAAAAAAACATCTTATGGTCTAGGCATGAATAGCCTCAGCCATTGACTTATATGCGATACTATCTCCTCTTTAAAATGTCAAGACCAACCAAACATGAATAGGTGGTTCAGCACTTGCAAAGACTGAACTATCCCACAGCATAAAATGGAGCCAAGCATGTCATGCAATGAGAGAATAGCAGATTTTGCTGACTCAGAAATGAAAAGAAATTGCCACCTGGTAGAATCTGAAAGTAATAAACTTCCTATACTAAGATGTTTGAGACAGACTTGACTGGGTGTGGTTTAGTAGTGGTCAAGATCAAACTGAGAGTGGATGCTACTGTATATGGTGGAATAATTGAACGGCAAGGGTTGGGAAATGAGGAATTGCTTTGTAAAGAAGATAAGTATTATAAAATAATAGATCAAAATTACTCATACTGACCTCCGATGTCATTAACTGTCTGCCTACCTTCATTACATAAGAATTGAATCAAGTGGCAACTTTTAGCAGGTATGATGGGATTTCTCAGGTAGTAGGGATGGTCTCCCAAAATATCTAGCTGACCCTCTACTAATTATCAACAAAGCAGCTCTCTTTGTCAACCATCAATGAGCATCATGACCAAAGCAGAAGCTAGATGATTTTAAAATGATTATGCACAAAAAAAATTGTTGCTTTGTAGTTTCCACTTAATACAAACCACCTCCACGAGAATGTAAAGCTTTGAGAATTGAATAAAAACTGTCAATCTGGAAGAATAGATTTAAGTGGTGAAAATATACTGTATTTGGTTCATCATGCATGTGTGAAGATGTATGGGACACAGACTCACATCAAAAAATTTGAAAAACGAGACATGCTTCTCTTTAGGTCCATACTTCTCTTCTTCATTTTTGAAAAAGAAGAAATTTGTTAATGAAGCATTGAAGAGGTCTTTGTGCTCCCGAGCTATATCAATCAATTTGAGTCGCTCCCGACGGGAGTCCCGTCCTCTCCAAAATGCCTGCGGCTTTTTCTTTTTCCAGGGTATATCATTGTTTGACTGCACAGATAACAAGTCCAAGGTCACCCTGAAATAAAAAGGATGACAACAATCCATAGCCAAAATATATGTTGCTACTGACATAGCAGCAAGAGGAATCTTATCTATAAACAATGAAAACTTCAACAAAGCCACAAAATAATGTTTTTATTGATGTAGCTATCAAGAGAAATACTTATCTATTTCATATGGCCAATGGCATTTAAAAATTACTACTGTAGTTCATAAAAAATATATCATGAAATATTTGTACACAATATCATAATTCCCAATATAAGAAAAAAATTCCAATACTGAACTGTACTGAAAAGCTATAAAATATGAGAAAACACTCCTCAAATGTTTATCCAATTTTACATGTAAATGTTATTACGGTAATATATTTATCAACTATCTATCATAACATGGAAGACTTATGGGGACTCGAACAGCTACTTCAAAATAACAAACATTCTCAGAACTAAAACTGTATTTCCCATGTCATAAGACGCACCTTTTTTCACGAAAAATGCCCCCCAAAATAACCCTGCGTCTTAACACTTAGGAAAAAGTCGTATAAGGGAGTTTGACACCCCTCAAACACCCAACTATTGGCATACAAACACTCAAACTGACGAGAGATAGAATATAAACCTACAATTATCATTCATATGTAATAAATTCTTTTATTTTTATATTGCACTTCATTTAATAGAGTACAGTAGCAATTTTTTTTTTTTTTTGGTAATCAGCTGATGACTCGCTAACCCCCTTCTACAACAAAACATGCCAACTAATGGTCTAATAGCAGATGATGCTATGACATATTTAGTTGTTTATGCAGTATATATCTATTTTCTCCTTTTTTGTTGATATTTTGTAATAAAGCAATATACTGATAATGACTTTGTTGCCTGAGTTACGAAATAATACAAATAGACAGTTGCTAAATACGACCTTGGAAAAAACTTCTGTTTGCTGATTGCAGTATTTGCAGAAAAGTAACTAGACCTAGAATCACATTAACAGTAGCAAGTTATTCCACCTAAAAGAATGTCTAGATTTTTTAATCAACAATTACATTTTGTGTGAAAATTTATAAGCTATATGAGGAATTTTGGAAATGCTACTAGAATTTTACCCCTTTAAAAAAATTTTATGAACCTTTAGCAACACTGCCTTCATGTAAACAGCACTTGAAACACCAAACACTATGACTAAACGTGTACCGTAGTTGTGGTGGAAACTACGACTGGTTTAGTGGTTTCTTATATGAAAATGTAATAAAATTGGGACAATCAGCATATAGCTAATTAATATTAACTTGAACATTTCATAATACACCCAAAATAAGAAAAGTTACTGTGCAAGACAATAATCACGCTAGAGTTGCTGACTAGGGATTTGTGCTAAGAAGTTTTTAAAACCCTAATTTTTTTTTTTCTTCTGAAACTGCCTTGCTAATTTAAGGGTGCGTCTTACCACTTGTAGCGTCTTATGACACGGGAAATACGGTACATCAATGAAGAGGAATAGAGAAAAATTTTCCCATCATAGTAATGGATTATTGGACACTCACTCAATGATAGCTGTTCTAACAATGGAGCCAAACTCATGTAAAACAAAATCATTAATAATGCAGGTTAAAAAAGTAAGTCACCTTATTTCATCAGCCTTGCACTTCCTCCCCTTTCTTGAAAATGGAATTTTCTCTTTTCCAGAACTCAAGACATAAACTATCTAATTCCAAGAGGCTCAGCACTGTCATTTAACATGATTCTACATCTGGAAATGTTATTCTTCCAAGGCAAACTATAAGCAGCAGCACCCCCATAAGGGTTTTCCTTAAGAGCTTCTACCCTATTATGCAAAATGAGGTATTGTATTCTAAAACCACATACCTGCCCATCATTTCTAAGGTGGCTTCTGTAATATCATATGTGGGCATCACAATATCTGCAGTGTCTTCAGAACCACACCAGGAAAAGATTGGTATTAGTGGCTCCACCTGTGAAAACAAAAAGTTGAGAATGGCAGCAAACTGATCCAAAATGTGATACTAAAAGTTAATTTGATGCCATAGAAAGAATTGTAATCTAATTGCAAGGATAATTAAAGGACAAAGTTACTACTATGCAATCTGATAATTGTAGCATACCTACTGTACATTATATAATTACAGTAAAGCATTATAAGAAAGCAATTCCTATACAGTAATACCTTGAGATACGAGTTTAATGCTTCCAGGACCAAGCTCGTGTGCCAATTTGCTCGTATCTCAGATTAATTTTTCCCATATAAAATAACTAAAAAAATGTTATTTTCATTAGTAAAATAAATTTTTGAATATACTTACCCGATAATCATGTAGCTGTCAACTCCGTTGCCCGACAGAATTCAACGGGAGGGATACGCCAGCTATCACTATACTAGAAGGGGGTGTACTCACAAGCGCCACCTGTGGCCAGGTACTACAGTACTTGTTGTTGACGCCACCTCACTTTTTCCTCGGTCCACTGGTTCTCTATGGGGAGGAAGGGTGGGTCAATTAAATCATGATTATCGGGTAAGTATATTCAAAAATTTATTTTACTAATGAAAATAACATTTTTCAATATTAAACTTACCCGATAATCATGTAGCTGATTCACACCCAGGGGGGTGGGTGAAAAACCAGTGTACAAGACTAAAGGATAGCTAAGTATCCCGTATTTCATATAATCAGTTATCCACAATAACAATGAAATAATAAGTACCTGGTAAGGAAGTCGACTTGAACCGTTACTCTGCCTTTAATAAGATCGTCTTCCTTACTGAGCGCAGCGTTCCTCTTGGAAGGCTGAATCAACTCAAAGGTGCTAAAGTATCAAGGGCTGCAACCCATACTAAAGGACCTCATCAAAACCTTTAACCTCGGCGCTTCTCAAGAAAGAATTGACCACCCGCCAAATCAACAAGGATGTGGAAGGCTTCTTAGCCGACCGTACAACCCATAAAAAGTATTCAAGAGAAAGGTTAAAAGGTTATGGGATTATGGGAATGTAGTGGCTGAGCCCTCGCCTACTACTGCATTCGTTGCTACGAATGGTCCCAGGGTGTAGCAGTACTCGTAAAGAGACTGGACATCTTTGAGATAGAATGATGCGAACACTGACTTGCTTCTCCAATAGGTTGCATCCATAACACTCTGCAGAGAATGGCTCTGTTTGAAGGCCACAGAAGTAGCCACAGCTCCCACTTCATGTGTCCTTACCTTCAGCAAAGCAAGGTCTTCTTCCTTCAGATGAGAATGTGTTTCTCTAATCAGAAGCCTGAATAGTAAGAAACTGAGTTCTTAGAACTTGGAAAAGAAGGTTTCTTGATAGCACACTATAAGGCTTCTGATTGTCCTCGTAAAGGTTAAGACCTTTTTAGATAGTACCTAAGAGCTCTAACTGGGCAAAGTACTCTCTCCAGTTCATTCCCCACCAAGTTGGACAGGCTTGGGATCTCGAACGACTTAGGCCAAGGACGTGAAGGAAGCTCGTTTAGCAAAAACCAAGCTGCAAGGAACATGTAGCCGTTTCAGATGTGAAAACAATGATCCTGCTGAAGGCGTGGATCTCACTTACTCTTTTAGCTGTTGTCAAGCACACGAGGAAAAGAGTTTTTAATGTGTGGTCCTAAAAAGAGGCTGATTGGAGAGGTTCAAATCTTGATGACATAAGGAACCTTAGGACCACGTCTAGATTCCAGCCTGGAGTGGACAACCGACGTTCCTTTGAGGTCTCAAAAGACCTAGGGAGGTCCTGTAGATCTTTGTTGGTGGAAAGATCCAAGCCTCTGTGGCGGAAAACCGCTGCCAACATACTTCTGTAACCCTTGATCGTAGGAGCTGAAAGGGATCTTACTTTCCTTAGATATAACAGGAAGTCAGCAATCTGGGTTACAGTGGTACTGGTTGAGGAAACTGCATTGGTCTTGTACCAGCTACGGAAGACTTCCCCTTGAGACTGATAGATTCTGAGAGTGGATGTTCTCCTTGCTTTGGCAATCGCTCTGGCTGCCTCCTTCGAAAAGCCCCTAGCTCTTGAGAGTCTTTCGAAAGTCTGAAGGCAGTCAGACGAAGAGCGTGGAGGATTGGGTGTACCTTCTTTACGTGAGGTAGACGTAGAAGGTTCACTCCTAGAGGAAGAGTCCTGGGAATGTCGACCAGCCATTGCAGTACCTCTAAGAACCATTCTCTCGCGGGCCAGAGCGGAGCCAACCAACGTCAGCCGTGTCCCTTGCGAGAGGAGAACTTCTGAAGTACCCTGTTGACAATCTTGAACGGCGGGAATGCATACAGGTCGAGATGGAACCAATCCAGCAGAAAAGCATCCACGTGAACTGCTGCTGGGTCTGGAATCGGAGAACAATACAACAGGAGTCTCTAGGTTATCGAGGTAGCGAACAGATCTATGGTTGGCTGACCCCACAGGGCCCAAAGTCTGCTGCAAACATTCTTGTGAAGGGTCCACTCTGTGGGGATGACCTGACCCTTGCGGCTGAGGTGATCTGCCATGACATTCATACCGCCCTGAATGAACCTCGTTACCAGCGTGAGCTTTCGATCTTTAGACCAGATGAGGAGGTCCCTTGCGATCTAGAACAACTTCCACGAAAGAGTCCCTCCCTGCTTGAAGATGTAAGCCAGGGCTGTGGTGTTGTCAGAGTCCACCTCCACCACTTTGTTAAGCTGGAGGGACTTGAAGTTTATCAAGGCCAGAATAACCGCCAACAACTCCTTGCAATTGATGTGAAGTGTCCTTTGCTCCTGATTCCATGTTCCCGAGCATTCTTATCCGTCCAAAGTCGCACCCCAGCCCGTGTCTGATGCGTCCGAGAGGAGACGGCGGTCGGGTTTCTGAACAGCCAAAGGTAGACTTCCTTGAGAAGAAAGCTGTTCTTACACCACGCGAGAGAAGACCTCCTCTCTTCGGAAACAGGAACTGAGACCGTCTCTAGCGTCATGTCCTTTATCCAGTGAGCAGCTAGATGATACTGAAGGGGGGGGAGGTGGAGTCTCCCTAACACGATGAACAGGGCCAGCGATGAAAGTGTCCCTGTTAGACTCATCCACTACCTGACTGAGCATCGGTTCCTTCTCAGCATGCTCTGGATGCATTCTAGGGCTTGGAAGATCCTTGGGGCCGACGGAAAAGCCCGAAAAGCTCGACTCTGAAGATCCATACCCAGGGAGACAATGGTCTGGGATGGGACGAGCTGAGACTCCTCAAAATTGACCAGGAGGCCCAGTTCCTTGGTCAGATCCATAGTCCATTTGAGAATCTCCAGACAGCGACGACTTGTGGGAGCTCTTAAAAGCCAGTCGTCTGACGGAGCCGGACACAAGATCATGGTACTGCTGCACAGTCTGTGAACTGTCAACCATGGGGAAGCGAGGAAGTACAGTGACAACCCGAAGCTGTCTAGACTGTCTGGGTCGTACAGACAACTCCTTATCGGGTTGCTGAGGTTGCCGCACTGCGTCACAACAAGTCACTTCTGCTGGTTGTTGAACGTCTTCCCAGTGACACACTGACTCCGTAAACAAAAAATCCTCTAACAAGGACTAAGTTTGGACTGCATGTCTTGCAACACAGCTCAAGGACTATGGGAGCAGGTGTGGTAACAGACGGGATTAGCGACTGAAGTGGGACCATTACCTTCCCTGGAAGCATGTTATGCTTAAATAAAAGTCCATAGGAGGCTACGCAGCTAAAGGCTCCTCTCCAAATGACAGAGTCCTCAAGGGAATATCAGAAGGAGGGAGAAAAGCACTTTCTCATCTACAGGGACCATATCCGAGAAAAGCTAAGTTCTCTCAGTGAGGGTTACACTGTGCAAACGCAGCAGACTAGAAGGCAACGTTATGAAACTGCTTGACAGTCTAGTGAGTTGGCAACAACCAAAGATGTGTGACTGAAAAGCATGCGGTAAGGTATGCAGAGCATGTTGTATGCAGAGCATGCTGTATGCAGAGCATGCTGTATGTAGAGCATGCTGTAAGGTAAGCAGAGCGTGTTGCATGGCGTGTAACATTTCTCAGAAATTCCATGACCAGTGCTAGAGTGAGTAATATCGCATTACCGTCCATTGAAAGTGCACGTGCCGAGGGAATTGATTTAGACTGTTTTGTTGATGAATTTGATAGCCGGCATGATAATCGTAGAATTAAGCTACACTAAATGTACTATAATCTACTTCACCTCAGGAAAGGGAAACTCGCCCTGTTGGCAACACTGCATTACTACATGCATGCTTGCATGGGGTTTAATATCAACATAATATTACCTTACATTCATAACTCATGATTCATTTTTGTTTAGAAGATATTTTTGCCATATTTTGCGATTTGTTAAAAATATATTGCAAGGAATACATATATATTTTTATATAAGTAATACAAATAACCTCCATTATCATAATGTTTGTGTAGGCATACATGTATATGATTACAAATGCAAGTTATGAAAGTAATGAGGTGTTATTATTGTCATTTGTTATTCCCAAGTTGAATGGGAAGAAGTTCAAGTTGAGGAAAAAAGTGGCAGATGCATGCGTTGAGGTGGCTGACTCATAGCATGAGGTTGCTGCCTCAAGAGTTGCGCTTGCTGTAAGGGTTGCGGATGCGCAGTAGCAGGTTCCTGAGGAACGAGTTAAGGTTCCTGAGGTGTGAGCTGCGAGAGTTGAGGTAGCGGCTGCGCAGAACGCAGTTCTTGTCTCGCGAGTTGAGGTTCCTGAGGTGCTAGCCTAAGGAGTTGAGACTCTTGCCTTGAGGGTTGAGGTCGCTGCAGCGAGTGTTGAGGTGGCTGCCTCATTGATGGAAGAGGTTGTCGTACCTCAAGAGATTGTTGCCTCGCTGGTGGAACCGCAAGCGGAAGCGGAGGAAGTAAGGCATAAGACTCCTGCTCCCATTGCTGAGGTTGCCTAAGGGAGGCGGAGGTTGCTGCACACCGCTGGTAACTGGCAACTCAGAACGCGGTAAGGTAGCCTGAGGAACCTCAACTTCGTACGCCTGGCAGACTGGACTGCGGAGAGGCGGAGCGTTCGCAGGAGGAGGTGTAACCTTCTCAGCCTGAAACTCACGCATTAAGACCGCAAGCTGCGACTGCAAGGAAGGTTAAGGTTGCTGCACAACGCTGGTAACTGGCAACTCAGAACGCGGTAAGGTAGCCTGAGGAACCTCAACTTCGTACGCCTGGCAGACTGGACTGCGGTGAGGCGGAGCTCTCGCAGGAGGTCTGTTGAGGCATCGCCTTACCTCTCTTAGGAGGTGTGCAGTCACCTGATGACTGAGGAGAGTCAGAGCTAACCCAATGACTGCATCCGGGTTGTTGAACTCTAACTTCGTACGTCTGGCATAGGTCTGGACTTTACGTTTAAGAGGTCTTGAGACCTGAGACCAGCGTTTTCTCCCCGAAATTTCTTCTGCAGACGAGCAAAATAAGGGCTCAATCGTCTGCGGGTGGGAGTGACGGTCTCTGTAAGACACGCCCACAACCACCGAGGATACTTCTGTGCGCCGATCAAGGCCTGCCGAACCCTTTTGCCCTTCGACATTGCTTCTCCCCTGGGCTGGGGAGCTTGCAAGAGGTCCCGGACTGGGAGGACGACTGGCACGCACAGAAGTACCCTCACGCACAACACTGACACACTTTGCGCTAATCACTTATCACTTTTGATTTTCTGTTTGCACTTATTTCACTGAACTCGAAACTTTAAGTGGTTTGTACCTGAAACACGCAATTCTATCCTTTCTCAAAAGTTAGTAATTGCGAAAACAGAATTACAATGTAACAGAAAAATCTAATGAAAGATAAATAATTCAGTGGCTGGAAAGAGACTAAACACTAGATCAAATAAACTACGTTTAAAATCTCTCACCGCATAAAGCTTGAGAACAAGAAAAAACTCTAGAAACGTTTACCTTCTTCCCCTAAAGAGACTAGGGAGAAGAGCAAAAACGATAACAACGTTACTCGCTTGAACGAAACGTTTATCCTCCTCTTTCTCCCTCCGTCTCTATCTCTCTCTCTCTCTCTATCTCTTGACTTAGAACCTGAGAGAAGAGCCCAATCATATATATCGTTAAAACATATTATTGTTAAAGGAAAAAACTGAAATATTTCCCAAAATGAAAAGTTCCTTTATTAGAATTAAAACCATTAAGTTAAGAAAGAATGAACAAAACGCTAGACACGGTTACTCTTACTGCAACGTGACACCGTGAAAATTCTCTCTCTATCGTAACGATAGAGCGCAAGTTGAACGTTCTGAACGTCAACAACTGCAGAGACAAAACAAAACGTTAGTTCAACTTTGAAAACAGTACGAGACTATCAAAGAAATTCTTTCAAAAACATTAAAATAGCATAATATGTTAACAGGTAAAACCGAAATGACGGGCTCAATGTTAATTAACTTCGGTACCAAGAAAAGACCGCCTACTATTAGGAAAGGTCGAATATAAACAAATATAAAAATTAATTTTAATAAGTTTATAATAAAAGTAAGTTAATCGAAGAGGCCTATAAAAGGCGGAGAGATATAAAATAAATCTATAACAAAATTAAGAAAGAGAGTCTATACTCTCTTAGACACCAACACTTCCGTCTAAGGGAAGGGTCGGCCATTTAAAGGTGAAAGAGAGTTCATACTCTCTTCGTCACCATAATAATTAAATTAATTCCAAAAGCTAGCTAAGCTAACATAGAAGTTTCCAGTATAGCGAATAGCTGCAAATTTTAGAGAAATACTTCACCAAACCGTGAACAATACTCCAAAATCATAAGCGTATCCAAGAACGTCTTGCCGGAAGCACGACAGAGGAAAAAGTGAGGTGGCGTCAACAACAAGTACTGTAGTACCTGGCCACAGGTGGCGCTTGTGAGTACACCCCCTTCTAGTATAGTGATAGCTGGCGTATCCCTCCCGTAGAATTCTGTCGGGCAACGGAGTTGACAGCTACATGATTATCGGGTAAGTTTAATATTGAAAAATTAATCCGTTCCCACCCCATGAATAACACCTAAAAACAGTATATCACAGTGGAAAAACATGTTTTTAGTTGTTCTAATTCACATTCTACGCTCACAAAATAACAAATACCTATGAACTGGTTATGATGCTCAATAAAATGTAACATTATTATGGAGTTTTTACCTTTGAGACAGACGGTAGCAGCTAACGGCGGTGTGTGCGGAGGAGGAGGGAGAGAGGACGGGGAGTAGAGAGACTCGACAGCAACACGTTCGATATGCAACACTTTTGTAACACTACGTAACATAACCTTAACTTTAAATTTAATTTAAATTAAATTAGAAACTTTAAATTTAACTTAAATGAAATTAGCTTACTGTACACACACTTAAAAATAAAATGTTAATCTTACGTTACACTAAACTTAATTCTAATTTTGCTTTCATTTTCATTTTTTTACTTTTCTTCTTCCAGCTTGGCTCTATTTGCCTCGCTTTCACCTTCACTTTTTAACGGCCTTTTTAAAAGGAACCTATCTAGGGATGTTTGCTTTTGTCTCCCCTTCAAAACGTTGCGAAAATGACGCACGCAAATGTCGTCACAATAGGCTAACGCACGACCACACGCCAACTGTCCGGGTGCCTCTTTTCCATAAAATTAGAAAACTCCTGCCACTTCGCTAACATGTCTTTGACTTCTGTCAAAGAAAGGCGGCCCTCATCTTCCACCACCTCCTCGCTACTGAGCTCCTGCAACACCTCCCAATGTTGCATCTCCTGGAGCACTGTCAATCCCTGTGTCGTGAGCTCTTCCTGATGCTCCTCGACAAGGTCGTTTACGTCTACCTCGTCTACCTTCAGCCCCATGGACTTTCCAAGAGACACGATTTCATCCATCACAATAGTTCGGGGTCATCAGGGTCAGTCGTATCGAACCCTTCAAAGTCCCTCTCAGCGACGGAAGCTGGCCACAATATCTTCCATGCTGAATTAAGAGTTCTTCTTATGACACCCTGTCATGCATCGTCAATAATTTTTAAGCAATGGACAATATTGAAATGTTCCTTCCAAAATTCACGAAGGGTGAGATTGGTGTTGTCTGTGACATCGAAGCATTTCTTGAACAAATGCTTCGTGTACAGTTTTTTGAAGTTGGAAATAACTTGTTGGGCCATGGGCTGGAGGATTGGCGTGGTGTTGGGTGGGAGATATAGGACCTTGATGAACCTGAACTCATCAAGAATGCCCTCTTCGAGACCAGAAAGGTGACCAGGGGCATTATCGAGGAGCAGCAGACATTTCATTGGCAGGTTTTTCTCGGCCAAATAATTTTTGACTGCCGGACCAAAGCACAGATTAACCAATTCTGTAAAAAAAAAAATGCTGCGTAACCCAAGCCTTAGCATTAGCGCGCCACATCACTTGCAGTTTTTCTCTTAAGATCCTTTGGCTCTTGAGAGCAAGTGGGTTTTCAGAGTGGTACACCAGCAGTGGCTTGACCTTACAGTCACCGCTGGTATTGGCACACAAGGCTAGAGTTAACCGGTCCTTCATGGGTTTATGGCCTGGTAGTCTCCTCTCCTCTGCTGTGATGAATGTCCTCCTAGGCATCTTCTTCCAGAAAAGGCCAGTTTCGTCACAGTTGAAGACTTGTTGGGGGATGTAGCCATGTCGGGCGATAACCGAGACAAAGGTTGTGACGAAGTCCACCGCGGCTTTCGAGTCGGAACTTGCTACTTCCCTACGTCTCACAACCGAGTGTATTCCAGTCGTCTTTTTAAAGTTATCCAACCAGCCACCGCTGGCTTTGAAGGTTTCCGCTGGCGTTGAAGTCTCCCCTCTCTCGGCTGCTTGCTTCCCTTTCAAGTCATCATAGATTCTGCTGGCCTTTTCACATATGATCGTCTCGGGTCACACTATCTCAAGCCAACTGTTTCTCCTTTATCCATATCAAAAGAAGCCTCTCCATCTCATCGTGAATATCATTGTGCAGCTTGGAAAGGATGGATACTACTTTGGAAGGCTTGGTGCTCTTTATAGCATCCTTCTACTTGAGGATGGTACATATTGTCGATATACTCCTCTCATATTAGCGAGCCAGCTCAGTCACTCTTACGCCACTCGCATGTTTTTCAATTATTTCATACTTCATCTCGATTGTCATCATACGCATTTTCTTTTCACTACCCTTGTTTGCACTCGCTTGCTTTGAACCCATTGCTTATTCACTGAATTCTGTACTGATTAACACAAAAAACACGTAAAAAACAAAACACTACGGCCGATGCTCGGAGATGAACTTATCGCGACGGAGATACGACGGGAAAGACCAAGCGATGCTGTCCTGGTGAGAAGCCTTTCGCACACTCGGCCACCTGGTGGCCGCATAGGGAACTGCCTCGTATCTCAAATTTTTTCTCGTATCTCAGGACAAAAACTTGCTTGAAACTTTCCTCGTATCTCAAATTTCTCGTATGTTGGGACACTCGTATCTCAAGGTATTACTGTACTGTAATACTTTCTTCTAAATATTCTAGCTTAACCACTGTGATATGAAATTAAAATGCTGCAAGTGCTTGCAAAGTCAAACTACTGTATAAGTAGGCCATAGCATATCCAACTTACAGCAAATTTACTACAACTTTGGCTATAATGTCTAAGGACAAAGAGAAAGCAAGAGAGGTAAGTTTTGTGCAAGTTTAAGATACCAAAAGAATAAATAAAAAGGTATAGAGTATGTTAAACTCTTAGCATATAATAAACATGAATGCATTACTCAATTATAAAAAACTAAAAAATAAATAAAACTGCATTTAGTACACTAATGAAATACACAGCCAATAAATGTACAGTATCTTACTCTCAGAGTTTATAAACTAAATCTACGTTTTGCACAGTACTGAAATACAGTATTGATTGATTTGATGAAATACTAAGATGTCATTAAGCATTACTCTTTATCAGTTTCTATCCATTAAAATCATAATTTATGGCATAAAAGAAGCTATGAGTTATAAGACGCATCTGTATATCAGCAGGAAATATTTCAGAAAAATTAAAGATTTTAAGTAATTTGGATTTTTCCTAATGATACAAACCTTGAGATCCTTATTAGGGAATATACTTTCAGCGAAGTTGGAAGAATAGCCATAAGACTTTTAGCGAGGTGTAACTACACCATTGCTAGTTAGTTGGCGGTAGGGGGGTAGTACCGACTGTCCCGCTCACAAACACACCGCTGTTGTCTCGTCACTTTTGACTGCAGGCATGACTTGCAAGGGATAGGTGATGGTGGGCCAAATTTGTAAAAAGAGCTCAATGTTTGTATTGTTAAGAAAAATACAAATTACTTTAAATTTGTCATTTGTTCCGACACAAATACAAACCATTTCGCACTTTATTAGGAAAGACTTACCCTGGGTGGAAGTCCTAACCAACTGGCTGGGTTTGACCTGAGGTTTCCTTCCATAATATGTAAGCATAAGGAGGAACGCCCTTATTCCTCGCTAAAACTGTTCAATTGCACGGTTTAGTGGCCTGAGCAATCCATGTGATTGTGTGATACTAGCAATAAGACTAGTCTAGGTAAGAATTCTCAGGAATCGTAGGATATTTTGAACCAACTATAGACGTTATGCAATCCAACTTCGCCAAGGGGTATGGGGACGCAACCAGGATATATTTCTACTGTATACCAGGTTACACATTGGAAATTATTATTACTTGCAGAGAGAAGAGGCCAGCTTGCAGAGTACCGTACGTGCTGTTCCCAAGAGAGGGGAAAATGATAAAAAGAAAGAGCCAGTCATTCTCATCATTCACTCCAGACTTAATCACGGGTATCCTCTCCTCTCTACCATCTGCTACTTGTCGATTAAGGGGCTTGAGTTGTTTAAACCACTTGTTGTGCAGCCACCACAAGACCAATGGAGAACATCTCCATGTTCCTCTGGGTCACACCTTGTAGGTAGTGGGCAGTGAAGGTCGTTTAATGCTTCCATACACCCGTCTGAAGGACCTGCGTCACAGAGTAGTTCTTCTTAAACGCTGACAACGTACTCATGTCTGCGGAAAAGAATCACGATTCAATACCCCGTCTTTGACCTGGCAAATCCATGCTGAGATCGTGTTTTTGGTTATCCTTCTCTTGACCTTCTCCGCGATAACAAAGAGTGCTTTCAATTGGGGGCAAGCTCCTGCAGTTCTTTTGACAAAGTAACAGTTGATCATCGGTTACATTATGGAGACACTTAATCCAGAAGAGCCCGAATCTAGGAGCCGCTACTCCCGGATTTTGAGTCTTGGCGATAAGCTCAGGGACAAAGCCGAGCATTACCTCTCCCCATCCCCTTGAATGGGAGAAGTCGTAGGAAAGGCCACGAAGTTCACTAACTCTCTTGGTCAATGCCAAAACTGTCTTCAGTGTCAAGAGAAGATCTGATGCCTGGTGTAATGATTTTTAAGGGGCTCCCTTCAGAGAACGAAGAACAGGAACCACGTTCAATGGAGGAAGTCCAACTTCCAATTGAGGACAGGTAAGCTCGAGACTCTGTAAGAGGAGAGATAGCTTCAATGAAGAGGAAATATTAACGCCTTCAGTCTAACCGAGAGTTTTTAGGCATCCTGACATCTAATCAAGGCTCCGAACCACGGCTACTGACTGATGGAGGCATTGTCAGAGAGTTTCCCTAAAGGGAAGAAGTTCTTTGAAGGAGCTTGCAGTGCTGTGGTCTCCTTCCGAGGAACAGGAACTTTAGGAATCTTAAATTGCTGAAGCTTGCCCTTTTCCACCTTCCCCGGAGAACGCGATGTTCTGCGTTTGTGGGGAGGGGAATGAGGCGACAGCGAACGACGGGGAGAAGACCTACGCTTCTCAGGAGAGAGAGCCAAAGCTCAAGGAGATAGTCAGGTAGGCTTCTTTTCCTGTGACCTCTGATGCTCCGAAAAGCGCTGGAGATCTGGCGTATGATGGCGCCAAACAGGAGCTGGTTCTGAAGGTCGTTGCGATGTGGTAGAGAGCTTACACACATCCACCAGATAGAAAGTTGGCTGACATCTGTCTGACGATCGCTTAAGTGATTGATGAGCCAGCAAATGGTGAGAAGCTCGTAGTTGGTGAAGCTTGCTTTCCTTTAAGGGAGAGCGACGACTTGTTGGGGAACGACTGGAAGACCGGTGTACAGCCAAAGGCTGCTGACAAGATGTTAAGGACTGACAAGTCGGCGAGGAACCAGCTGCTGGCACCTGATGAGTTGGTGAATGATAGATTGTCGATTGGAGAGTTGGCGATCGGTGAGCTGGAGACCGGAGCACTGGAGGTTGGGGTAACGGATATTGACGAGTTGGAGATTGGCGCACTGCCGATTGGTGACCTGGAGAAGGGATGTGACCCTTGGAAGGACGGACATCTGCAGGAGAGGATCAAGAACAAATCCTTGTCGGCAAACAACGGGCAGCTGTCGAACTAGATGGCGAGTAATGAAACGAGGTTTGTTGACAAGCAGGAGATGAGGCAATATAGTCTGTTGAACGCCGCAACGCTGGCAAACGAGACCACGGCATGTCGGAGAGGATAGTGAACGAATCCTCTTCGGTGAATGACAGGCAGCTGTCGAACGAGAAGGAGAGTCACGAATCTAGGTCCGTTGAAGCAGAAGACGAGGCCTCCAAAGAGGAGTCAATATGAGTGGTCTCTCTTGTGAACGAGAGAGATGATCACTCGTAGGAGAGACATACCTTGGACTTTGCTCTGCCCCTGAAGGATGGTCGGTGAGGGGGGGAGCGAAGTCCTCGGCGGCGGCAGAAGGGGCAGAGGACAAGGCAAGATCTGAGTTGACCAGCGGGGCAGCAGAAAAATCCTCCAACACCATAAGGTCAACAAAAAGCCAAAGGATCAAGCTCCAAAGCAGACGAGCGCTGCTACTCCGCATTCCGCTGAAGAAGCTGCAGCAACACCTCCTTAGAAGGCAGACCGGGCAACCCCCGGGATGGCCACACCTGTAAAAAAGGAGAAAGAGAAGGATTCCCCCGGGGTAGAGGCAAACGGCTAGGGGAAGCAACACCACCTCGAGGACCGAGGTTGTCCAGGAGTTAAAGGGTCTGCGCTAATACTCAACGGTTCCCCGGAGTAGTAGTATAGAGAAGAAGCAGCTTCAGAGGAAGGTCAGGGAACCCAAGAAGCAGCTTTGGGTTTCTTCTGCTTCTGCTTCGAAAAAAACTTCAAAGGAGAAGAATCCCTTTTAGACTCCTTATTCGCCATCGCCTAAACCTTTTCCTCTGGGAGGCAGACCATTCCCAACACTCATCGCTTTTATTATCCACATCACACCATTGCCCCCTACAAGCCGGATACAATCGGTGAGGTTCGGTATCCTCAGCGGACATGAATGTTCCGCAGGAGTGGCTTTTCGGTCCAGGTCAGGTACACATAGCCAGCAAGGAAGGTACACACACACAAACTGAAAAGAAAAAGCAAACAACATTAATAATGGCAGTCCAAATTGGTGAGGAAGAGCAGTGGCAACCGTTCTCCATCCGAGCCAGAAACAAAGTGAAGTAGTCCCAGGTGTGTGAGTGAGAGGGGTAGATACTACACCCCCATCCCCCACTTATTAGTGGGATGGGTGGTTAACCCTTCCTAATTTCTAATGGCTCGTCCTTTCAGCTTAGCGTAGGTTTGTATTCAAGTTACGGAACAAATGAAAAGTATGGATGAAAATATACACTCAAGTAGAATGCATTTTATTGTCGGCATAGCAGCCATTCCCAGGAAGTTTCTAACTAAAATTACTGAACATTGAAAGTACCATTTTTCTTTTTTATATCATATACTGACTGTGTCAATATGAAATATTTTTATATTCAATTTCTGGAATAGAATAAATTATATATTTATAATAAAAAACTAAAAAAAACTTCTGTTGCTATTCACAATATGAAAAAAGTGGAATTATAATAAGTCACAAGAAGGTTCAATTATTGTAACAATAACTTGTTTAAACCTTACCTTTGGATCCACCAGTGGCCAATCACCAAGATTAATAATAAACTCTATGTCAGGTAAGACCATCTTCCTGACCATGGAGTGCAGGATATTATCCATGAACATGCTGAAACCGACATGCTGACCGTAGCACTTGCGATAAACCTGAGGACGTTTAAAAATTAATATGAAATATGGAAATTCTACTTGTGAAACAAATTTGAAGATCAAAATAATAAGGCGATGATAACCCTTTTACCCCCAGGCTATTTGGAAATTTCCAACCCTTAACCCCCAGGGGGTTATTTTTTTTCCAGCACATTTTGCAGTATATATTTTTTAAATTGCTCTAACAGCCTTAATTTTTGTCATAGAGAGATCAGGTTGGTCTCATTCTCTTGGAAAATGCCTGAATTTTCTCAAAAAAATTATAAAAAATATTTTTATAGCATTTTTTTGCAAGAACGTACCGGTACGTCCATGGGGGTAAAGGGATGGCTTTTGTGAAACGTACCAGTACGTCCTTTGGGGGTAAAAGGGTTAACACAGAACATATTAAAACATACCTTGTTATCCTTGATGACGTAGTTACAAAAACTTCGAGATCCGGCATGGCTGAACCTTTGTTGAGCGTCTTTAAGGACTGGATCAAAATCAACTTCCACAAAAGGTTTCAAATCCTGCTCAACTTGAGGGTATGAACTCGCACATCCAGCGAGTTCTTTCCAGGCTTTGACGTCTCCAACTGGGCAATAGCAGTCCTCCGCATATATAGGGTCTGCCAACAAAAATTGCTGTCAGTTAAAAGGAGCATAACAACAGTAAACAGCACATCAACCCATGCTTTATGCTTAAGCTCCATATGAATTGCAAACTTTGCTCCATCAAAATCATGCAGCCCTTGATTAGATTTGTTAAAAGGAAGAAAGGAACGATGAAATTTAGTGGTAATGCACAATTACAAAAGAGAATTTATGACAAATTTGAAATAACTTGTATTTTTTCCTAACTATACAAACCTGGAACTCTTTACGTAGGAGTACAGTACAGTATTTCAATTCAAACATTTACTTTGCTATTTTTATTTTATTCCAATCAAAAAGTATATAAACATAATGACATTTATCTGTTTGTTAATAACAGTACCATTACTCTACCAGGAAAACCAGTCATCTACTGTACTAAGATTAAAGGAATCTATTACCTTTTATTTTATAAGGAGAGTCAGCAACTTCCTGATTATTGTAAAGCACATGAATAGAAGTTGCCCTGCAGGTTTGATAGATGCGGTACCTAGAAAATACAGATTTAAAATTTCATAAGCTAGAAACATGATATTTTAATTATAAAATAAATTTTTGAATATACTTACCCGGTGAATATATAATAGCTGCAACTCTGTTGCTCGACAGACAAAAAACAGTAAAAACTCGCCAGCGATCGCTATACAGGTTGCGGGTGTGCCCACCAGCGCCAACTGTCGGCCAGATACCACTCTCTCGATGTAAACAAAGACTCAATTTCTTCTCATCCCACTGCGTCTCTATTGGGGAGGAAGGGAGGGTCGTTTAATTTATATATTCACCGGGTAAGTATATTCAAAAATTTATTTTATAATTAAAATATCATTTCTGGGCTCAATCCCTGTGCCGCCCAGTGAAATGCTCCTTAAGCACCATTTCAAAGGAATATAACTGCTAATATTACCAGAGAAAAAATGTAAAGGAATGCTAGGTTGAACTAGCTCGCTCACCTAATGGTGTCGGTATAGACTGGGGCGAAATACCAGAGGTCTCGTACCATTTAGACTTCTCCTCTTCGAAATCCCCCAATAGTGAGGTGCCGTTCAACCTCCCCTGCCTCGCAGACCAGTACTACTAACTCAACCCACGCTTGCCCATCACTCCTTTCAAGCACCTGTTTGATATAAGTCCAAGTTTTTTATTTTCGTGTGTTTCATTGGATTTATCATCAACTTTCTCTCGATGGCCGATTCCCAAGATACCCCATCGAAGTTAAGTACCTTATCCATGAGTTTTTAACGAGATTGGGCAGTGTCATCTTTGTTTTTATTATTGAGAAGTGTTTATATATGAGCGGCGTCCCCGTTCTTACTTTCGCCTCTGCCCTTTGTCTCGTTAGTTCGTCCGTCTTTTATATTCGTTCGATCCTTTAGGAGTTTTTTCCTTATATTCATTTAGTACACCGACTTTATGCTTTCATATAGCAATATTCATTTAGTACACCGACTTTATGCTTTCATATAGCATTTATTTTATGTTATCCTATGATATCGGTGTTAGCGTTTCATCAGGAGTAGGTTATGTTGGTATGCCTGCATTCGTGCATGTTGGTGAATAGCGTCACCATTGAGATTGTTTCGCTAGTTCTAGGAGCTTTAATTTCGACCATCTCACTTATTATTAGTAAAACCTTTTGTTTTATTACGCTCCACCTAGTTTTACGTTTGGTTCGAGTGGGACTCTCGCGTATTTTGTTGTTTTTACTGTTCGATCTACCGCTTCAGTAACTAGGTTGGTACCCCTGCTTTCCATCTCCTGATGGCGTCATGCTCCTCCCTTTTTACTCGCCCGAGTCCCTCTCTCGCCATATTTTTTCTGCATGCCTAACCTTACTTACGTGATTTCGCTTTTAATTCATTAATTATTTTTATGTATTTGTGCATTGATATTATATTTATTGCTTACTCCGTTATGATCATATTTTTGGGATTTTCATGTCATGATTAGGGGATCTCCAGTTGGTAGCCCTGTCTACCACTGCGCACTGGCGATTTCCCTGTACCATTACCCCCCCCCCAACAAGTTGGGGAGGTTATTCCATCCCCCCCCCCTTCAGTGTACACCCTTCCTCTCACTCGATGGTTGTTGGTTATGATTTACGGGTCAAGTATGCTTGTACCTCAGTCTTCCATCAACGTTCCGACATATTGAGGACTGAGTATACCAACGGGGTATGACTTAGTCTCATTCATTCATACCGGGCGGTTTCGTCTCCCCCCTCCCGTCGCCATCGGTCGGGGAGGGGGAAGGCCGGGACCACCGGGGACTATCACACGTGATTAGTCGGTATAACTGCACCTTGGTGTAACCTTGCTTTTAGCTACGGTTGTTAGAATGAGCACTTATATTAGGAGTGTCCTCCCCTACGGTACCTCATGCTATTATCGTCCGTATAGGACTTATTATATCCCATATCATTATATTATATTCTACATGAATCATTACCTTTGTCCCGGTACCTCAGGTAAGGTAGGGGGGTTCCACTGGCTCCCCCCGCGCTCTCCCGTTGTACCCTCCCGTCATACCCTCCCGTCATAAGACATCGGAGCCGCCGAGCTCTTAACTACAAGATCGGTTGACACTGACACGGTTTTGATTAATATCCTCCCTCCGGGAGCCCTATTCATTACAGACATTAGTTTTAGATCATAATTGGCGTTTTCTATTTATGTACTTTAAGGATGTATCTTGGGTACTTTAAGTTTACTTTAAGTTTACTTACCAACCCTGTTCCCCGGCCACGGGGGCCCCGAAACTAGTTATGATTATATATTCATCACTGTTTTTTGCATCCTTTTTCATACCCGGCTCTGCCGGATTGCTATTGGAATAGTCTCAGTTCTCTGCATGTTTAGTCTAAGGCTATACATTTATTTTATTAACTGGCAGGTCCCGGACCCTCCGGGACCCCTTATAGAGAAACTAGTAGATGCTCATGGACTATTCCTTTTACAGGTGGTCCGTTGCCGGATGACAGCCTGCGCGGCCGTCCTTCACCAGCCTTGCGGCCATGCTGTCTGTCGGTCCCACGCGGACTGTGGGATCCAGATGGACGATATTGTGGTATGGCACCCTGACAACTGCCTTATCTGTTATGACCTTATCTCCACCCTCGCTTCAGATTCGGTGAGCCTCTTTCAGTCATTTTTGTATTTACTTCCCTTCACTGGGCGACATCAATATGATAGATAATCATTGACTTCTGTTATGAATCTTCGGGTTCATTTATCATTTTGTCCCTCGGGTTTGCTAACCTTATCCCCGTTCTTTCAGAGTTCCCAGGCGGTTAAAACTTCAGCAAGACCCTTTTTTAAATATTTAACTTAGCCGGTGAATATATAATAGCTGATTTACACCCAGGGTGGTGGGTAGAGACCAGTTAAATATGTTTACATCGTATAAGCTAAGAGTTTTTTATTTCATTTTGACAGTTATCAATATAACAAAACCAAAATAAATAGGTACCTGGTAAGGAAGTCGACTTAGACGATTACTCTGCCTTGTAAGTACGTCTTCCTTACGGAGCCCCGCGATCCTCTTAGGATGCTGACAGACCCCCAGGAGCTGAAGTATCAAGGGCTGCAACCCATACAACAGGACCTCATCAAACCCCTAATCTGGGCGCTCTCAAGAAATGACTTTGACCACCCGCCAAATCAACCAGGATGCGAAAGGCTTCTTAGCCTTCCGGACAACCCATAAAAACATTAAAACATTTCAAGAGACAGATTAAAAGGATATGGAATTAGGGAATTGTAGTGGTTGAGCCCTCACCCACTACTGCACTCGCTGCTACGAATGGTCCCAGTGTGTAGCAGTTCTCGTAAAGAGACTGGACACTTTTTAAGTAACATGACGCGAACACTGACTTGCTTCTCCAATAGGTTGCGTCCATGATACTTTGCAGAGATCTATTTTGCTTAAAGGCCACGGAAGTTGTTACAGCTCTAACCTCGTGCGTCTTAACCTTAAGCAAAGATCGGTCTTCCTCACTCAAGTGTGAATGAGCTTCTCGTATTAACAATCTGATAAAACATGACAAAGCATTCTTTGACATAGGCAAGGATGGTTTCTTAACCGAACACCATAACGCTTCAGATTGGCCTCGTAAAGGTTTAGTACGAGCTAAGTAGAACTTAAGAGCTCTAACAGGGCATAAGACTCTTTCTAGTTCATTGCCTACGATCTCCGATAAGCTGGGAATATCGAAAGATTTAGGCCAAGGACGAGAAGGTAGCTCATTTTTGGCTAGAAAACCAAGTTGCAGAGAACAAGTGGCCTTTTCTGACGAAAATCCGATGTTCTTGCTGAAGGCATGAATCTCACTGACTCTTTTAGCTGAGGCTAAGCATACCAGGAAAAGAGTCTTAAGAGTGAGATCTTTCAGGGAGGCTGACTGTAAAGGCTCAAACCTGTCTGACATGAGGAATCTTAGGACCACGTCTAAATTCCACCCAGGAGTAGCCAAACGACGCTCCTTAGTGGTCTCAAAAGACTTAAGGAGGTCTTGCAGATCTTTATTGTTGGAAAGATCTAAGCCTCTATGCCGGAAGACCGATGCCGACATGCTTCTGTAGCCCTTGAAAGTGGGAGCTGAAAGGGATCGTCCTTTTCTCAGGTATAAGAGAAAATCAGCTATTTGGGCTACAGAGGTACTGGTCGAGGATACAGAAACTGACTTGCACCAGTCTCGGAAGACTTCCCACTTCGATTGGTAGACTCTAATGGTAGAAGCTCTCCTTGCTCTAGCAATCGCACTGGCTGCCTCCTTCGAAAAGCCTCTAGCTCTCGAGAGTCTTTCGATAGTCTGAAGGCAGTCAGACGAAGAGCGTGGAGGCTTTGGTGTACCTTCTTTACGTGTGGCTGACGTAGAAGGTCTACTCTTAGAGGAAGACTTCTGGGAACGTCTACTAACCATCGAAGTACCTCGGTGAACCATTCTCTCGCGGGCCAGAGGGGAGCAACTAACGTCAACCTTGTCCCTTCGTGAGAGGCGAACTTCTGCAGTACCTTGTTGACAATCTTGAATGGTGGGAATGCGTAAAGATCCAGATGTGACCAATCTAGGAGGAAGGCATCTATATGTATTGCTACTGGGTCCGGGACTGGAGAGCAATAGATTGGAAGCCTCTTGGTCAGCGAGGTTGCAAAGAGATCTATGGTGGGTTGACCCCAAGTCGACCAAAGTCTCTTGCACACATCCTTGTGGAGGGTCCATTCGATTGGAATTACTTGACCTTTCCGACTGAGACAATCTGCTAGGACGTTCAAGTCGCCCTGGATGAACCTCGTTACTAGGGAGATGCCTCGATCTTTTGACAAGATGAGCAGGTCCCTTGCGACCTCGTACAAAGTCAGTGAGTGGGTACCTCCCTGTTTGTAAATGTACGCCAAGGCCGTGGTGTTGTCCGAGTTTACCTCCACCACCTTGCCTCGAAGGAGATTCTCGAAGCTTATCAAGGCCAGATGAACCGCCAAAAGCTCCTTGCATGCTCCTCTGACTCGAGTTCCACAGACCTGAGCATTCCCGACCGTCCAGCGTCACGACCCAACCCAAGTCCGATGCGTCCGAGAAGAGAACGTGGTTGGGTATCTGAACTGCCAGGGGAAGACCCTCTCGTAGGCTGATATTGTCCTTCCACCAAGTCAGACAAGACTTTATCTTTTCGGAAATCGGGATCGAGACCGCCTCTAGCGTCTTGTCCTTTTTCCAGTGAAAAGCCAGATGGAATTGAAGAGGACGGAGGTGTAGCCTTCCTAGCGAGACAAATTGCTCCAGGGATGATAGCGTTCCTACCAGACTCATCCAATTCCTGACTGAGCAACGTTCTTTCTTCAACATCTTCTGGATGACGAGCAGGGCTTGATCTATTCTGGGGGCCGACGGAAAAGCCCGAAAAACTTGACAGTGAATCTCCATCCCTAAATACAGAATAGTTTGGGATGGGACCAGCTGTGACTTTTCCAAATTGACTAGGAGTCCCAATTCCTTGGCCAGATCTAGAGTCCAATTGAGATCCTTCAGACAGCGATGACTGGAAGAGGCTCTGAGAAGCCAGTCGTCCAAGTACAGGGAGGCTCTGATCTCCGATAGCTCGAAACTGGTACCCCACATTCCTGTGAACAAACCTCAGAAACGGTTGGGAATCCGGGTGTATAGGAATGTGGAAGTATGCCTCCTGAAGGTCGAGAGAGACCATCCAGTCATATTCCATAAATGCTGTCAAGACAGCCTGGTAGACTTCATCGTGAAGTTTGTCTTGACAATGAACACATTGAGCGCACTTGCCTCTTACGTACTCCTGCAGTGAACATGGCTGCCAAATCATGGAGCCATCCCTGAGGGACTTGTCCCTGCAGAGAACGTGGCTGTCAGATCATTGGAGCCATCCCTGAAAGCCTTGTTTATGCATGACATAATTGTACAGCAAAACTTCAAAGGCTCGAAAACAGCTGTGAAGTTGACCTGTAAAATCTTGGAGCGTCTCCTGGCCAGGCGCCAGGGAGAGTCTACGAGATTTGAGAAGTCTATCTGGGCAGAGGCAGGAACTCCCAAGCCGAGAACTTCTCTCGTGTCATATCAGACTCTCGCTCTATAAGCCAGTTTAAAGGAAGGGAAAGCAAAGGCTGTAACCCCCAAACTCCTCCTGGTGATAAACCAGTCGCCTAGCAAACGTAAAGCTCTCTAGGAGAGCGAGAGAGCACTAGCTTATAAACAACGGCTTCGAAGTAGCTAGGACTAGTGTAAGCTCTGACGTTTAGGCGAACGAGGAGCAGCAGTTACAAAAAGATCCGGACAAAGATCCTTAAAAATCAGCATGATTTAATTAAAGTCCATAGAGGGCCAAGCAGCTTTAGGCTCCTCTCCGTCTGACAGAGTCCTCAAGGGAATATCAGTAGGAGGGGGAACAGCAACTTCCTCATCTAAAGGAACCTTGTCCGATAATACCTGAGTCTCAAGCAAGGGAGAGACCTACCGTGGTGGCAATGCTTTACAAGCAGAGTCCACACGCACTGGTGCATTAGTAGCGGACCAGGACGCAATGTCATGTAACTGCTTGACAGTCTGTGAACTGTCAACAACAACAGGTGCGAGAGACCAGGACGCAACGTCATGTAACTGCTTGAGTCTGTGAACTGTCAACAACAACAGGTGCGTGAGGACGCAAAGCGTCCACTCGAGACTGCTTTGACTGCCTAGACTGAGCAGTCAAAACAACTCTAGAATGCGGAGGTTGACGCACAGCGTCAAAACAAGTCAACTCCGATTGTTAGCGAACGTCCTGAACGTCAACAGGAGCATCAGCAAGTGGCCTAACGTCCAAATGTGGCTGAAAATCCACACGAGACCGCATCGAGTGTGGTTCTAAACAACCTGACTGACGTGACTTAGCTACGCCAACGTCAACAGGACGCACAAAGGAACGTTAGGTTGGCTGAAAGCCAGGATCTCGATGAGATAAACGGCTAGGCTCAACGGACTAATCGGCAGAATAGTCTTCCATAAGGGAGGCAAGCTTATTCTGCATGTCTTGCCGTACAACCCATTTAGGATCAACGGAAATGGTTGCGGTAAGAGACGAGGGTAACGTCTGTGACCGCAACACTTTGCCAACAAAAAAGACTCTCGGAGTCTGTGTTACGCTTTTGTTAGGCGGTGAGCAGTTTTCTGATGACTGCATAGGGTCAGACCTGTCCTAATGGCTGCAACCAGGACGCTGGACCTGTCCTGAAAGGACTGACTTACGCTTAAGGGCCTCGAAACCTTGTTTCAGGTTTCTTATGCGAAAAGCCTTCGGATGACGAGGAGAAAATTGTCTCTCTCGCCTTATGGTAGGGGAGATCTTGGTAAGATACACCCGATACCATAGAGGGAAACGTCTGTTCGCTGATCAAGGCCTCTCGAACCCATAAGTCGTACGACATTACTTCTCCCCTGGGCTTGGGAGCTTGCAAGAGGTCCCGGACTAGGTGAACGACAGGCACGAACAGACGAACCCTCGGACGCAACACTGTAACACTTTGCGCAATATCACTTTATCACTACGATTTTCTGTTTTGCACTTATTTCACTGAAATCGAAACTTTTACTGATTTCTACCTGAAGCACGCAATTCTACCCTCATCAAAAGGTAGTAAATGCGAAATCAGTCGTATAATGCAAGCACATTAATACCAGCAAAAAAAACAGTAAACATCTTTTAAGATAAAAAAAATCAGTGGTTGGGGAAGAGAAGAAACACTAGTTCATTCAAAACTACGTTTTCAATCTCTCACCGTACATTGCCTGGGGACGAGAATAAAACTAAAAACGTTTTATCCTTTCTCCCCATACAGAGACTAGGGACGAGAGTAACTCGAGAACAACGTTACCCGCTTGAACGGAACGTTTTCTCTCCTCTCTCTCCCTCCGTCTCTATCTCTCTCTCTCTTTCTCTCTTGATTTCGCACCTAAGAGAAGAGCCCAATTACATTTCGTCAAAAAAACATGTTATTTGACCAAAGGAAAAAACTGAAAGGTTTTTCAATTAAAAAGTTCCTTTAAAATAGAATTTAAAACATTTAAGCTTTGAAAGAAGAATGAACAAAACGTCAGAATCGATTTACTCTTTCTGCAAAGTGAAACCGTGATACTCTCTCTCTCTATCGTAACGATAGAGCGCAAACTGCGTAGCATAAATAAACTAAACGTTAGTTCATCTTTGAAAACAGTACGAAGACTATTCAAAGAAATTCTTTCATAAAGTATTTATTAAAAATATTCATTTAAAAAGTTTTAAATCATTAGCTCTTTAAAAGCTATTAACGATTGAAAGGGCTCAACGTTGTTTAACTTCGGTTTCCAAGTTAGGACCGCCTACTCTCAGGAAAGGTCGCATATAAACAAAACATTAAAATTTATTTTTTATGTTTATTATAAATGGAAAGTTAATCGAAGAGGCCTAATAAAGGCGGTGAGATATAAAATATATAGAGGAAAATCTATAATTAATTTATAACGTGATAAGATAATTACTAAAAGCCTAAACACACTTCCGTCTAAGGGAAGGGTCGGCCATTTAAAAGTCAAAGAAAGTCCATACTCTCTTTGTCACCAAAAATTAAATCTATCCAAAACGAGTTCAAGATTTAAGATGAACTTAAAACACCTGCACTGCGAAAGCTCAAACCAAAATGAAGTACTTCACCAAATATGTTGAGAAAACTCCAGGTTCTACAGCGAGTAAAAGTACGTCTTGTCGACACGTCGACAGAGAAGAAATTGAGTCTTTGTTTACATCGAGAGAGTGGTATCTGGCCGACAGTTGGCGCTGGTGGGCACACCCGCACCCTGTATAGCGATCGCTGGCGAGTTTTTACTGTTTTTTGTCTGTCGAGCAACAGAGTTGCAGCTATTATATATTCACCGGCTAAGTTAAATATTTAAAAAACACTAATAAAAAGGGAAAATTTTGAATTATTTGTATTTTTTCTAACTATGCAAACCTGAAGCTCTTTACGTATGAGCATTATTTCGGCGATAGCTGAAACTAACTGTTAAAGCTATTACGAGGGGAAACTACCTTCAGCTAGTTAGCGGAACTTGGTAGCGGGGATAGACCAGCCACCCCGCTCACACAAGCACTAGTAAAGAAACATCACTTACAATTGCGGCAGGACTTATGGGGGAAGGTGATGGCGGGAGCAGTATGTGTAAAAAGCTTCAGTTTTGTATAGTTAAGAAAAATACAAATGATTCCAAATTTGTCATATGTTCCGGCAATAAATACAAACATTACGCTCTTTACGTAGGAGACTAATCTCATGATGGGTGGAAGTCCCTAAAACCAACTGGTCGGAGACTGTCCCGGGTTGTCCCTCTGTGTTACGCACAAGCTATTTAAAGGGCATCCTGACACTTTGTGATCAAGAAGGATGACAGCCTGGGCAATCGGCGCTTTCATAAATATGTTATTTTGATAATAAAATAAATTTTTGAATATACTTACCCGGTGATTATAATAGCTGCAGCTCTGCTGCTCGACAGAAAACTCTACGGAAAAAATCCGCCAGCGATCGCTATGCAGGTAGGGGGTGTACTTCAACAGCGCCATCTGTCGTCCAAGTACCCAGTACTCATTGTAAACAAAGAACTCAATTTTCTCCTCGGTCCACTGCGTCTCTATTGGGGAGGAAGGGAGGGTCCTTTAATTTATAATCACCGGGTAAGTATATTCAAAAATTTATTTTATTATCAAAATAACATTTTTCAATATTTAACTTAGCCGGTGATTATAATAGCTGATTCACACTCAGGGGGGTGGGTAGAGACCAGCAATATATGTTTACATTATTATGAGCTAAGGATTTTTTATTTCATTTTAGAAGTTATCAAAATAACAAAAATAAAATAAATAGGTACCTGGTAAGGAAGTCGACTTGAACAATTACTCTGCCTTTTTAAGTACGTCTTCCTTACGGAGCCTCGCGATCCTCTTAGGATGCTGAGCGACCCCTAGGATCTGAAGTATGAAGGGTTGCAACCCATACCACAGGACCTCATCAAAACCTCTAATCTAGGCGCTTCTCAAGAAAAGAATTTGACCACCCGCCAAATCAACCAGGATGCGAAAGGCTTCTTAGCCTTCCAGACAACCCAAAAACAACAATAAAAAACATTTCAAGAGAAATATTAAAAAGGTTATGGAATTAGGGGATTGTAGTGGTTGAGCCCTCACCCACTACTGCACTCGCTGCTACGAATGGTCCCAGAGTGTAGCAGTTCTCGTAAAGAGACTGGACATCCTTAAGATAAAAAGACGCGAACACTGACTTGCTTCTCCAATAGGTTGCGTCCATTATACTTCGCAGAGATCTATTTTGTTTAAAGGCCACTGAAGTTGCGACAGCTCTAACTTCATGTGTCCTTACCTTCAGCAAAGCTTGGTCTTCCTCACTCAGATGTGAATGAGCTTCTCGTATTAACAGTCTGATAAAATAGGATAAAGCATTCTTTGACATAGGCAAAGATGGTTTCTTAACTGAACACCATAAAGCTTCTGACTGTCCTCGTAAAGGTTTAGTTCGTCTTAAATAGAACTTAAGAGCTCTCACAGGGCATAAGACTCTTTCTAGTTCATTTCCAACCATATTTGATAGGCTTGGAATATCGAACGATTTCGGCCAAGGACGAGAAGGTAGCTCGTTTTTGGCTAGAAAACCAAGTTGTAGAGAACATGTAGCCGTTTCAGATGAAAATCCGATGTTCCTGCTGAAGGCGTGAATCTCACTGACTCTTTTAGCTGTCGCTAAGCAAACCAGGAAAAGAGTCTTTAAAGTGAGATCTTTAAAGGAGGCTTATTGTAGCGGCTCGAACCTTTCTGACATGAGGAATCTTAGTACCACGTCTAAATTCCAACCAAGTGTAGCCAAACGACGCTCCCTCGTGATCTCAAAAGACTTAAGGA
The DNA here is from genome assembly GCF_036898095.1 of Palaemon carinicauda. Classification (NCBI taxonomy): domain Eukaryota; kingdom Metazoa; phylum Arthropoda; class Malacostraca; order Decapoda; family Palaemonidae; genus Palaemon; species Palaemon carinicauda. Next base: position 72,878,697 of record NC_090759.1, read on the forward strand.
GGTCCTGTAGATCTTTGTTGTTGGAAAGATCTAAGCCTCTGTGACGGAAGACTGATGCCAACATGCTTCTGTAACCCTTGATAGTGGGAGCTGAAAGAGATCGTTCTTTCCTCAGGTATAAAAGGAAGTCAGCTATTTGAGTTACAGAGGTACTGGTCGAGGAAACCGATACTGACTTGCACCAGTTTCGGAAGACTTCCCATTTCGATTGGTAGACTCTAAGGGTGGATGTCCTCCTTGCTCTAGCAATCGCCCTGGCTGCCTCCTTCGAAAAGCCTCTAGCTCTCGAGAGTCTTTCGATAGTCTGAAGGCAGTCAGACGAAGAGCGTGGAGGCCTTGGTGTACCTTCTTTACGTGTGGCTGACGTAGAAGGTCCACCCTTAGAGGAAGAGTTCTGGGAACGTCCACTAGCCATCGAAGTACCTCGGTGAACCATTCTCTCGCGGGCCAGAGGGGAGCAACTAACGTCAACCTTGTCCCTTCGTGAGAGGAGAACTTCTGCAGTACCTTGTTGACAATCTTGAACGGGGGGAATGCATATAGGTCTAGATGTGACCAATCTAGGAGAAAGGCATCTATATGAACTGCTGCTGGGTCCGGGATTGGTGAGCAATATATTGGGAGCCTCTTGGTCATCGAGGTTGCGAAGAGATCTATGGTTGGCTGGCCCCATGTGGCCCAAAGACTCTTGCACACATCCTTGTGTAGGGTCCATTCTGTTGGAATGATTTGTCCCTTCCGACTGAGGCAATCTGCCATGACATTCAAGTTGCCTTGGATGAACCTCGTTACTAGTGAAATGTTTAGACCTTTTGACCAGGTGAGGAGGTCCCTTGCGATCTCGTACAACGTCAAAGAGTGGGTCCCTCCTTGCTTGGAGATGTACGCCAAAGCCGTGGTGTTGTCCGAGTTCACCTCCACCACTTTGCCTTGAAGGAGAGACTTGAAGCTTTTCAAGGCCAGATGAACTGCCAGTAGCTCCTTGCAGTTGATATGCATTGTCCTTTGACTCGAGTTCCAAGTTCCCGAGCATTCCCGACCGTCCAATGTCGCGCCCCAGCCTGTGTCTGATGCGTCCGAGAAGAGAACGTGGTTGGGAGTCTGAACAGCCAGGGGCTGACCCTCTCTGAGGCTGATACTGTCCTTCCACCAAGTCAGGGAAGACTTCATCTTCTCGGAAATGGGGATCGAGACCGCTTCTAGCGTCTTGTCCTTTTTCCAGTAAACAGCTAGGTGATATTGAAGAGGACGGAGGTGTAGTCTTCCTAATGATACGAACTGTTCCAGGGATGATAGTGTCCCTATCAGACTCATCCACTGCCTGACTGAACATCGTTCCTTCTTCAGCATGTTCTGGATGCATAACAGGGCTTGACTTGTTCTGGGGGCCGACGGAAAAGCCCGAAAAGCTAGACTGTGAATCTCCATCCCTAAATACACAATAGTTTGGGATGGGACCACTTGAGACTTTTCCATATTGACAAGGAGACCCAATTCCTTGGTCAGATCTAGAGTCCACTTTAGATCCTTCAGACAGCGACGACTGGAAGAAGCTCTTAGAAGCCAGTCGTCCAAATAGAGGGAGGCTCGGATGTCCGCTAAATGAAGGAATTTGGCTACATTCCTCATCAGCCTCGTAAACACAAGAGGAGCTGTGCTTAGGCCAAAGCACAGGGCTTGAAACTGGTAGACAACCTTTTCGTAAACAAATCTCAGAAAAGGTTGGGAGTCTGGGTGGATGGGGACGTGGAAGTATGCGTCCCTTAGGTCTAAAGAGACCATCCAGTCTTCCCTTCTGACCGCTGCTAGAACGGACTTTGTGGTCTCCATGGAGAACGTCTGCTTTGTGACAAAGACATTCAGCGCACTGACGTCTAGCACCGGCCTCCACCCTCCTGTCTTCTTTGCCACTAAGAAGAGACGGTTGTAGAAGCCCGGGGTTTGATGGTCCAGGACTTTGACTACCGCTCCCTTTTCTAGTAAGAGAGACACCTCCTGTTTCAATGCTCGTCTCTTGTCTTCCTCTCTGTACCTGGGAGAGAGATCGATGGGAGACGTTGCTAGAGGGGGTTTTCGTACAAACGGGATCTTGTACCCCTCTCTGAGCAACTTCACAGATTGTGCATCTGCGCCTCTCTTCTCCCAGGTCTGCCAGAAGTTCTTGAGTCTGGCTCCCACTGCTGTCTGAAGAAGTTGGCAGTCAGACTCTGCCTTTAAAGGACTTGGTTCCTTTCTTCTTCCCACGTCTCCCTTCGGCACGAGCACCTCCTCTGCTGGAGGCTCTGCCACGAAAGGGCGGAATAAATCGGGACGCTGGAGTGTCCATCCTTGGTCTAGCTGACAAGGAAGGCAAAGGGGTGGCTTTGCGGGCAGAGGACGCAACCAGGTCATGAGTGTCCTTCTGTATCAAAGAAGCAGCAATCTCCTTAATCAAGTCCTCTGGAAAAAGGCACTTAGAAAGAGGAGCAAACAGAAGTTCGGATCTTTGACAAGGTGTCACTCCAGCTGACAGGAAAGAGCAAAGGTTCTCACGCTTCTTGAGGACTCCGGATACGAACGATGCAGCAAGCTCATTAGACCCGTCACGTATGGCCTTGTCCATGCAGGACATGATGAGCAAGGAAGTTTCCTTCTCTGTCGGGGAGATCTTCCTGCTCAAAGCTCCCAGACACCAGTCTAAAAAGTTGAAGACCTCGAAGGCTCTAAATATCCCTTTCAACAGGTGGTCTAGGTCCGAAGATGACCAACATATCTTAGAGCGTCTCATGGCTTGCCTGCGGGGAGAGTCTACAAGACTTGAGAAGTCGCCCTGGGCAGAGGCAGGAACTCCCAAGCCGAGAACTTCTCCCGTGGCATACCAGACGCTCGATCTGGAAGAGAGTCTAGCAGGGGGAAACGTAAAGGCTGTCTTCCCTAGACTCTTTTTGGACTGCATCCATTCTCCTATCACTCGTAAAGCTCTCTTGGACGAGCGTGTGAGGACGAGTCTAGTAAAGGCAGGCGAGGATGACGGCGTACCTAATACAAACTCTGACGGAGGAGAGCGCGGAGCCACAGACACAAACTGGTCCGGAAACATCTTTTTGAACAGAGCAAGAACTTTTCTAAAGTCCAAAGAGGGTTGCGTGGACTTAGGCTCGTCAAGGTCCGAATGTGGTTCATCAACGTGTGCCGCATCATCATCCTCAGAAAGTCCATCATCCGAGTATTGAGGAGGAAGCGGCAATGGAGTAGGTAACGGCTGGTTAGCCGAGTCCGGTCGCACGGGTGCACGCGTGACTGAACCGGACGCAACGTCATGGAACTGTTGCCCAGTCTGTGAGCTGGCAACAACCATAGCAGCGCGGGGACGCACAGCGTCTACTCCAGACTGTCTAATCTGATGAGGGTGAGCAGTGGCAACCACACTGGGTTGCGGAGGTTGACGCACCGCGTCAAAACAAAACAACTCTGACGGTTGTTGTACCTCGCGAACGTCAACGGAAGGCTCCGTGCGTCGCTGAACGTCAACATGCGGCTGGCAGGGCACACTGGAACGCATGGGTGGCGGGACTCTCTCAGCTGGAGTGCGGAAGAAGGTCGCCTCAGCGTCCACAGGACGCACAACCGAGTGTATGGTTGGTTGTAGGCAAGAGGCTGGTGCAGCAGCAACCTTCTCCGCACGAAAGTCCTGCATCAGAGACGTTAATTGGGACTGCATGGTCTGCAGCAAAGACCACTTAGGGTCTGCAGGAGCAGGTGCGGCGACAGACGGTGTAACTGCCTGAGGCGGTACCGCTTTGCCTCTCTTAGGAGGTGAGCAGTCATCGGAAGACTGCAGCGAGTCCGAACTGACCCAGTGGCTACAACTGGGCCGTTGGACTTGCGCGGAAGGGACCGACTTGCGCTTAAGTGGTCGTGAGACCTTGGTCCATGGTTTCTTGTGAGAAACCTCTTCCGCAGACGAGGAATAAATGGGCTCTCTCGTCTTTGTGTGGGTGGGGCGATCTTGGGTAGATACGCCCGAAACCACGGAGGGAACGTCTGTTCGCTGATTAAAGCCTCTCGAACCCATTGGTCGTACGACATTGCTTCTCCCCTGGACTTGGGAGCTTGCAAGAGGTCCCGGACTAGGAGGACGACAGGCACGAACAGACGAACCCTCAAGCGCAACACTATCCACAACACTATTACTCACTTTATCACTTCCCACTGCACTTTTACACTTCAGCTCCTTGACGTCCGCCATGAGCTGGTTACGGTCACTAGCCAGGGACTCAACTCTCTCACCCAGAGCTTGGATGGCACGCATCATATCAGCCATCGAAGGTTCCTGAGTGCCAGAAGGGGGATTAGGAGCAACCACTACAGGGGAAGGAATAGGTTGTGGGGCATGAGGAGAGGAAAAATCAACAGAACGAGATGAACTTCTCCTGACTCTATCTCTCTCTAGCCTACGTGTATATTTTTGGAATTCGATAAAATCGAATTCCGAAAGCCCAACGCATTCCTCACATCGATCTTCCAATTGACAGGTTTTATCCCGACAATTGGAACAAACGGTGTGAGGATCGATAGAGGCCTTCGGAAGACGCCTTGAACAGTCCCTAGCATTACACTTCCTGAATTTTGGGACTTGAGAAGGGTCAGCCATTTTGAATTGGTCAAAGGGGAATTCAAAAACTATCCAAAGTCATCAACAAATAATCCGATATCAAAAAAAGAATGCAAGGATTTATTGAAGAGAAAGCCTGCACAGCGAAAGCTCAAAACTAGAATAGTGTACTTCACCAAATAGTTGTGAAAACAAATCCAGTTAGCAACAGCGAATTAGTAGGTCTTGCCGGTAGCACGACAGAGAGAAAATTGAGTTCTTTGTTTACAATGAGTACTGGGTACTTGGACGACAGATGGCGCTGTTGAAGTACACCCCCTACCTGCATAGCAATCGCTGGCGGATTTTTTCCGTAGAGTTTTCTGTCGAGCAGCAGAGCTGCAGCTATTATAATCACCGGCTAAGTTAAATATTGAAAATTTAGCAATGTCACTTGACCAGGTAAGCATAACACTGGACCTAAGCTCATCACTTAGCCTAGACATTCCCCAACTCCACCTCGCTTGAAGAACGGGGATAAAACAAATATATCAACATAGCCAAAGACAGGTACTGGGTTCACCCCAAGGGGATTTCCCCAACTGGAAAACCCGAGGGAAACTAGTCTGCTACTGCTCTCATTCCTATGCCGGAGCTGCAAAAGCAAAGGTGAGCAGAGGCAAAGTGTTACAGTAAACTATAACACTCTCGGAACCATTCCTTAGTGGGGAGACCCGAAAGCTCAAAAGGAAGGTAGGGGTTCCCACAAGCGGCAATGGAAGAGACTTCCCTCTGAAGTGGGCCTGTTGCTTCACTAAGGGAAGAAACGGAGTTCACAAAAAAGGGAAGTCCAGGGTCACCATCTGAAAGAAAAAAGAATTTAACTCCCAGGCCAGTTGCTTTTAATCGCCGACCGGTTAAAAGGTTTTGACGGGCAAGGAAGACTACTGTACATCTTTACTCTACCGAGCCGAAATAAAGTGACATTTGTTTATTAGTGCTTGTGTGAGTGGTTTAGCTGGTAAGCCCCCAGCTACCCGCCTCCGCTAGTTAAGGTAGTTACACCTTGCTAAAGCTTTATCGGCTGGTTTCAGCTATCGCCGAAATAATACTCCTACGTAAAGAGCATAGGCTTTGTATGTAGTTCTAGAACAACGGCCATATTCCAAGATTTTTTTATTGTTTAGTTAAGAGGTTGTTGATTTGGCACTCGCAGTTGTTAATAATTTCTAATCAAAAGTAAGACTCATGGCAATACTGTGATAAAATATCACCTACCTCACAATGTAAGATCCATCATATCGATCCAAAACATTTGTTCCGACTCTGCAAAACGTTCCTGATGCTGATTCTCCTTCCACTTGTAGCTTAAAGGCATTGCCCACAGACTTATTAATTCTGTTGATAAGTACAATTTCTAGAATACTGTACATATAAAAAGGTATGACATTACAATAAGTGTGATAAACAGTTCAAATGAAAAAAATACACAAAAGATAACAATACATTCTACAAGTAAAAAAAGTAACGTGAAACGCTCACACTGTCACAGGAATATTTAACTGCTTCAAGAATTAATTGCTTGACAGAGGACTTCCAAAAGCAGCAGGGACAAGGCCCAAATCAAATGCCAATGTGCAGTCATTGTAGGGAGAATTAATCATGTATGGTACACTCCATAGTAACATTAATAACAAAGGGAGATTGAGATAGAACAAGCCTAGGGGTACACCATATAAATCAAGGGAGACACACACACAGTGGACACAGCGTGTGTGTATAACCAGAGGCAATATCAACATAATAAATTTGAAAGTAATTTGTATCTTTCTTAACTATTTACAGTGATTATACTTTCAGCAAAGCTGGAAGACTTGCCATAAGACTTTTAGCGAGGTGTAACTACCCTACCCCGCTCACACACACACACCTGTGTTGTCTCGTCAGTTTTTATTGCAGGCAGGATTTTTCGGGGGACAGGTGATGGCGGGTGCAATTTGTATAAATAGCTACAGGCTTGTATCGTTAGGGAAAATACAAATTACTTTCAAATTTATTTGTTCCGACACGAAATACAAACCCTCACTATTTATAGGGATTAACTTGCCCCTTAGGAGGGCGGAAGTAAAAAAAAAAACTGGCTGGTGTTTGACCCGGGGTTTTCTGGTATGTGCTCTGCACGTAACAGGGAGAAACCTTGACACCTCACTAAACAATTCATGCAAAGCACAGCTAGTGGCCTGAGCAATCTGTGTGATTGTGTGACTAGTCTGGGTAAGAATTCTCAGAAAGGTAGGAATCTTAGAATCAATCAGATGTTACCCTATCCCACCTTGCCAGGGCATATGGGGATGTAACAAGTATATCTCTCTCTACCAGGTTATACAAAGGAAATGGTTTTACCTGCAGACAGCGGATGCCAGCTTTGCAGAGTACCGTAGGTGCTGTTCCCCCACAGGGGGGAAGATGAAAGAAAGAAAGAACAAGTCCCTCTTGTTATTCATCCCAGACTTAATCATGGTTAAACTCTGCCTCCACCATCTACTACTCGTCCATCAAGGAGCCTGAGGTGTTTAAACCATTTACTATATTGTGGCACTGGCTTAACATTAGACCTCAAACCCGTGATATGTGTACTAACTAATTGACATTATTTGAAGGAATATGCAATTTGAGGAAAATTTCCGGAGAACGCGATTTTGCATTATAAGTAGAGTTCTTTGCAATTTGAAGATGAGTATAAGTGTGTATTTTGTGTGTAAAGCCAGCAAATGGTTAACTTGATGACTCAGGTCTTCAGATCTTCCTGGACAATTCCATCCTGTTCGTAATACTAGCCACGCAGTTAATTTTAATATTCACGCCTTCTCCATCATGAGGCTCAATACTACACAGTATTCTAGAAGTTTTATTCCAGCTGTGACCAAGTTGTGGAATGATCTTCCTAATCAGGTAATTGAATCAGTAGAACTTCAATTATATGTTTTAATGTTGTTAATGTTTTTTAAAATATTTTATTTTAATTTTTCATTACTTCTTATATAGTTCCTTTATTTCTTCGTTTCCTTTTCTCACTAGGCTATTCTTCCCTATTGAAGCCCTTGGGCTTATAGCATCTTGCTTTTCAAAATAGGGTTGTAGCTTGGCTGGTAATAATAATAATAATAATAATAATAATAATAATAATAATAATAGAGGAGACCTAGCTATCATCAGCAAACGCTGGCGATCATCCACCAATGCTGGCCAGCATTCATGAACATCCGCAAGAATCAGTGTGCCATCTGATACTAGGCAAAACGCTGGCGAACGGTAGAAAACCGCTGGTAAGTATTCGCGAACGCAAGCGACAATCAGTGAACAAGAATTTGGAAAACGCTAGCATTGACTCTTGCCTTTAGGACTAGATCCAGTAGCGTCCGCTACACTAGTGCTGGCGAGGAAGGTTTCACAAGCCCGTCATTGTACTAAGGTGAGGTGAGAGTCTTGCCTGAGGTCAGGGTCTCGCAACGAGACGAGAATCTTGCACGTGGCAAATGTCCCACAAAACCTCGCCTCGGGTAAGGCAAGGAAAGTGTCTCGCACGAGGCAAAAGTCTCACAAACCCTCACCTCACGTAATAAGGTCTTAGTACTCCTACCCGCCAAAAGGGGGGGTGGTGAATAGCCTTATGCCATCCCTTTGGAAGAGAATCAAAAAGGCTGTGCTGGACTTGAAGACCAGCTGTTTCGTCCTTATTAGAGTTAGAAACCATGAGGTGCAGCAAAGAGCTTGGCCTCACAAAGCTCTAAGAGCTTTGTTGTGCCCAAAGGCACAATGTGGCAATAAGCCTAAAGAGTTAAGGCCTACGAGACCCGTCAATGGGAGAGGAGGTGGCCAGAAGCAACTGGTAGTTGTCAACATCTGCAGCAAAGATCCCAAGGGGAAATTGCAACAAGACTTGTTTCGTACCCTGAGGGTACGGCGGTAGTGAATAGGAATTGTAAGCAATCACCTAACTCATTTCTCAACAAGCTCCGAAGAGCAAGGACAAATCCAAGTACCACAGGAGGAAACCCCACAGATGAACGAAGCCACTCCAGTGGACGGGAAAAGCGACCAACCTCTGTTGCAGTTGTCTACCACTCTCCCTGCATGCACGCAGACTGGACAGTGGCTGGTAGGGGAACTCGCCCTTAAAAGGGAAAGTTGCTCAACACCTGGTGGAGGTTAACTCTCCCTCGGAAGGGAAAGTTGTTCAACACCTGGTGGAGGTTCCTCTTTACTTCCTGTCAATGAGCTAAGTCCAAGTTGAAGGTCGACATAGAGTGTTGCCTATGAAATGTATCCGAAGCTTGTTTCTCGGTTACCCCGAAGGTTTACCCAACAAGCTACTCCAAGGAATTCTTGTAGGTCACTGCTCATGCCCGGCCACCGAAGCATAGCGAACGTTGGGCGAGCAGCAGAGGTAGAGGCCAAAGGCCTCTTGCTACTTTCCTTGCACAGGGAACCCCTGTAAGGAAGACAGCTCAAAAATAAACATTAGGCCAGTTGCTTTTAACCGTAACCGGCTAAAAGGTTTTGCGGGAGAGAAAGATTGAATCTTTATTCTACCTAGCCAAAATAAAAAGTTGCGGTTAGTTGCTAGTGCTGATGTGAGTGGGAGGATTAACTTAACACCAGCCCCTAACTAGCAGTGGGTAGTTACACCCTGACAAAAAAGCTCATCGGCTGGTTTCAGCTTCACCGAAATAATACTCCACAGTAAAGGGAGGAAGGTTTGTATTGTGCACAGGAACAAATTAACCGTAAACTGGAATGCACAAAACCTTAACAAATCAAAAAGGCTTTTCAAATAAAAAGCGAGACAGGGCAGGGAAAAAAAGCAAAATCACTCCCAATTAGCAAAAAGCAAGAAAGGGCATGTTTGGCTATACAGATGATGCACATTTACACAGTTGTAAAGTGATGGGTTTTTATGATAAAAAAGTACTGCAACTTTTTGGTGCTTATGATAAAAAGGTTGGGAAGCAAACACAGAGTTGAGACTTAGTTTTAGTTTAAGCTACTAATGTGGCTGTCAGAGGCAGGGTAGCAGGCTGGGCATAGGCCTTCCCCACAGTAGGTAAGAATATGACTCCTAGGTTAGGTTAGGTGGGGAACCTCATATTAGGTGGTGTTATGCTTGTCTTCTTCGTCTGCATCTTGTCCCACTTTTATGTGGGGTCGATGTGTCTGGCCAGTGTTCTCCATCTACCTCTGTCCCACACTTCATCAGGGGTTAATATCACAATCTCCAATGGCCATATTGGGTCCGGCTAATTCTTTATGGCCGGATATCCTTTCCTGCCGCCAACCCTCCCCATTCACCCGGGCTTGGGACCGGCATCAAGTTGAGGCTGGCTTGACCCCCCCCCCCACCCCCACCCCCTCAGTGGCTGGTGTTATCCTTATATCCTTTTTAAAATAACGTTTTTTTAATCATAACTTTTGGGATTTTAAGGTCTCTAAAACTTGAAAAATACGAGTTTCCCCCAATCACTTGTATCAGAACATTACCAAGTACCTGTAAATACACCAGGAACACTTCTTACCTTCTTCAAAAGCAATATTGTGTTATGGTAAATATCTTTCCACATTTTAATTACTGACTCGGACCCGGTCCGTTCCAACCAATTACAAAGGCTCTTATAGCTTATATATATCATTTTTATATTTGTAATTTGCACCTGAGAAGTTTAAATGCACAAATTTTGGTTTGTTATAGTTACAAATGGAAAATGCTTTTCTACTAAAAAACAGGTGTTTCCTATAAAAAAAAAATCAGTTTATGGTTTTCTTTGAAAATGACGCTTATCTTCATTGCAAATGGATATGGACAAATATGTAAGTAATTTGTATTTTTCCTAACATACAAACCTGGAGTTATTTATAGGGGTATTAATTTCGGCGAAGCTGAAAGACGAGCCATGATAATTTGAGTGAGGGATAACTACCCCAACCTGTCCTGTTCGCATACCCAAAATCCCAGGCTTGTAGGGTGGGAAAGGGGGTCTAGTTTTATTCTATTTAAAAAAAAAAAAGTGATGTGGTTTACTTCTGAAGAATTAATTACCTACTTCAATTTTCAGACACTTATATGATTCATAAATTGTCCTAACTGGTTATATCTTATTTCTCTTGCATTTCTGAACATTAATATTGCTGCAAATCACTCGTTTATGACATCTCTCCGCCCAAAATAAACCAGATTTCCCACTGGGGGCTCCCTTAATTATCTTTATGTAAGGGAGTTTAAAAATTCATAAACGGGTGGTTTGCCCAATGATCAATGTCAGAAATGCATAAAACACAAGATAGCGGGTAGGATAAATATATGGTTCATGTATTTGGCTTAAAATTAAAGTATGATATATTTACCCTATACGGTTTACACACTCGCCTGCAGCTATGTAAAGTTCAAGAGCCTTTAAAAGAGGGGCTAAAATTCTCAAGTGCCTTTCTCTATGCTAACACACGAATAGCTTTGTTTTTATTAATTCTACATTATGAAAACCTTGCTACCTTAACACTTTAGAGTAATCTTTGACGAGATAATTTAACCCCAACGTTGTAATTATCTAAATAACAATGTGAGGAGTTACCGCAGTCATTGACCGTCACCCACCTGTTGCCCTTAGTGTCATACACTTCTATGAAGAAATAACGCACAGGATAAACGATTTTGTCCGGTTCAAGACCTGGCCCGTACACTTTAGTCTTTTTCACGTCTACTTTGTACTTTTTCCCTCCTTCTGAAGGGCACGATATCGATAATAACAGTAACACAAGGAAAATCTTGACCGGTATTGTAGTGTTCCACATTGTTACTTCAGTGACAGTCCAAGTCTGACTGACTGACGTCATACAAAACAATACAATTGTTCTTCTTCTTCTTTAAACCATAGCGCTTGTCCACAAAATGCATATATATCCCATTCAGTCATAGATTCCAATTTTACAAACTTCTGGAGTGAATTTATCCGTGTATTCCAGTACAACGAAGTGCAGAATTCATTGCAAAAATATTTGTACAATTAGTGTTATTGAGAGTCTTTCAAATGGTGATATCGCTCACACATAAAATGCATTGAACACGTTTCTTCTTTCTAGCTTTACTGTGACACTGTCAGTAATGTCAATCAATCACCGGTACATAAAATGCAATTATGTACTGTTTGGAACATTATTTCTGATGGAATATTAACCTTTTTTTCGTAATTAGTTAAAAGTAGTCAAATAGCTTCGTCTGCAGTATGTTCAGATCTTTCCCCTCGTCCTCAACTGGGATTTTTCAATTTGAAAATCAACTCCTGACTACATTTTTTTAACGGGAGGACACAATCAAAAGGAGTGATTGAATTATATCTAGATTGTTTATTAGTAAATTCAAAGAAAAATTCTTAGAAACATGAGAAAAGGACATGAGTAGGCCTACATGGCTTGCCTACTTAAAATTGTTGATACATGAAGCCAAAAAGTGATAGCCAATGGTAATACATCAAGAGAAGCTACGGCGTTTCCATTGAAGTTCCAAAATTAGTGGGTGGAGCATTGCGGCAAGAATTAGCATGTTACTGCGCAGAGGATGAAAAAAAAAAAAATTACAAACTAATGGCAGCTAGTATATATGTCAGTGAGGAACAATAACACAGAAATTAGAAAATTTCGATACGTAGCAATAGCATAAGCTATTTTTTTTCTCACTGATTATAAGCCCCGATAATGTAATGAGAATTGTTTTGTTTTCACGAGCTTCACCCAAGAAAAATATAAATTACAACAAAAGCCCGAGATGGCATTATAACGAAGTTTAACCCAGAATTGTTCAAATCTCTTATCTTATATAACAAGATTACTATATTGGTTATCGATTGATCTACTGTATACTGTATTCAATGAATTTTGACGCGAATCCAGTCACAATGACATGTCAGTTTTCAAGGGGAGCGGGTTTAATTAAATAACGGGTAGTTTGTAGAACAACAGACTTATATGTCAACAAGTCTTACTATAATACGTAGCACTGTGCCATTGGGTAGAAACTAAGAACTTTGGAACGTCACGGGGCAAAAACTGCCAGAGATGCTAGAATCTTACTGAATATTCATCGCTGTTCTTTATGAAGTTTAAAGAAAAATGTAAATCATGTTATTCGTGTGATTATGGTTTGCGCCTAAAGAATACGTGTTGCTGTATTCAGTGAAGGAAAACGTGTTCGGGGGGAAATGCCACAAGAAAATATGACGCGGGATATATATATATATATATATATATATATATATATATATATATATATATATATATATATATATATATATATATATATATATATATATGTGTGTGTGTGTGTGTGTATATATAGGCCTATATATATATATATATATATATATATATATATATATATATATATATATATATATATATATATATATATATATATATATATATATGCCTATATATATATATATATATATATATATATATATATATATATATATATATATATATATATATATATATATATATATATAAAGTTTGTTAATCAAAGAAAAATGTTGCCTAACAATATCTAATAAAATCTGCGTAGGTTTTTTTGTTATTTGTGCAACTACTGTAAATATCTACTCGTCTTTTTTATCATAGTTAGGCCTACAGCGTGTAAAGGGCTCACGCTGTACTTACCAGGTTTAAAAGAATACGCTGGTACTTATCATGTTGTATATTCACGGGCTCTATCTCATGCAATGTTGCAGACTATAACATACTTATCAAACAGTGATTAAGAATAACAACAAAGAGAAAAACAAATGCGCATTTTGTGTTAGTACTCGTCTAGAGTTCTGTGGCAATGGTGCCATTGCATTGCAACCGTTCTGATATGAGTTATCAAAATGATCAAATGTGCTACTGTACTGCTGTTATCGTGACGTGTAATCGTGAAGAATGAACACGTAATATTCTTCTTCCAGGGTGCATCAGGCAGATAAATAGATTGTGACCAATTAACATCAAAAGTTCAAACTTGCAGCGAATATTTTAGTGTTGAGCAGACTAACATAAGTCTCTTTTTTATAGTTTATTATTGAAAGATTTTTTTAATGTTGTTTTAATTGTTCATTACTTCTCGTTTAGTTTATTTCTTTCCTTTCCTCAATGAGCTATTTATCCTTGTTGGAGCCCTTGAGTTTAAGTAGAGCATCCTGCTTTTCCAACTGGGGTTGTAACTTAGCTAATAATAATAATACTGTCTTGTTCGTTTTATGATCCATAGCCACCCACTATTGAATAAGAATCGGGGTTTAGGATGAAGTTTTAATTAAGCACCATAGTCAAAAGTTTCAATGATATATTTGTAGTGGCTTATTCAACTTGCCAAACCATTCACATATCATGCTAGGTTATGAAAATGTAGAGGAAAACTATATAAAATAGTAGGCCGATGTGTTTACAAGGAAATCAAAAGAGTAAATGACCACGATAGTGAAGTGCCAGAGCCTTTTTTTTTTTTAATCTTGATATTCCACCATTTAATCGTAGTTCATGAATGGGTATTTAACAAGTAAAATATGAATTAACACAATCTTTCAGATAATTGTAAATTTTTTCAATACTGCATACAAACAAAGAATGAATATGGGGGGAGTAAAATGCAAATATTAAACTAAAACTCTAGTGTATATTTGGTTACTTTCAACAGATACAAATCAAGGCTCACGGAGATACGCCATCACCTTGATATGAACAACGCAAAAAAAAAAAAAAAAAAAAAAAAAAAAATAGAGATATGAATGACAGACAGACAGGTATATTATCATCAGCATCATCTCCTACGCCTATTGACGCAAAGAGCCTCGGTTAGATTTCGCCAGTCGTCTCTATCTTAAACTTTTAATTCAATACTTCTCCATTTACCATCTCCCAGTCCATTCGTAGTCGTCAGCCAAGTAGGCCTGGGTCTTCCAATTCTTCTAGTGCCTTGTGGAGTCCAGTTGAAAGTTTTGTGATCTAATCTCTCTTGGGGAGTGCGAAGAACGTGTCCAAAACATCTCCATCTACCCCTCGCCGTGATCTAATCCACATATGGCACTCGAGTAATCTCTCTTATAGTTTCATTTTTAATCCCGTCCAACCTTTTAACTCCCAATATTCTTCTGAGGGATTTGTTCTCAAATCTACAAAATCTGTTGGATATTGTTTCATTGTCATACCACGATCTCACTAAACTGATATATAGCATGATTTTTGTAAGTAATTCCAGGCGATTTGATTTCCAAATTTTAGTTAACCCAGCTGTTGTCTGATATTTTTTTTTCAATCTTCCATTAAACTCAAATTCTAAAGATCCTGTATTAGATATCTCAGCTCCTAAATATTTAAATCATTCTATCTCATTAATCCTTTCAGTCACGTAGAATCAGACACGACTAGACAGTAAATTTGTTTAAAAAAATAAATATATTCATGCCCAAAATTAGGACTATTAATAAAACTAGACATAAGTTTCGGTACTTTGCAAAATCCTAGCAGGGATCTGGTCACATTTATAAGTAGGCCAATGCCGTTGAAAGAATTAAAAAAGTACTAACTGACCACGATGCTTTGCCAACAAAACTGACGATAGCAGGGTGTTATCCTTGCTGATTTTAAGATAGAATGGGATAAAGGTAAAGATTGAGAATGTCAATATTATTTCACTCGTGGTACAGGTAGAATAAGCCTAATTACATTGATAAGAATAAGCTTAGAAACTTTGAACCTATTGTAAGGACAGTGAGACAAGCGTCACCAAGATCAACTGATACTTTATTCAAATGTGCGTCTGTCTGTCTGTCTGTATAGATTGCCTTACCTTGTGTAAGACCCATGGGAGTATATTACAAGGTGCGGACGGAAAGGTAGGATGGCACTGGCGCCAAATCAGATTGAATTGCCCGCCAAAATATATGTGTTTACTTACACTTACAAATATACGAATTATGAGTTAACAGAAACATGTAATGCAATAATACATATGTCAAAATGTAGCTCTGATAGATCGGAATACATATACATGGGAAACCAAGGTGTGGCGAAAGGAGAATTCAAAAATAAACAGTTTGTTGATTTTCTGGACGACGAAGGGAGCGGTGTCCTTACACTATCTATAAAGTGATAGAGTGCCTGCAAACTTATTTTGCGGAGTGAGCAATCAGGAAACAAGAACCAGGAAGCGCAAGTGATCTATTTAGTTCTGTAATTATTTATTTGCTTGAATGAAGCTATTTCCTGGTAAAAAAAGGGTTAATTTATGCAGTGCTATCATTAAGCAATTTCATTCGGTATTTGATATACAATAGATACAATATATATGAAATAAGGATCTTAAACTTACAAATGAATTGGCCCATTTTGGCATACGATAAAACCAAGTTCTGTAGCCACTGACTGAAACTGTATCTATATAAACAATGGATGATTTACTTAGATATACTGTCTACTGAATATATTAAAGCTTTCAAGAGGAAACTGAAGACTTTCTTGTTCGCTAAAGGCGGGTTTACACAGTCGAACCGTTCGTCGAACGCAGTTCGACAGACAAGAGTTTGAAGTGATGTTCGAAGTGCGAAAGAAGGGTATTTGGTTGTCGATCACGCTCGTCGAACGGTTCGAGGAGAGTCTTTTTACTTACTTTTACTTTTAGAGGTTTATTTCTCGCCCTCCATCAAACACTAAAGGTCTGTTCAGGCGGGCCTTGGTGTATGACAAAATAATTCCTTTCCAGTTAATATTTTGCTCTGTATCGTTATCAGTTATTTCGCTAGCATTTGTATTCAGGCTTAATAGTTTTCAAGTCACTATTATAACACTTTCTAAAAAGATAAGTCTTCAGGTTTTTCTTGAAGGCAGCCACATTTGTGCTATTCTTGACATCGAGTGGAAGGTCGTTAAGGAGTCTCGGTGCAGCATAACTGAACGTTCTTCCTCCTATTGCATGATTCACACTAATTTCGAATATTCTATGTGGGTCATCTGTATGTCTAACTCTTACAGTGGCGCTGGTAGCTTCAGGGTAGGGGATCAAGCAATCACGAAGATATTTAGGCTTATTATTATTATTATTATTATTATTAAATGCTAAGCTACAACCCTAGTTGGAAAAGCAGGATGCTATAAGCCCAGGGGCCCCAACAGGGAAAATAGCCCAGTGAGGAAAGGAAATAAGGAAATAAGGAAAAATAGAACATTTTTGGAATAGTAACAATATTAAAATAAATATTTCCCATTTAAACTATAAAAACTGTAACAGAACAAGAGGAAGAGAAACTAGATAGAAAAGTGTGCCCAAGTGTACCCTCAAGCAAGGGAACTCTAACCCAAGGCAGTGTAAGACCATGGTACAGAGGCTATGGCACTACCCAAGAATAGAGAACAATGGTTTGATTTTGGAGTGTCCTTCTCCTAGAAGAGCTGCTTACCATAGCTAAAGAGTCTCTTCTACCCCTACCAAGAGGAAAGTAGCCACTGAACAATTACAGTGCAGTACTTAACCCCTTGGGTGAAGAAGAATTGTCTAGTAATCACAGTGTTGTCAGGTGTATGAGGACAGAGGAGAATCTGTAAAGGATAGGCCAGACTATTCGGTGTCTGTGTAGGCAAAGGGAAAGAACCGTAACCAGAGAGAAGGGTCCTATGTAGTACTGTCTAGCCAGTCAAAGGACCCCATAACTCTCTAGTGGTAGTATCCCAACGGGCGGCTGGTGCCTAGGCCAACCTACTACCCATCACTACTATCACCTGTAAGTGCTTTGTGAGTCAACAAGCAAATTTTAAATTCAATCCTAGCCTTAACAGGTAACCAATGTAGATCGATCAGTGCAGGAGTTATTCTCTCCCGAAATTTAATGCCTTTTATCAGTCTAGCCGCCCGGTTTTGCACATTTTGAAGCTTCCTTAGTAGTGTATTGGGCAATTTGTAGTACAGAGAATTGCAATAATCAAGCCTTGATATTACATGACTCACCACTAAAATTTTTGTACTGCCCTCTGTTAAATATTTTCTAATAAATGCTATGTTTCTCAGGTGATAGTTACACACTTTCACTGTGTTCACAATTTGGTCCTTTATTGACAAATTACAGTCTATCAGTACACCCAAATTTTTCACAACAGGCACAATCCCAACATCAGCATCACCAATTTTTATACTTTGAATTAACTGGTAATTCTTCAAAGCCACCCTTGTGCCGAAAAACATACATTCTGTTTTATCATCATTTAATTTGAGCTTTTTCCTCTGCATCCATGTTTTTATTTCAGTCATTATCTCATCAATTTTCTTCCCTGCATCTTGTGTTGTTGAAATTGAGAGGTAAAACTGAGTATCATCTGCATATAGTTTAAAACCCACTTTTTGTTTTTTCAAGATGTGTGATAGCTCGATAGTATATATGTTAAACAAGATAGGGCCCAGGACACTACCCTGTGGTACACCCTTCATAAGTATTCTCTCATTGGATCGGTTTCCAGAAACTTCTACAATAGTCTTCCTGTTCACTAAGTAACTTCGCAAAAATTTCAGTGCTTCCTGAGTCACTCCAATAGACTTCAAGTCGTCAAGTAAGTATTCGTGCACAACAGTGTCAAAAGCAGCACTAAGATCTAACATAATTAAAATTCCACACTTTCCCCCATCAAGAAGACCTATCATATCATTCATTATTGAGCACAAAGTAGTTTCTGTAGAATGATTAGCTCTGTCTTTTGTGGGCGGGGCTTCATTGTCAATAAACCTTATGCCTTGTGGCTGACTCCAATTTTTCGAACCGTTTAACAAGCAGGTTCGTCAACCTGGTTCGACGAAGCATTAAGTGCTTCGATAATGTGGATTTGATAATAAACGAGCAATAAGCTGTGTGAAATAATGAATGCCCTGGAATACACATGATAAAATGACATTAAAAAACAATCATCTTGGTTGTTAGTACCATTAGATAATTACTGGCAATATATTGTTAACTTAGCATGGAATTCAATGGCTTAAACGTCATTCCAGAAGGAATTTTGTTGTCATTAATTGAATTCAAGATAATGGATAATTTCGAAGGCTTTACAATTGGACCATATTGTATCGTACGGTATCATAAATACTTTTATATTAACATTTTATATATGAAATATTGGAATTGGGATCCTAATTACTGTAGGAAATTCATGACACTTTGCAGCATATGTCACAAGTCGAGATTGAGAATTTGAGATAAACTTAAATTCAGAATTTCAGTTTCAGTGTCTCGTTTGACTTGTGCCAATGTA
Source organism: Palaemon carinicauda (assembly GCF_036898095.1). Lineage (NCBI taxonomy): Eukaryota > Metazoa > Arthropoda > Malacostraca > Decapoda > Palaemonidae > Palaemon > Palaemon carinicauda. The sequence goes on from NC_090759.1 coordinate 72,897,583, forward strand.
AACCTAATCTGGCAATATGTTGTTAACGTAGCATGGAATTCAATGGCTTAAACGTCATTCCAGAAGGAATTTTGTTGTCATTAATTGAATTCAAGATAATGGATAATTTCGAAGGCTTTACAATTGGACCATATTGTAACGTATGGTATCATAAATGCTTTTATATCAACATTTTATATATGAAATACTGGAATTTGAATCCTAATTATTGTAGCAAATTCATGGCACTCTGCAGCATAATTACCAGCCGGTTAATTATGTCTAAAGTCGAGATTGAGAATTTGAGATTAACTTAAATTCAGTTTCAGTGTCTCGTTTGACTCGTGCCAATGTAAACCTAGTCTTGCTTGTGTTGTGGTATCATAAATGCCTTTATATCAACATTTTATATATGAAATATTGGAATTGGGATCCTAATTACTGTAGCAAATTCATGGCACTCTGCAGCATAATTACCAGCCGATTAATAGTTTATATAGGAAATATTTATTTTAATGTTACTCTTCTTAAAATATTTTATTTTTCCTTCTTTCCTTTCCTTACTGGGCTATTTTCCCTGTTGGGGCCCCTGGGCTTATAGCATTTTGCTTTTCCAACTAGGGTTGTAGCTTAGCAAATAATAATAATAATAATAATAATAATAATAATAATCTCAAGTCGAGATTCAGTTTCAGTGTCTCGTTTGACTTGCGCGGCGCCAATGTGAACCTAATTTTGCTTGTGTTGTGTAATGTGCCTTTTTATCGAGCGAACTAAATCATCTTCGACACGTAAGCAAATCAGCTTGTTTGTAATAGCAACAGGAGTTTGATGACAGATGTTATGAAATAAAAATCCGTCTAATTATGTTAAATTACGTATTTTATTCAACTTTCCCGTAACTGTTTTACGTTGCCTGTCCGTCCTTGCAGATTTGATCCTCTTGGAATTAAATTGTCCTCATATCTTGACTCAAAAAGTTGCACGATTAATGAAAATTGTGCATAATGATTCCCTTTTACTTTAAGTTTCTTCCAAACTGTGCTAGTTCGCTTGTTAAGACTGATTTCAATAACTTAGGATTTAAATATAACGAAGTTTTCTTACTTAGGACATGTTTGGCAACTTTGATGTCAGGCTGATATCATTCGATGTTGCCATCCTATTTTCTGTCAGGGATGTCAATCTTTATTCCTAGCATTATATTTATCATGTTTTTATGGCTGTTTTTCCTCATTGTTTAATTAATTTAGAATAGTTAATTAATAAAATACGACACAAACGCATTCTCAGCCAAAGCCTAGGCTAGGCCTAGACCTAGGCCAGCTCTGAATAAGAATTGAAGTTAGTAGGTGACAATGATTTTGTAAAGGATTATCAGTAAAGATAAAAAAGTAGTTATATAAGTAAATGGACTTGAAGGTATTGTTCGTGTGTACAAAGGCAAGCTTCACCAATCAATTTAAACTGTCTGACTGAATGTAAGACAATGGCTCCTACCTTAGGTTAGGTAGGCTAAAATTAAAACAATGCTAAAAGTAATTTATGAGAAAATTAATCTAAGTATATGTCGGAGATATTTGTTGTGCCTGTGCCTATATTTTATTGTAGATGTGGTTTTGCACGAATTTTGGTACTCTCACATATAATAAATTTACTCAGAAACAATTATACTGTATAGTTAAATGTAAAATTGCAAGTTGAATACAGTAGTGTTTGGCAATGCAAGTATTGTAGATTATAAGGGCATTTGTTGTGTTCATATGCAGGTTTGTTGAAGAGTGAAGTATATTTTAAATACAGTATGGTCAATTTTCAAAGAATGGATTATAATAATATGATCCATTCATAATAACCAGATTTCTTATTGTTTCATACCTCTGTATCTCCCATCTTTGCTATAATACCTGTTAACGACTATATAGAATAATGTCAATTAAAAAGTAGTAGTAGCCAATTGGAAATGTACTGACTGGTAATCTGTTGGACAGGAGTTCAAGATCCGCTCAGTCTCAATAGTTTCTTGTAGTGTCTGCAGCCTCACCATTGTTGTTAGCTATGGATGCTTTTTTTTAGGGGAGCCTAGAAGTCTACCTGCTGAGTCATCAGCAGCCATTGCCTGGCTTTCCCTGGTCCTAAATTGATAGAAAGGGGCTTGGCTGCTGATCATATGTATAGATGGTCAGTCTTGAGGGTATTGTCCTGTCCCTTGCTTCTGCCATTCATGAGTAACCTTTAAACCTTTAAACAAGAATAACCTGGTATACTGATGGGATTACTATAGTGTGAATTAGAAATCCAAAATAAACATTTTCTGGCATTTTGATTTGATTGGAGTGAGGATTTATTAAACGAGACATTTATAGGTAAAAGAAATGTCAAAAGTCAGTGAAAGCAGCTACGGAGGAATAACGGGTGGAATGGAAAATGACATTAGGAAGAGGCTTGTAGAAATGGTTTTCTTAATTTAGAAGTAGTACAGTAATAAGTAACATTTGCACTGTACACTAAAGTTGTGAGTATCCATAAGAAAATGATAATACATTTCTACGTCAGGTGATAGATGCACTAACAAAAAGCAGAAATTGTACAGCATACAGTAATTATTTTTATTCATTCTCATTAAGTTGCTTTATTTCCTCTCAGACCTCATTGTGATCCATTACAAATTACACTAGATCTGTCTGTGCCATTTCTTCAAGTTGTTGTTATTATTATTATTGTTGTTATTATTATTATTATTATTATTATTATTGTTATTACTATAATATTATTATTTTCATTATTACTTTCTAAGCTACAACCCTAGTTGGAAAAGCAGGATGCTCTAAGCCCAAGGGCTGCAACAGGGAAAATAGCCCAGTGAGGAAAGAAAATAAGGAAAAACTACAAGAGAAATTTAAGAACAATGATAATAGTAAAATGAATCTTTCATATATAAACTATGAAAACTTGAAAATAACAAAAGGGGGGGGGGGTAAAAACTTCAAAATAACAAGAGGAAGAGAAACAAGATAGAATAATGTGCTTGAGTGTACCCTCAATTCTATTAATCCTCATATGGGGTTACCTTTCTGAGTATGGATACCTTAACGCGGTCAAAGGGTTTTTGTATCGCCATTCTCAGCAAAGCTATACTAGTCACGGCCACCCATACTAGGTGGGTTTGCTGTGAGTTATCTGACAAAAATCTCCTACATTTACCAACTCACACTGGCCAGAGTGGTGATGAAAACTGGCCAAATCCCAGACATGAATTAAAATGTCTGAGGCCTTTGTCGTGCTGTGGATTAGAAACGTGGATTTGCTGTTGTTTGGGTTCCAATATCCATTGCTCATAAGGTTTCTGTGCTTGGGACAAACTTAAGTAAATACTATTTGTTCCGTAACCGAAATACAAACCACGCTATTTACAGAGGGTTATTACTTTTAGCGTAGCTGAAATGGCGAGCCATTAGAATTTAACGAGGGTGTATTACCCCCGCGCTAGTTAGCGGGGGGGTAGGGGAGTGGTAGCTGGCTACCCCTCCTCCCCCTCACACACACGTGAATACTCACTTTAACTTTTGGCTCGGACTGTGACAGACGTCTCTGTCTTGGTCCTCGCTTGGCAGCCATTGTCTGTTTTGTCTTTACTTAATCGCTTACTTTTCTTTTACTCAATATATATGTAAACATGTTTTCATGTTTGTATATATATTTGAGTATAGAAATAAGTAAGTTTCCTTTTCAGATGTGTGTGTGTAGTGTACGATATCTACGTGGAGGCCTCGGCAGTTAGGCCACCACGGCGTATTTTATGGGTGGCGTCGAGTTTGACTTATGTCTTTCTCTCTCTCTCTCTCTCTTGAGGTCGTTCACCCTTTTACTACGTGTTACTACGCCCTTGTAGCCTAGCTTCCTTTCCGTGTGGGGGGTTGCTACGTCGTACGTTTGTATCAATTAGTTATGACTAATTGTAGTTGTTTTTTGTTTTTTTCAGCTTGTAGAACGATTCCTTTCGGGGTTTTCGTTCTTTAGTGTTCATTCATTTTTAAATTACATAATTACATAGTTACATAATTATAATTGTTATAATTCTGTTTTGGTTACAGCTCTCCTTCCGCGAGTGTAAGTGGTTGTGAGGGCACGTGCCTGTTGTGTAATTCTTGTTCCTTTCCCTCGGGATTCCTCTTCGGAGCCTTCCCGGGGGAATGAATGTGTACTAATATTATTTGTTTTATTTTTTTTACAGTTACCGATCTAGTTCGTTTCTGTAATACGGTATAGCAACGGTGTGAGCTGTCTGGTTGAGTCCTGGGGATTCGGCTGTTGCTGCCTCCCCCCTTGTATTTTCGTCAGGGGCGTGTCTCCTTCTACTGGTAGTACTCCCGTGTCGACGGACAGCTCTCCAGTTCATTTTAGAACAGTCAGGAGGCTTGCCTCCTTGGGCGGATAACTTTCCTTCCGAGGGAAGTTTTTCCTGTCCAGGCTTGAGTTTTTCCCCTTTTGGGGGGTTTTTCTCTTGCCTTTTTTTCGTGCGACTATGCTCTTGGTGCTGAGCGGTCGCACCTGCAGTTTCGCTCAAGGGGCTGGGCAACTGCAGGAGCTCCTCTTCGGAGGATTGCTTCTTTTAGGTCACTGGCTGACCAGTCTCTTCCTCGAAGTGTTTCTCTTTCGTTCGCGAGAGAGTACACTCATAGAGACTCCTCTTCGGAGGTTTCTTCTGTTGCTGTTGCTGTTGGCCTCCCTCGCCGTAAGGCCCTCCGTCCGCCTCGTCGTAAGGGCCTCTCATCTCCCTATAAGGGTGCTTGAGGCGCCCTTTTGGATCTCCGTTTGCAGCCTACAACTCCTTTTTTCTCGATCTTCCGCCTTGGTGCAGATGGACAGCAGTCTGATCTCGTCTTCCGACGGGCAACGGTCTTCCCGACGGACAACGGGCTGCCCGACGGACAGCGGTCTTCCGACGGACATCAGTCTCCCGGCGGACAACGGTCTGCCCGACGGACAGCGGTCTTCCGACGGACATCAGTCTCCCGGCGGACAACGATCCCTTCGGGGGAAAGGGTTGCCCCCACGGGGGTTCTTCCCTTGCGTGTCAGGGTTTCCCTGCGCGCCCTGCTGTTCGTCAGCGCTTTCAAGATGATCTTCCCTGCGGTTCCTGTTACGTGCCCTGTGCGCCCACGTTCGCCCTCGCGATCTAGAACTTCGGTTCAGGTCGGGGTCAAGGACTCTTCTTCTTTGCGCAGGCTTCCACGCGTAGCCTTCTGCTCGTCAGCGATCATCAGCTCGTCAGCGATCATCAGCTCGCCAGCGATCATCAGCTCGTCAGCGATCATCAGCTCGCCAGCGATCATCAGCTCGTCAGCGATCATCAGCTCGTCAGCGATCATCAGCTCGCCAGCGATCTCTGGATCGCCCATGTGTGTTACAGCTGGCACGCCAACGTTCTCCAACACTTCTGAAGGAACAGGGTTCGCCAGCTACTAGCTCACCTGCGCATGCTGATCGCCATCGCGCGACCCTCAACTGCGGATGCTGATCGCCATCGCGCGACCCTCAACTGCGTACGCATGCTGCTCCTCATCGCACAACCCTGAACGATCGCCCTCCTGCGGATGCTGATCACCATCGCACCCTTTCACGCGATCTTTCACCTGCGCATGCTGCTCGCCATCGCACAACCCTGCACGATCGCCCGCTTACGCATGCTGCTCCTCATCGCACAACCCTGAACGATCGCCCTCCTGCGGATGCTGATCACCATCGCACCCTTTCACGCGATCATTCACCTGCGCATGCTGCTCGCCATCGCACAACCCTGCACGATCGCCCGCTTACGCATGCTGCTCCTCATCGCACAACCCTGAACGATCGCCCTCCTGCGGATGCTGATCACCATCGCACCCTTTCACGCGATCTTTCACCTGCGCATGCTGCTCGCCATCGCACAACCCTGCACGATTGCCCGCTTACGCATGCTGCTCCTCATCGCACAACCCTGAACGATCGCCCTCCTGCGGATGCTGATCACCATCGCACCCTTTCACGCGATCATTCACCTGCGCATGCTGCTCGCCATCGCACAACCCTGCACGATTGCCCGCTTACGCATGCTGCTCCTCATCGCACAACCCTGAACGATCGCCCTCCTGCGGATGCTGATCACCATCGCACCCTTTCACGCGATCATTCACCTGCGCATGCTGCTCGCCATCGCACAACCCTGCACGATTGCCCGCTTACGCATGCTGCTCCTCATCGCACAACCCTGAACGCTCGCCCTCTTGCGGATGCTGATCACCATCGCACCCTATCACGCGATCATTCACCTACACATGCTGCTCGCCATCGCTTACCATCACGCGGTCATTATCGCCAGCGATCTTCTTCACCTACGCGGCAGCACGATCCCTCGCCGTCACGCCATCGCTTGCGTTCGTCGCCTCGGACACGTGTTCATTTACCTGCCCACCCTCACGCCCACTCGCCTGCGCGACCGCTCGCCTGCGCGACCGCTCGCCCGCGCGACCGCTCGCCTGCGCGACCGCTCGCCTGCGCGCCCGCGCGACCGCTCGCCCGCGCGACCGCTCGCCCGCGCGACCGCTCGCCTGTGCGCCCGCGCGACCATTCGCCTTTGCGCGACCGTTCGCCCTCGCGCGACCATAGTTCGCGGCGAATTCCACAGCCGGTGGTAGCAGCAGGGACGCGTGCTCCTATACGGCACTCGGGATCTCCTCCATCCAAGCACAGGTTGGTAGTGCAGGACGAAGACAGGTCAGTACAGCATTCCTCCCCACCTTCTTTTCAGGCAGGTACCGTCGGGTCCACTCCAAAGGATCGCCCGATCCCTTTCACCTTAGCAAGGATTTCGGACTCTGTGTCCTTGGAGCAGCAGACATGGTTTGGTCCGCTGCACGGGCGTTAATGAGGGTTATGAAACCAGCACTCGCCGGCCAGGGTAACAAACCAGCGGCTGTCTCTCCTACACTGAAGAGAAAGAGAGGAGTGGACTTCGTGGTGACTTCCCCCAGGCCGAAGTTGGTTCCCAAGAGGTCGGTCTCGAGGGTCCCCTCTCCTGCACGAGTACTCCCTCCTTCTCCCGCCCTGGAAAGATTTTTGGCGGGGGGGGCATTCCGTTCAAGATTTCTCCATCGGACAAGGGGTGACTGCTTACCTCTTCCTCTGGGAGCTTACCAGGTTCTTTCCCTCCTCGGTTACGGCCCGAGGTTTGGTTCAAGGAAGCTACAGGAAGATCAAGGGTACTTTCCTCCTCTCGAGCTCAGACACCTTGGCCTTTCGTCGTTAAGTATCTACTTGCGGACAAGCTCGATGTTGTACCATCTGGACGCGCTGACTGAAGGCTTCCTTCGGGTGTCTCATCTGTGGAGGTCGACGACCTCAGACACCCTTCCATCCTTGAGAAGAGTTTTGTCTGTGCCCAAGGACAGAGACTTAGACAGCTGCTGTGCGGAGTAAATCGACTTCCGGTTTCACTCCTCCAAGGCGCTTTCTTCCAGACTCTGCAGGGCTCCAGCGCCCTTTTCTTTCAACCACGTCGGCCTAAGTTATCGGCTACGACAACTGGGACAAGGTGTCCAATTGCAGTTTCCTCCTGTCAGGAATAGATGGCACGGGAGACTCCCCCGGGGGGGCATAGTCCTAAAAGGAGTTCACGAACTCTAGGATTGCAGGTTTTTTCGCTGGGAGGATGCTTAAGGTTACTCATCCGAATGACAGCTTCCCGATGCCCATTCCCGCGCAATCTCTGTGAATAGCCAAGGATATCGCGCCTGCCGTCTCTGTCAGCGAATTCAGTGTCTCTGAACCTCTATGCCATAGCGTCAGCAGAGTTGCCCGGTTGGGCAGAATGATCCATACCTTAGGCGAAGGTCTTCCTTAGGATCATCGACGACTTCACCCCCGGCCCCCTCAGTCGATCCTTTCTTGTAAGGAAGGATCTGAGAGGGGATGTCCATAGTCGACCTCTCAGCCCTGATCAAGTATGTCGAACAAACTTCGGCCAGCGTATACCAGCAGAATCGATCAGACTGGTAACGAGGCGACAGGACTCCTTTAACCCTGGATCGGAAGGACGGGTACTTTCAGTTTCCATTCCATCCATCTTCCAGGGTGCTCGTCGAATTCAGCCTAGACTGCAAGTATTCCTGCTTATGATGCAGTGTGGCTATCCCGCTGTGGCATAGCAGGTTTGTTTCCCCAGAGAACTCTCCCTGCCTTCCTCTTGGCCGCTCAGGTGCAGGCTTCCGCCTCCTCTGCTGTTTGGAGGGCTGGTCAACTCCGGTAGGCTCGGGTTTCGACCTTCTTCAGCGCCGGGACAAGCTTCCGGATGCTGACCATGAGTGTGGGCTCATGGTATTTTGCTTGGAGCCTTCTCTTCCTCTGCCTCAACATCTGGAGTATCTGGCCATGATATTGAGTCAACGGCCTTACCACATTGGAAACCCCGCTTCTCGTCCGTCCAGCGAGGTTAAGCAACGTCGGTACTTGGATGGGTGACCACCTGGGGACGCCAGATTCTGTTACCGCATCCTCCGAGCCTTCCTTTCGGTTGACTGTGGCAAGACTGAGGAGAGTCGCAGTACCTGTTCTCAGTCAAGCAGAGCTTTCAGCCCTACCTTAGAACGTTTTCTAGTTCTTCTTTCCTCATTGACCCGTCTATAGTCCGAACGGTCGCCTCAGGATAAGTTCCATGTGGGGCGATCCAAGTTCCGGTGGCTTCAGGCAATGTTTAACCGGACTCCCTGGCCCTATGGGACCAGCGGAACTATTAAACCTGCAATGGGTGTTGACCTATGGAGCCTCTTGATGGTAGTGGATATTCTTGTCCTTTCCCCACATTCTTGATGCGGTTCTCGGACTCGTCAAAGGAAAGGGGGGGGGTGCATGTTCCGGTCCAGGCCTATGGTCAAGACCTGAAGGATACCTCTCCATCATTCAGGCAGGCTTAAGGGCCTTAGGCCTTAGTCTGGCCCCTCTTCAGATCCTACAGCTCCTGCCAAGTCGCCCCGTTGCGCGTCGACTTCATTCTAACCAGCAGGGGACGCATTTTCACACCTTCACATCTTGCAGTAGAGAGACCGGGATGATTGAGATTCTCTCAATTCCACCATCGGCTCTCTCATTCCAGGCAGGGGAATGTTTCTCTCAGACTATCCGAGCAGAGCCTCATAGAGAGAGTGTACCTAGGGGTCTTTGACCTTGGGTAACCAGCAAGTGCTGGTCTGGGGGACCTGATCGCGACACCTTGGAACCTCAAGCTTCCACTAGTCTTCCCCCCAGTCTCAGACCCCGAGACTCTGGCAAGATGCATTCTGGTGATGGTGGGACAAATTCGACGCCTGCGTCTTCCCTCCTTTTTGTCTGCGGACAATGGGTCTCAACAAAACCAGGTTGTCTGTCAACCTTTCATGGGAGAGCTCCACTGGGACTATGCGCAGAACGGTTTCTGGACCCTCTGCTTCCCCTGATGGAACTCCCGGGAGAGCTTCTCCCACGGCGCAGACTACTCAAGCAACCACACTGCGACATCTCTCCCGAACCGGGGCGTCGTTTCGGCTTCATGCCTGGAGACACTACGCTTCCTCCTCTAGAAGAGACAACCCGCTACAGTCGCGGTACGGAGGTCGCGTCATCTGCGATAGTCATCCACAGGGGTCTCCCAGGCAAAGTGAAGAGTCTAAGGTGGTGGGTGCCGTGGGAGATATACCTCTTCCCGTGAGGCCTCTTCTCCAGCAATAACGGTCTTACTGCCTTTCGGCGGGAGGAAACTCCTTTCCGCTCTCGGCAATGAAGCCTGTCGCTCAGCCTTTCCCTGACCTTCAGGCTTAAAGGAATAACTTTTTCCTGCCCGCTGGATCTATCCTCGCTCATGCGAAGCTACGATCGTCCCTGCCCTTGTCGGAGGAAGACCTCCAACTTGGAGCATGGCTCGGACTTTTAGTCCTTTAAGAGATCTTCTCAAGACCCTTTTACGACAGGCCTCGGATTGTATTCCGCCTTGGGTCATCTGCTCACTCTGGCCACGGCCAGTGTGTAAACAATCTTCTTGATCTCTTACTACTCCCCCCTTTCTAAGGAAGAGGGGAAGGCAACATTCAGGCTCGCTCCTGAGTTGTTGGCTAGACTCAGAATCTGAGGGTCCCGACCCTTCGGTCCGATTCATTCAAGATTTCGAGTCTCCATTCTGTGTGTGATGTCCCAAGACCTTCTCTTTCTTGCCAGTAAGGAATCGAGAGGTTAGCGCTGGGAACAGCTGCAGTTTGGCCTCAGTTGCAGCCGATTTGGGAACACAAGGAGGACATGGGGGGAGAGTCACCAGTATACCTCTTCAGCCCGGACTCGAGTACATTCATCTCGACCTGTCTTCAGACCCTCCCCCGTCACGTCGCCCTACAGCACGATGTTGGATACATCGCAACGTCCTCGCCTTCGAGTAATACTACTCTGTGACGCAGGTGCTACAAGCTGGAGTCTGGAAGCGTCTGATGACCTTCGCAGCCCGCTTCCTGCAGGGCGTGACCCACAGGAGTCTCGATACGTTTTCTATCGCTCTGTGGTGGCTACACAACAGCTGGTCTAACCTCAGGCTCCTTTTTGGACAGGTAGCAGAAGGTTGAGGGCATTGTTATCAGGTTTTAGTCTGCATGAACGAAAGAAGTATGTCTGGCCCTTACTTCTTTCTTCATCATCCCCTCTACGGGGAAGCAGCATCCTGGTCTCTGCATAGCTGACCTCGAACCTCTGCAGGTAAACCATGCTTCCTTGTGTTCCGAGTATTGAGTCAATACTGTCGCGTCCCCCATACCCTGACGAGGTGGTATTGGGAACGTCCTAACCCA
>NC_090759.1:72913402-72928402 GCF_036898095.1 Palaemon carinicauda
TTCTGATTAGCGCGGTGCGTGCTAACCATCCCTAGTCTCTTACACTTCAGCGATCTCCTACGTGCCCGCGTGATTCTTCGCCTGCGCGCTAGCGTTTTGTTAATGCACCACCGCTCGCCAACGCGCCATCGCTTGCCAACGCGCCATCGCTTGCCAACACGCCTTCACTCGCCTACGGGCCATCGCTCGTCAACGCGCCATCGCCCGCCTACGCGCCATCGGTCTCCCGACCGCCTGCCCGCGCGCCCACGTGCCGGCACGACCACACGCCCACGTGCCCACGCGACCGCACGCCCACGTGCCCGCGCACATGCGGTGCAATGGTCGCCCGCTCGCAAACCAATGGTGTTCCATCGCGCGAACCGACGGTGTTCCATCGCGCGAGCGCCGGCTCAATTCCTGCAGTAGCCATTACTTGCTTACGGGTCATCGCTCGCCTGTGAACTATCGGATTCCGACCACCAGCTCTCGCCCTCCTTCTGCGCTCCTGCGTGCCCGCGCACGGGCCCTTCCACGTTCGGCCACGCGCGAACCATTGATTTACCATCGCGTGAGCGCCAGGGCGATTGCGACCGCGATTCCCGTCAGGGTTTCGCAACACGGCCAGCCTGGCGAGTCTCCTGGGGCGCGTATTTCCAGAACACGGTCTTCACCCCGTAAATGCAGAGCATGGCACGTGCAAGAGCAGGAAGAATCTTCAGGGAGGTCTGAGCAACCTTCTTTCCAGAACCTGGGTTAGCCCTTCCTCCTCGTCATTCCCTGCAAGGGTCTTGCCAGGGAGCTTTCCGTTCAAGATTTCTCCGTCGGGCAAGGGGTGACTGGTTTAGCCCTTCCTCTTCTCCATCTCGTGGAAGGGGCTTACCAGGTCCTTTCCCTCCTCGGTTGCGACCCGAGGTTTTGTACAAGGAAGCTCCAGGAAGATCATGGGTACTTTCCTCCTCTCGGGCTCAAGCACCTTGGCGTTCCGTCGCCAAGTTTCGAACTTACGGGCAAACCCGATGTTGGAGGATCTAGACGCAGTGACCGAGGGCTTACTCTCGGGTGTCTCATCCGTGGTTGTCGACAAGCTCAGACACTCTTCCATCCTTGGGAAGAGTTTGTTTGAGCCCAAGGACAGAGACATGGACAGCTGTTGTGCGGAGGAAGTCGACTTCCGTTTTCACTCCTCCAAGGTGCTTCCAGACCCTGCAGGCCTCCTACGCCTCTTCATTCAGCCTCGTCAGCCTAAGTTATCGGACCGGCTATGGCAGCTAAGACAAGGTGTACAGTAGCAGTCCCCTCCTGTCAGGGACAGGTAGCACGGGAGGCTCTCCCGGGGAGGCATAATCCTAGAGGGAGCGGCAGAGTTCACAAACTCTAGGATTGGCAACCCCCCTTGCAGGTCTCACGCTGTGGGGATGCCTAAGGTTACTCGTCCGGATAACAGCTTCCCGATGCCGATTCCTGCACGATCTCCGTGATCAGCTAAGGATATCGCGCCTCGCTCTTTCCATCTCTCCGTCACTGTCAGCGAATCCAGTGTCACCGAGCCTCTATGCCATGGGGTCGGCAAGAGGTTTGCCCGTTGGGCAGAAGGATCCATGCCTTAGGAGAAGGTCCTCCTTAGGGTCGTCGACGGCTCCCCCCCCCCGGCTTCTTCAGTCGATCCTTTCTTCTGGGAAATGTCAGGATGCCTGAAAACTTTAAATCATTCATTCATTCTTCTGGGAAAGCATCTGAGACGAGAGTTCCGTCGTCGACCTCTCAGCTCTGATCAAGTTTGTCGAACAAACTTCGTCCAGCGTGGAACAACAGAGTTGATCAGACTGGTAACGAGGCTGCAGGACTCCTTAGGCCCTGGATCGGGAGGATGGGTACTTCCAGGTTCCATTCCATCCATCTTCCAGGAAGCTCTTGGAACTCAGCCTAGACTACAGGTGTTCCTGCTTAAGATGCGGTGTGGCGATCCCGCCGCGGCATCGCAGGTTTTTCCCCAGAGAACTCTCCCTGCTTTCCTCATGGCCGCTCAGGAGCAGGCTTCCGCCTCCTTCGCTTTTTGGAGGTCTGGTCAACTCCGGTAGGCTCGGGTTCGACCTTCTTCGACACCGGGACAAGCTTCCGGGTCTTTACCAAGAGTGAGGGATCATGGTAATTTGCTAGGAGTCTTCTCTACTTCTGCTTCAACATCTGGAGTATCTAGCCATGATATTGAGTCAACGGCCATACCACGTTGAAAACACCGCTTCTCGTCCGATCAGCGAAGTTAAGCAACGTTGGGTCTGGTCAGTACTTGTATGGGTGACCGCCTGGGAACACCAGATGCTGTTGACTCCTTCTCCGAGCCTTCCCTTCAGTTGACTGTGGCAAGGCTGAGGAGAGTCGCAGTACCTGTTCTCAGTCAAGGAGAGCTTTCAGCCCTATCTTGGAACGTTTCCTGGGTGTCTTTTCCTCATTGACCCGTCTAGTTCCGAACGGTTGCCTCAGGATAAGTTCCCTGTGAGGCGGCTCAAGTTCCAGTGGTATCCAAGCAATGATTAACTGGACTTGCTGGTCCCTATGGGAACAGCGGAATGTTTAGACCGGCAATGGGTTGCCTATGGAACCTCTTGCATGGGAGTGGATATTCTCATCCTTTCCCCACATTTGATGCTGTTCTCGGACTCGTCAAAGAAAAGGGGGGGGGGTCATGTTCCGGTTCAGGCCTCTGGTCAGGACCTGAAGGGTACCTCCCCATCATTCAGGCAGGCTTAGGGGCCGTAGTCTGGCCCCTCTACAGATCCTACAGATCCTGCCGAGTCGCTCCATGCGCGACAACTTCATGGTACTGGCGTATTCCAACTAGCAGGGAGGCGCATTTTCATACTTTCGCATCGTGCAGTAGAGATAATGAGATGATCCGAGGTCCTCTCAATACCACTATCGGCTCGCTCATTCCGGGCAGAGGAATGTTCTCTCCAACTATCTGAGCAGAGCCTCACAGATAGAGAGTACCTGGGGGTCTTTGGCCTATAGTAACCAGCAAGTCCTAGCCTGGGGGACCTGATCACGACAGCCTGGAACTTCAAGCTTCCGCTGTTCTTCCCCCCAGTCTCAGACCCCAAGACACTTTGGCAAGATGCTTTCCGGTGATGGTGGGACAACATCGACGCCTGCGTCTTCCCACCATTGTTGTCTGTTGAGAATGGGTCTCAACAAGACCAGGTTGTCTGTCAACCTTTCGATGGCCCTGATAGCTCCGCTGTGACTATACGCAGAACGGTTTCCGGACCCTCTGCTTCCCCTGACGGAACTCCTGGGAGAGATTCTTCCACGACACAGGCTACTCAAACAACCACACTACAACATCTTTCACGAGCCGTTGCATTGCTTCGGCTTCACGCCTGGAGACACTACGCCGCCCCCTCAAGAAGAGACAACCCGCTACAGTCGCGGAGCGGAGGTCGCGTCACCTGCGATAGTCATCCGCAGGGGTCTACCAGGCGAAGTGGAGAGTCTTCTGTGGTTGGTGTCGTGGGAGAGATACCTCTTCCCTTGAGGCCTTTTCTCCAGCAATAACGGAGTTATTGCTTTTCGGCGGGAGGAAACTCTTTTCCGCTCTCGGCAGTGAAGCCTATCGCTCAGCCTTTCCCTGGCCTTCAGGCTGAAAGGAATAGACTTTTTCCTTCCCGCTGGACCTTTCTTCGCTCATGCAAAGCTGCGAACGTCCCTGCCCCCAGTTGGAGTGAGACCTCCTCCATGGAGCATGGTTTGGACTCTTTAGTCCCTTAAGAGATCTTCTCAAGAACCAGTACGTCAGGCCTCTGATCGTATTCTGTCTTGGGGGACGGTGCTCCTGCTCACTCTGGCCTCGGCCAGTGTGTAAGCAATCTTCATGGTCTCGTACAACTCCGCCCTTTCAAGAGAATAGGGGAAGGCAACATTCAGGTTCGCTCCTGAGTTGTTTTCTAGACTCAGAATCTTGGAGTCCTGGACCTTTGGTTCGACTCCTTCAAGATTTCGAGTCTCCGTTCTGTATCAGATGACCCAAACCTTCTCCTTCTTGCCAGTAAAGGAATCGAGGGGTTATCTTTGAGAACAGCTGCAGTTTGTCCTCACGTGCAAGCCGGTTTGGGAGCACAGGGAGGACACAGGGGAGAGTCACCAGTATACCTCTTCAGCTCGGACTCAAGGGCATTCATCTCGACCTGAATCCAGACCCTCCCCCGTCACGTCGCCCTACAGCACGATGTCGGATACATCACAACGTCCCTCGCCTTCGAGTAGAACTACTCTGTGACGCAGGTGCTACAAGCTGGAGTCTGGAAGCGTCTAATGACCTTCGCAGCCCACATCCTGCAGGACGTGACCCACAGGAGTATCAGTACATTTCTATCGCTCTGTGGTGGCTACACAACAGCTGGTCTAACCTCAGGCTCCTTTTTGGACAGGTAGCAGAAGGTTGAGGGCATTGTTATCAGGTTTTAGTCTGCATGAACGAAAGAAGTATGTCTGGCCCTTACTTCTTTCTTCATCGTCCCCTCTACTGGGGAAGCAGCATCCTGGTCTCTGCATAGCTGACCTCAAACCTCTGCAGGTAAACCATGCTTTCTTGTGTTCCGAGTATTGAGTCAATACTGACGCGTCCCCCATACCCTGACGAGGTGGTATTGGGAACGTCCTAACCCAGAGTTCCTTCTGGAACTCCAGCTCAACTGCCTAGGACGGGTCACACTTTCTTCCTTCACACACAAGCTTATGTAGGCCACACGTTTCCTTGCGGAGCAAGGAACTTGTGAGGTGCAGGGACTCCTTTTCTCGAGTGCGACTCACTTGGATTCTGAGTCCCCGGGTAAAGCCAAAGCCAGTATGGCTGGGGACTTTCCACCCTTCCTAAGGGGTAAGTCACCTAATGTAAATAGCGTGGTTTGTATTTCGGTTACGGAACAAATGACAAATTCGGAGATAATTTGTATTTTTCCTAACCATACAAACCTTAGCTATTTACACATATTTGCCCGCCAGCCCTGTCCCCCAAGTCAAGTCCTACCTCTAAGTGAAGTGAGACATTTCACCGGTGTGTGAGGGAGGGAGGGGTAGCAAGCTACCCCTCCCCCTACCCCTGCTAACTAGCGCGGGGTAGGAAACACTCGTTAAAATCTAATGGCTCGTCATTTCAGCTACGCCGAAAGTAATACCCAATGTAAATAGCTAAGGTTTGTATGGTTAGGAAAAATACAAATTATCTCCGAATTTGTCATGTTTGTCGTGTAGTTGTTCAGTTCGATGATCTTTCCCTAACTTATTTTCGAAACATTCTGAAAAGCTGTACCAAACAACTTTCTATCGATAGCTTCTTTAAAAAAAAACTATGAAGCGAACTCGTGATGAAGAGGAAGGAAGTGGTACAAAGAAAACGGCAAAGAGTGAAGCGAAAGAAAGTGAAACAAAGAAAACGGCAAAGATTGAAGAGAAAAAAATTCAATTAATTTTAAGTGTAGAGTGAAAGTGATTAAAATTAATCATCAAAAAGAGAAAAAGAAAATGTAAAAAAAAATATAAAATATAAAAATAAAAAAAATAAATAAGCTAAGTAAGGTAAAGTTCACTTAGTGTAAGTTAGAATAGGTTACGGTAGTGTATGTTTATCGTAGTCACCCTCTCTACCTCCTCGCTGCCCGTCTGTCTCCTCTCTGCATAGCAAGACCGACACCTGCACTAGACTTTCTAAAGTAAGGTGACGCTCAAAACCCGTTTCTTTTTTATTATTTCTTTATAATTATTCTTTTTTACATGTCTATTATCTAATAATTTAGTGTGCATTATTGTCATGTGTAATTATGTGTAGTAATTTATTAAGGAGTTATCATAGGTTTTTGGGCTCAACCACGGATTAATTCTATTTCAATGTATTCTTATGGGAAAATTCGTTTCTACAACCGAACATTTTCTACACCTGAAGTCGGTCGTGGAACGGATTAAATTCGTATGTAGAGGTACCACTGTGTATATATATATATATATATATATATATATATATATATATATATATATATATATATATAAATATATATATAATATATATATATATATATATACAGTATATACTGTATCATGTTTGTGTATTAAGTACAATACTGTTTAGTTTTTCTAATTTTTTTTCAGCTTTAAATCTTTTTCCTAATAACAAAACAACATAATTCACTGCCACATTCATTGCTTTACTGAAGAATTGTGAATGAAACCTCAGTGAAGTAAAACTTACTTAAGATTTGTGGCTTTAAACCCCATCCCAAAAAGCTCACGAGTAGTGCATTGAGCTTCTCTATACACGTCGCATCATTTACCCTTATCTTGAACACACTCTTGATCTTCCAGATATTAAGGCTCTTTCTCTCCAATATGTCCTTCAGACATTTATTCAAACGTTTCTAGGGTTGCCTTTCCTTCCACCTCCTCGCTCCTCTGTATGATACACTTCTCATAGATGAGTTGTCTTCCATTCTCTCCACATGACTGAACAACCTCTTAATATCTAATCCATACTTTCACATATGTAATCATTTCTACCATTTCCTCTGTTTCCATATTTCTGTCCCCTGTCATTTTTTTACACCATGTATACCACATATACACAAGTAGTTCATTTCAGTATCTTCAGTCGTTATCCTTTTAGTTGCATTTAGCATCATTACATCACTTCCACTAAGGAGAGTTTGCTCAACAGCTCCGTATAAATCTACCTTGTGTTACATAGGCAATTTAAATCTCTTAATAATCTTTTGCACACACTTAGCTAACTTTCTTCACTTTCCTAATCAGAGTCAATCACACCTCTCCTCTTACTTTGCCAACATGCATTATATTTACTCTTAGATATTTGCTGTCTATGAATTAGCAACATTCATTCTTTGACCATCCATACAAACATTTATTACTCCATCTTCCTCCATTTTTAAAACATTCCTGCTCACATTTACTCTTATCTTTCTTCTCTTGCCTATAGTTTTTGTTTATTCATATGGGTGTTTGTATGTGGGATGAGGGAGTGCATAACTCAGAAGTACTGTAAGTGAAGTGAATTTAAATACAAGAGGCTGGTGAGTGGGTGTAAGAGAAATGATTAGTACTGTGCGAGTAAGAAGTTCAGTGTACTGCTGGAGAGCTTTCTGTGTCGGTGTAGGAAGTGGCCAATAATGTAGAAATTTTCATCAGGATCCATCCACAATTCATTTGTTGAAATGAGAATTTGCCAGTGATTGGTGTGGTCCTTTTTTTTGTGGAGCCACTACGTTTCAGGGGAAAATACTTAATGTTATAAAGGAAATGCCCATAATACTGTATAGTACTTCTTTTGAAAGGTGTTGCACCAGAAGGTTGCAGCCTTCTGATATTTCAGAATGACATCTTGAATCTTGTACTACTATGCCGCTGTGCTTATTATGGGTCATTCCACCTCACATAGGTATGTGGATGTGTGTGGAAACGAAAGGAAAAAGTTGGAAGCTGTTGAGATGAACAGCTTGCTTGGTATGTAGAGTCTACTAAAAAAAAAATCATAGAGTTTTGAAATGCTTTAGTAAAAAATTAGGGGCAAGTTAAAGAATGGATCGGAGTATTTTAAAGTTGTTTGGTTGTATGGAAAAAATGGATGATAGTTGAGGTAGCCAATTGGAAATGTCCATGCCTGGCAGTCAGGTAGACTGAGGTTCAAGTCATACTCTAGCTAAAAAGTTTCTTGTATCTGCAACCTCACCATCCTTGTGAGCTAGGGATAGGGGGTTTGGGAGAGCCTATAGGTCTACCTGCTGAGTCATCAGCACCCATTGCTTGGCCCCTCCTGGTCCTAGCTTGGGTGGAGAGGAGACTTGGGCGGAGAGGAGACTTGGGCGCTGATCATATTTATATATGGTCAGTCTTTAGGGCATTGTCCTGCTAGCTAGGACACTGTCATTGTCCCTTGCTTCTGCCAATCATGAGTAACAAAAGAAGAAGAAGGAGAGTTTGAGACCCATTCAAACTCGATAGTTTCCAGTAAGATCTGCAACCTCACCATCTTTGTGAGCTAGGGATGGGGGGTTTAAGAGGAACCTATAAGTCTACCTGGTGAGTCCTTAGCAGTCATTGCCAGGCCGTCGACGGAGAGAAGGCTTTGATATTGATCATAATCATATGCTCAGCTTCTATGACATTGTCCTGTCCCTTGCCTCTGCCATTTATGACCAAACTTTAAACCTTCAAGTAGAGGAAGGTATAGAAAGGGTTCAATAGTTTTCATGAAACACTTCTTTGGAAGGAAAGGCTTTTATACTCAAAGAGCGCAGGGTTGCGAGGAAGATGCAAGTGTATATTACAGAATGTGTTGGGTGATTCGACACTGCTGATGAGCTTGCTGTGTGGATTTGTGAAGCCATGTATGTTGTGGAAGTTTTACTGCACGGCGGACTCATCCACAATGTAGCAGTGGCTAATTTTATTGCTTTTTTTTCCTGGAGGTTTTACCTGTTTGGGGGGGGGGGGCCATGTTAGATCATTGGGTTTACGTTTGTAGGGCGAGAATTGTGAGGATATATTTACCCTTCAGGATCCACCTTAGATAAAGTGAAGAAAGTTTATATATATATATATATATATATATATATATATATATATATATATATATATATATATATATATATATATATATATATATATATATGTGTGTGTGTGTGTGTGTGTGTGTGTGTGTGTGTACAGTGCTACCTATGACTTCGTTAATCATAATTCTGTTATTTTCAAACTCAAACAATTGGGAGTGGGTGGATCTTTTCTTAGAACTATTATTGAATTTTTTTTTTTAGTAGATCACAAAGAGTTGTTGATATGCACCATGGTGAGTATAGGAATGTGATAGCTGGTGTTCCTCAGGGTAGCGTTCTTGGCCCATTACTCTTCCCACTTTATCCACATGTCATGTGGTTTGGCCTAGAAAACAAGCTCGTTGCATATGCAGATGATGCTACTCTCTTTGCATCAATTCCATCTCCTGAATGTAGATCTGGGGTTGCTGAATCTTTTAATAAAGATCTATCTAAAATTAGTGCATGGTGCAAATTATTGGGCATGAAGTTGAACCCTAACAAAACTCAAAGTGTTATTGCAAGTAGGTCAAGGACAGTGGTTCCTCAACATCTGGATCTGTGCATTGATAATATTTCTTTAACTCTGAATGATTTTTAGAATTTTAAGTGTGATTCTTAATAGCAAATTTGATTTTGAGAAACGCATTAGGTCTGTCTCTTCCTCATTTGGATAAAATTGGCTTATTGAGAAAGTTTTTTTTGTTGATGATCAATTTATTCTGAAAAAGTGTTTTAATTCTTTCATTCTGCCTTGTTTCGAGCATTTTTCTTCTGTCTGGTCTTCAGCTGCCGAATCTCATCTTAATTTGTTGGAAAGGAACTTACAGTCTATTAAATTTCATATTCCTGATCTTAGATATTAATCTCTGGCACCATCGTTTTGTTAATTCGCTGTGCATGTTGCATAAGATTTTCCATAATTCTGATCATCCTTTGGATTTAGATCTTCCCGGAAAGTACCACCCAGTTCGTAATACAAGGCATGCTTTTAATTCTAATAGCCATGCCTTCTTCATCATGAGGCTCAATACTAGACAGTATTCCAGAATTTTACTCCAGCAGTGACCAACTCGTGGAATGATCTTCCTAATCAGATAGTTAAATTGGTGGAACTTCTAAAGTTCAAAATTGCAGCCCATGTTTTTATGTTTTAACAGGATACCATAAGTCTTTTTATAGTTTATATATGAAAGATGTTTTGATTTGTTTTGTTATTCTTAAAGTGCTTTACTTTAATTGTTCATTATTTTTGTAGTTTGTTTATTTCCTTTATTCACTGGGCTATTTTTCTCTGTTGGAGCCCTTGGGCTTATAGCATCTTGCTTTTCTAACTAGAGTTGTAGCTTAGTAATAATTATATATATATATATATATATATATATATATATATATATATATATATATATATAAAGCTTTTTTATCAATTATACACTTTACATACACCGTAATATACATATAAATTACGCATACTAAAATATCGTACGCATGCTATTTTTGCGAAACAAATTCTTACCCCCATCCTCAGACATGTATTGTACTTGTTTGAATATTCAGTCAGTAAAATGAAATAAGAAAAAGACTTGGTGTGAAGTCTTACTGTGCTACAAATATTGAGAACGCTGCAATTCATCCTGCCCCAAAATAGGCCATTGTTGACGAAATTATTTCCGGCACACGTCCCAAGATTAAACGCAACCACCCGAAAGGCGCCGCCCTCCGAAATGTCGCTGGCGAGTTTAGCTACTCAAAGAAAAAAAGAAAAAAAAATGCATAGAAATTGTGGCGTTTTGGACTCTGTCGAAGGAGTGTGCATTTGCTTGCTTTGGGGGAATTCTCTGAATGTTGTTTCAGGTTTTGTTTGATTCAATTTTGTTCTTTTATTTAAACGAGTGGCTTTACTGTCTTGAAATGGAAGGTGTAACCTTGGGGCGAGTCTCTCTCTCTCTCTCTCTCTCTCTCTCTCTCTCTCTCTCCTCTCTCTCTCTCTCTCAATGATTTCTATTTGTGTAAACCTTTTGTACTTCAATTGGAGTCTCTCCCTCCCTCTCTCTCTCTCTCTCTCTCTCTCTCTCTCTCTGCGATAGAAATAACAATATATTTGCAAAGAGACGCGGGTTATCACCGTTGCTAAACCAAACTTGCATTCTTATTAGCACTGGCTAAAATTGTTCTCCTCCAGTGGTGGAAATGTCTCTTGGGAGACAAAGAGTTTTCGTTGTTTCAAACGAAGATTCTCTCTCTCACTTTTCCTAATTGGAACCTCTCCCTTCGCCCCTTTATGGAGGCCGTTGTGCTTCCTGGGAATTGCTTGCAATTGCATTTGCTGGGCAATAAGAAGGGTTAGAAGATCGTTTTGGACCACGAATTAATTATCTTTGGCTTTTAGATTGAATCATTGGTTGTGTTCGCTGTCAAGGTATAGCCTTTGTAACGGCGCATCTAATGATCTTGCGATGTATTTTAGATTTGAGTTTATATTTCTTCTATATTTTTCTTTGTCTCCATATCAGGTTTAAAGTTTCTTTCTTATTTTACATATTTCTTTTACTAAGTAAAAAGATCGTACACTGATTTTAGCTAGATCTCTATCAAGGGATTCAGCAACCCAAGATCTACTACATTTAGGTGATGGAATTGATGCTAAGAGAGTAGTATCATCTGCATCTAGAAATCTTGCGGCGTATTTTAGATTTGAGTTTATATTTCTTCTATATTTTTCTGTCTCCACATCGCGTATACAAATTCTTTCTTATTTTCACATATTTCTTTTGCTAAGTAAAAAGATCGTGCACTGATTTTAGCTAGATCTCTATCAAGGGATTCAGCAACCCAAGATCTACCACATTTAGGTGATGGAATTGATGCTAAGAGAGTAGTATCATCTGCATCTAGAAATCTTGCGGCGTATTTTAGATTTGAATTTATATTTCTTCTATATTTTGTCTGTCTCCAGGTCAGGTTTAAAATTTCTTTCTTATTTTCTACGTTTCGTTTCCAAAATGGAAATGACCACATCAGGTTTCCGATGTCTTTCTTATTTTATATATTTATTTTACAAAATCAAAATGATCTTACTATTTTCTTTAAGTCTTCTTTGTAAGGTTTTTTCGTATTTCAATTTATTCATTTATTTCTTTTCCTGATAAAAAAAATAGCTTGAATCTTCGTTAATATATTCACCAAAATTACAGTTTACACTTTCCCCATTTGGTCTGTTTATAATGTTTATTTTTAACGTGTTTGTTCCTTTTTTAAAGTGTTATACTAATGCAAATTGATTGTCATATATTTGTTCTTTTTCAATTTTTCTTTCTACTTTCTGTATTTCAAAGCTCACTTCACCACCTAATTCTTCTTTCCATTATTCAGTATCACAATTTCTGGTTTCTGATTTTATGCCTCTCTTGGTCCTTCTTATTGACCTTATATCCAAGTTTAATTAGTGCAGGTACTTTGCTGGTTGTTTATACTATCTTCTTTCTTTTTATTATTATTATTATTATTATTATTGTTATTACTTTCTAAGGTACAACACTTGTTGGAAAAGCAGGATGCTATAAGCCCAGTGACCCCAACAGGGAAAAAAGCTCAGTGAGGAAAGGAAATAAAAGAGGTAATGAACAATTAAAATAGAGTATTTTAAGAACAGTAACAACACTAAAATAAACATTTCATATATAAGCTATAACAACTAACAAAAGAAAAGAAAGAGAACTAAGTGTACCCTCAAGCTAGAGAACTCTAACCCAAGACAGTGGAAGGTTTGTTGAAATTTTTATAGTTTGTATAGGAAATATTTTTTAATACTGTTATTAGAATATTTTAGTCTTCCATGTTTTCTTTCCTCAGTGGGCTATTTTCCTTGTTGTGGCCCCTGGGCTTATAGCATCCTGCTCTTCCAACTGGGGTTGTAACTTAGCAAGTAATCATCATGATAATAATAATAATAATAATAATAATAATAATAATAATAATAATAATAATAACAATAATAATAATAGTAGTGTATTCCTTTAAACTATTTTCTTCGTAGTACAGCTGTGGATTTCCCCAGTTACCCTTTGTCCCTGAATGGGCTCCCAAACCCCAGCGCCTGGTCATATAGCTCAAACGCCATAAATTAATCAGTAAATCCATTAATTGTGATATTTGTTGACATCCCACTTTCTCCGAAGATATCAGCTGGATACTAATTATAATAGTTTTCCCCTTGATAAAACTAGCCATTTTCTTTTTCAAAGAACAGTTTATATTTTCTTTTTCAACGCTGGTTATTCCAGGGGGTTACTTATCGTTTCTCTCGGTAATTACGATTAGAGAATAGAAGTATATTTATTCCCGATGAAGGAAATTCAAAAATTCTGGATGGTTTTCCAATGGCTGAGGAACTGGATGATATTTCATTTATTCTAGGTTGTGGATAGCTTTCCATTTATTCTAGGTTGTGGATAGCTTTCCATTTATTCTAGGTTGTGGATAAGATTCCATTTATTCAAGGTTGTGGATAGTATTCTATTTATTCAAGGTTGTGGATAGCATTTATTTGTTTTAGTTTGTGGATAGCATTCCATTTATTCAAGGTTGTGGATAACATTCAATTTATTCTAGGTTGTGGATAGTATTCCATTTATTCAAGGTTGTTGATAGGATTCCATTTATTCTAGGTTGTGGATAGCTTTCTATTTATTCTAGGTTGTGGATAGCATTCCATTTATTCTAGGTTGTGGAGACTTTCCATTTATTCAAGGTTGTGGATAACATTCCATTTATTCAAGGTTGTGGATAGCATTCCATTTATTCAAGGTTGTGGATAGTATTCCATTTATTCTAGGTTGTGGATAGCATTCCATTTATTCAAGGTTGTGGATGGCATTCCATTTATTCAAGGTTGTTGATACTTTCCATTTATTCAAGGTTGTGGATAGCATTCCATTTATTCAAGGTTGTGGATAGCATTCCATTTATTCAAGGTTGTGGATACTTTCCATTTATTCAAGGTTGTGGATAGCATTCCATTTATTCTAGATTTTGGATACTTTCCATTTATTCTAGGCTGTGGATAGCTTTCCATTTATTCAAGGTTGTGGATAGCATTCCATTTATTCTAGGTTGTGGATACTTTCCATTTATTCAAGGTTGTGGATAGCATTCCATTTATTCTAGGTTTTGGATACTTTCCATTTATTCAAGGTTTCCATTTATTCAAGGTTGTGGATAGCATTCCATTTATTCAAGGTTGTGGATAGTATTCCATTTATTCAAGGTTGTGGATAGCATTCCATGTATTCAAGGTTGTGGATAGCATTCCATTTATTCTAGGTTGTGGTTTCTTTCCATTTATTCAAGGTTGTGGATAGCATTCCATGTATTCAAGGTTGTGGATAGCATTCCATTTATTCTAGGTTGTGGATACTTTCCATTTATTCAAGGTTGTGGATAGCATTCGCATTTATTCAAGGTTGTGGATAGCATTCCATTTATTCTAGATTGTGGATAGCATTCCATTTATTCAAGGTTGTGGATAGCATTCCATTTATTCTAGGTTGTGGATAGCATTCCATTTATTCTAGGTTGTGGATAACATTCCATTTATTCTAGGTTGTGGATGGCATTCCATTTATTCAAGGTTGTGGATGGCATTCCATTTATTCAAGGTTTTGGATAACATTCCATTTATTCTAGGTTGTGGATAGCTTTCCATTTATTCTAATTTGTGGATAGCATTCCATTTATTCTTGGGAATGGAAGGACATTCCATGCACGAAATGAACATATAATTTTCTAGACTCCAAGCTGTGTATTGTACCCCATATTCAAAAGGAGCCAGAAGATTTGCCATTCAGTGATGAACTCTTCACTCCATACATGTAAGCCAGTAGGTTGCGTAGTCCCGCCAGTGCGCCTCTTGCTCTACGCTGTATGTAATCCTTTTATTAACTCTGAAGCATCCCTTCAGCTCCCGGTGGCAATCTCTTTTCAGCCTTTTACTGTGCTGTCCAACTCTTTCAACTTTTACTTCATAGTGCAACAGATGAGTTTCTTTCCCCCCCCCCCCACCTCTTGTTTACGTAGTGTGCTGAAAAACCTCTCCGGCCCCAGTGTGATTTTTATGACTCAATATTACAAAATGGTATACACAACCCGTCAAAAATGACGGCTAAATATTAAGATGGATATGCACATAAATTCAACCCTTCCCACTTCTCCCCCCTTTAGCTACAACACGGCAGTTTGTGGAATTCGTAAGAGATCGTTGTTTCCACAAGTGGTTCCCGCTCAGCATATATATATACATATATATATATATATATATATATATATATAATATATATATATATACATATATATATATTATATATATATATATATATACATATATATATATATATATATATATATATATATATATATATATTGTGTGTGT
>NC_090759.1:72935902-72943402 GCF_036898095.1 Palaemon carinicauda
GGCTCAAGCCATGTCGTCCTGATGGAAGTGTACCAGAGCATTACTGTATCTGTGGATTCTCAGAACGTGCCGTACTCCCCGGAGGTAATTTTTTCCCGGTCGACTAGACCTAGAGACCTAAGATGTTACCGTTATACATCTTTTCAACTAACTATAAACTATGTTAGAGCTTCCTGCCCCCTACAGGGAAGAGTCCTACTAGACTCTGGAAAAGTCTCGAAGAGTACATATATCTATGTACGAATACCAGGCAAGCTAATATAGTGGTCTCGCCCTATATTAAGTAAAGCATAGTTTGTAAAGGACCACTGCGTCAATATGAAATATCGACCAGTTTTCCGCACAATACTTGTATTGGACAAAGGTTTTATATCCGCATAGGAGGAAAACCAATGCAACATAGCTTGCATAAAGGAACAATTCTATTAGAATTAGCCCAGATAAGGTACATAGAATGAATGCTCAATTATACCAGTAAATTGACACAGGTGAAGGAGACGCAAGGTTCTCAAGAACCAGATTATTGACAGGCAATAAATAGACAGGTTAACCACAATATATATATATATATATATATATATATATATATATATATATATATATATATATATATATATATATATATATATAAGAAGAGGATAACCCAAAACTTTAAGCATAAGTATGATAGTAAACAGGGCTTGTTTGTCTGAAAGAAAAACATTAGATGCCACTTTTAAGATACCGAGGTATCAAAGTCATAAAAGCCTGTATTACAAATCAATGACATTAGCGTTAGAAACGCTCGGCACACATGTCTGCACTTATGCTAGGTTCACCTAAGGAAATGGAACAGTCTGGATGGGCAACACAGTGCCCTCACTTAGTTTGTAGTACAGTATGTAACTACACACTCACCCTGGAATTAATCGTCCCAATTAAGACCACTGTTCCTCGCAGAGTTAAACAGTAGGGTTAACACCGCGACCCACTGCTACCACAGATCTCTTTTAGTTCCTCTACTTGCTTCGCATAGTGGCGAAAGAACACTCTGGAAGACTTCCAGCCAGTGTATGAACGGAGATGTTCAAAATCCATGCAATTAAAGAAATTTAAGAATGAGGCAACTTTCCTCGGATCGTGACCTGCGGGTGTACTGTCAGGATCCGCTCTGCGAATAAAATATGTGATTTTCGCTCTGAGTTGATTCAGAGATAAATTTGAGCCTGATGTTTCTCCCCTGAATAGTTGACCACCCTTGAAGTCTGAAGTTCTATGAAGATAGACCTTTAGGCATTCTACTGGACATAGAGATGCATCTTCTTTCAGAGGGCAGATTCTCCAGGGACCCCACCTGTTGGTGGGTAACTCATTCTTGGCGAGAAACGTAGGATCCGGAAACAGGTTCAGTTCTTCCCCATCCAGGAACTGAACACGACCTGCCTCTCTCGAGAGGCTACAATCTCACTAACCCTGGCCCCGGACGCGAGTGCAAATTAGGAAAATAACTTTTTGTGTCAAATCCTTTAACGCACTTTCTTCATTGCTCAACAGAGAAGCGAAATGAAGAACTTGTCTAAAGACCATGAAATGGGCTTTGGAGGTGCTGAAGGTCTGAGCCTAGCACAGGCTTTCGGGACTTTATTAAAGATCTCGTTACCTAGGTCGACCTGGAAGGCATATAGAATGGGTCTTGTCAAAGCAGACTTACACGCTGAAATCGTGTTCGCTGCCAACCCTTGACCATGGAGGTGGGGAAAAAAGATAAGCAGAAGTCTGTCAAGATCTCCTGCGGAATCTTCGCCTTGACAAAAGGCCACCCATTTTCTCCAAGATGACTCATATTGCCTTCTAGTAGATTTGCATTTATATTCCTCAATGAAGTCTATACTGGCTTTCGAAATCCCGAAACGCTTTCTCACCGCTAGGGAGAGAAAATCATGAACTGCAGGGTCCGGGTTTTCTGTAATGAAGCGCAGACAGTTGACTTCTGGACTCGCTGGGTCAGAACTGGATCTGGTAGTGGTACAAACTTCAGCTACAGTTCCAATGCCAGGAGGAACCACACGCTGTTCGGCCACTTGTGGGCCACTATTGCCGCTACCCTTTGAAGGATCTCAGTTTGTTGAGGACCCTCAACAGAAGGTTGTGAGGAGGGAACAGATAAATCTTGGACCATCTGTTCCAGTCGAGGGACATCGCGTCCACTGCTTCCGCTAAGGGGTCCTCGTACGGGGCACGTACAGGGGCAACTTCTTGTTGTCTTTCGTCGCAAAGAGGTCTATCTGCAGTTCTGGGACTGATTCAGAATGAAGGAGAATGATCCTGCGTCTAAGGACCATTCCGACTCTATCGGTGTGAACCTGGATAGAGCGTCCGCTGTCACATTGCGGACTCCTTGAAGGTGAAATGCCGACAGGTACCACTTCTTCTTTTCCGCCAATCGGAAGACGGCCAACATCACCTGGTTGAGAGGTGGTGACCTCGATCCTTGTCGATTCAAGTATCTTACAACTACCTCGCTGTCTATTACCACTTTATGTGGAACGAATGACGCGGGGAGACTTTCTTTAAGGTAAGGAGCACTGCCCTAGCTTCTAGAAAGTTTTATGAGAAAGGTCTTGAATAGCCTGGACCAAGTCCCCTGGACTTTTTTCCGATGAGAGTGACCTCCCCATCCCTCCTTTGAGGCGTCTGAGTGAATCGTCACCGACGGGGGAGGTGGCTGAAGAAGAACCTGACTTCTTTAGATGTCTGGCTTGGGACCAAGGCCTGAGAAGAGTACTTAGCCGAAGCGGCTGGTCTTCTCAGATCTCTTCACGCGTTTGATGCATAACTTCTCCAAACTCCGATTGCATCCTTTAGCTGTGCTCTTAGCACTGGGTCTGTCACCGAAGCAAACTGGAGAGAGCGCAGTACTCTCTCCTGCTCGTGTCTTGATATCCTTTCGGAATCTTGAAGTCTCTTGACAGAACCCGCTATCTCCTTCCTTTTCTTCGCTGGGGTGGAAAAACGGTGTGACAAAAGGTCCCAGTGGATCTTAGCCACTGGAACTTTTGAGATGGAGAAAGTCGAGACTTTTTCTGTTGATCTTGAAGCCTAGGTACTCTAGGAACTGGATCACTTGACTGGAAGCTTGCAAGCATTCTGTCTCGGATGCTGCCCACACCAACCAGTCGTCCAGGTAGGCTACTACCTGAATTCCCTTTAGGCGAAATTGTTTGAGAGCTACGCTCGCAAGCTTCGTAAAAATCCTTGGGGCTATGTTTAGTCCGAATGGCATGGCTCCGAAGGCGTATAGTCTTCGCTGTAGCCTGAACCCTAGGTAGGGGGAGAGTCGATGGCTAATTGGAATGTGCCAGTAGGCATCTGACAAGTCTATAGAGACGGAATATGCCCTCTTGGGCAGTAAGGTCCTTATGTGTTGCAGTGTTAGCATTTTGAATTTGCAATTCACTATGAACTTGTTAAGTGGCGACAAGTCCAGAATGACTCTGAGCTTTTCCGAGTCTTTCTTGGGAACACAAAACAGCCTCCCTTAGAAATTGATGGGCTTCACCCTTTTTCTCCAACCGTTCTTGAACGTACTCCTCCATAACGGGGGTGGAGTGTTGGAAAAACCGAAGGTACGGGGGTGGAGTGCTGTACCAGCTCCCGCCCAATCCATTCTTGAGTAGGCTGTGGGCCCAGGGATCGAAGGTCCACCGATCCCGAAATTTCAGAAGTCTCCCTCCTACCGGTATCACCTCACTTGGACTGCCGTCCTGAGGTCTTGCCTTCCTGACCACGACCACCCCTGAATCCCCTTCCCCTTGAGGGGCGTCTAGACGAGCCTCTGGCTGCTCCTCTAGGCTTTGCTCGGAAGGAAGTAGACTGCCCTTCGAACGCTGGGGTGAATGCCGTGGACTGTGTCGACACGGCCTGGGGTACCCACTGAAAGGTGGTCGGGGTTTGTGCCACGATCTGGGGCACTGGGGGCAATGGCAATTGCAGTTGCTGTTGCTGTCTAAGAGGCTTGGCTGGCCGAGACGGTAGCCTAGTCCTCATAGTCTTCCTCTTTGGTTGAGGACCCTCATCCGGGGAAGACTTTCTTTTGATAGCCAGGTCCCACTTCTGGAGAAGGTTTCTATTCTCCAAGGTGGCTTTATCAAAAACTTCTTTGACCAAGTCGGTAGGGAAAAAGGAATTTTCCCCAAATGTTGGAGGAGATTAGTTTCTTTAGCTCGTGCCTCACTGTAGCCGAGGTAAACACGAACTCCCTACAAGCTCTCCTTGCCTTGACGAAGCCATAAAGGTCCTTCGTCACTGTGGCCAGATGAGGCTTGGCCACTACCATGAACATTTCATGGACCTTGGGGTCACTTGCCATCGTCTCGAGAGTAGTCTGAAGAGACATTGAGGCAGTCAGTCTTTCTTTTGTATCGAACTCACTTCGCAAAAGAAAGTCAGACAGCTTAGGGAGGTCCTTGCCGAACTGACGTCCGGCAATATCAGCCTCCAACTTTCCCACTTAGAACGTAAGATGGACGTCCTTCCAATCTTTGTGGTCCATAGGCAGGGCCAGCGACAAGGGTTTACACTCCTCTAGGGAGGGGCAAGACTTGCCGGCCTCGATTGCTTTTAGTACAGCCAGAAACCCTTTCTGTAAAAGGGGGAAGGCTCTAGTAGGCGAGGACACAAAGGAAGGGAGCTTCCTATTCAATGCAGCTACCTTTGAGTTAGAGAAGCCCCTCTCTTTCATCGAAGATGAAAGTAGAGCTTGAGCCTTAGCATGGTCCATCACTATGACCTCCTTCGGCTCTGCCTCCTCCTTTGAAGCTGGTTCCTTCCTCAGCCGGACATAACAGTCCGGATATGGTGCCTTGCTGGGCCAGAATTCCACCCTCCAGGGGAACTGAGCCCAGCATATTCGAGATGACGATCTTTCCAGTCGTCATCGACATGTGCTCAGCATACCTCCATGGGTTAGCATCTGAGCACAAAGGAAGGTCTTTCACATTGAGCTTTTCTGGGGCCCATGTGATTCTGCAAGGCACTGCATTCGCAGTTCCATTGCAGCCGCCTTCTCCTGATTCTCCTTCTGCATTTGTTGGATCATTCCAACAATAGAAGAGAGGGCCTGTCCCAGCTCTACTGGGAGACCGGCCGATGTAGAGGGGCTTGAACTTCATCCTGGGCTTCTGCAAGGAGGTCTTCCTCCTGACACCCGTCCACATCAGATATCCTGTCATTTAGCTGGATGTCTTGCATCGCGACCGCGACTTCAGCATCCACCTGGATCTGAACTTAAGGGATCTCCTCTTGAGGCTGGGGAATCACTGCATCAGCTGATGCCTTAGGGAAAAGATACGCCCTCCTCTTCTCACTTGGAAGATAAGGGCCAGAAGTGTACTTTTGGAAGCCCCTTACCCAGGTACGAAGCTTCTTCCTAGCTATTTAAATGTCTCATTAATCAGGTTAGTGCACACAGTACATACCTGAGGGTCCCAATACCGGAGATCATCCTTGGAGACAGCGTATGCTGCGTGTCTCCTACAAAACTCATGTCCGCAGAGGTTCTTGCTGCTGACATTGCAGAAAGCACTTCCCCACTTCGGAGTGTCCTTCTGTAAAGAGAAGAAATTTCCATGAGTATCAAGTGAACTATGTATCACTGGATATGCATAGTATAGCATAACAATTCAGAAAGGAAAGACACACACTTGTGTTTCCCTCACAACCCATTGCTGCAGCCTTCCAGATAATAAAATCAAAATGGTTTATCTCTACTAGAGTAACCAATGCAAAGTTTCCAGAGGAAACAGGTGGAGCTCACACCTAGGCAATGATTTTAAAATCCGGGATAATAGACAGGGAAGAACTCTGCTTCTTGTCTGAAGGCAACAGCAAAGGGCCGTGCAAGAAAACACAATAGTGTTAGAAGATACAGTGCTGTACCTAAACCTTTACTATAGTTTTCTTCTTACTGTATATGCTATACAGAAGAATACTAGTACAGTATAGGAGGATGTGTGCCGGCCTGCCTTTGCCGGCCGGCACACACCACAACTAGCTTTAAAGTATACTACTTAACAGCTATAGGGCGGCAGCATTCTGGTTCAAATGCCTGTGCCGGTCGGCAGAAACTGCCGGCCGGCCATAGCCAGTGTTGGCCGGCAATGACTGCCGGCCAGCAACTACATAAGGTAGTACCCAGCTGCCGGCCACACTCTTGGTGACCGGCAGACAAGGACTGACATAAGCCGGCCGGCAAAGGTACAAGACCGATGCCAGCCGGCAGCAAAAGAACCAGAAGACTACACCTGCCCGGCTGCCGGCCTCATAGGCCGGCAGCCGGGACAGGTACAGCACTAGAAGAAAATAGAATGGATGCCGGGATAAGAGTGTACACAACCCCCCAAGCCCGGCAACCGAAAGAGTGCATATAAGGAAGGGGAGAAACTTAATTCAGGCTTCCTTGACCAATGCCGTCCGGCTCTGCCGGCAGGCATGGATGAGGGACCAAGAGAGGTCCGGGCAGCACTCGAAAACATAAGACCCTTGCCGTCCAGCATCTCTGCCGGCCGGCAATGGGCTTAGTCAATTCCACATCCCAACCTATACTAGGTCCAGAAGTAGAATGACGTACAGTACAGTAATACCCCTGCCGGCCAGCTCTGCCGGCCGGCAAGGTACAGTACAGTAATGGCTAGGCCATTACGGAGATAGAGGGGGAAGGGACAAGAGGGTCCTGCCAACCTTGCTTTAGTGACAGATCACCCGCAGCCAAGAACTTTGTCTTAGCCTAAGGGAGATCTAAGGGAAAGGGCCAGCACAGTAGTATAATACTTGCCAGCTTCCAGAGCACCAAAGCAAGGAAGGCGTTGCTACTCCCAAGGGAAGATTTTATCCTCCCCGAGAACAGCAACAGGACTTAGTCTGGTCGATCACAAAAGAAGGAATCATAACTTACAGAAACCTTCGATAGTGACCTAAGGGAGCTAAGCTCCCTTTGTAAGTGTTAGGTCAGCGAGGGAGACTCTGCCCCAAGCCAGACAACACGGACTCAGACTAAAAACTCTGTTGTTCTGTCCCTCTTTGAACCAGACTTTGCTGGAACAGGAAGGTACAGTAACACCCTAGTATAGTTTTATCGAAAATAAATTCGGAAAAAACCACTTAGGGATAAGCCCAAGGCTTAAACAGAGGGAAAGGGATTGCATACCTTCTCCGAAGAAAAGAAAGCAACCGGGGAGTATAATAAAGTATACTAAGGCTCCATAAGCAATTAGCCTAGGCACCAAGAGAATCGATTACCTAATTCACCGAAACTCTCACGTATACAATCTTGGAAATATTCCACACAGTCTAAAATGTATAAAATATAGCCTAAAGCTTCAATAAAATTTTAATTACACTCGGAAAAACCAAAATCATGCATTAAGTACTAGGACCAAACGACTAGGCTACATGGCCTAGCGTAGGCCAGAATGGCGAATACTTCGCCAAATAATACTAAGCACGAAAGGAAATCCTATGTAA
>NC_090759.1:72953402-72955902 GCF_036898095.1 Palaemon carinicauda
GTCCGGATGTGCTTTTAGTCTTTCTATGGACCATATGGCACTATTTTTCCTTTCCCGTTTGTCTTGTAAAATGGGGCTTTCTTAAAAAGTATTCATATTGCATTATATATATATATATATATATATGTCTATATATATATATATTGTATATATATATATGTATATATATATATATATATATATATAGCTGGCTGATAAAAGATACACTAGCAATGGGGTTGTAAGTGAAAAGTTTCCTTCGAAATCGTCAAAATTTATTTTTATATATTGGTTTCTCAAACATCCAGGATGTGTAAACATCCATCAACATCCGTTTATAACTGAAGCATGGCATCTGAAGGAAGAGGAGATAAGTGGTGATGATGATAGATAAGGATAAGGATGATGAAGAGGGATGAGTATAGATATGATGATTAGCCCGAGGGTAAGCGTAGACGAGAGATTTGAATGTTATGATAGTAATATTATTACTGGAGGTATTGAATGGTATATAGGGGATGATTGGTGAGGAAGAGGGTCTATTGATATGGTAAGTAGTTTGTGCTGAGAAAAGGTGGTTGGCCTGGTTTAGAAGGAAACGGGAATTTTTATTATAAGTAGAGAGTGTTTTATCAGAGCGTTACCAGATTTGTATACACACACATACAGTATGTAATATATATATATATATATATATATATATATAGATATATATAATATATTTATGTATTTATAGATATATATAATATAAATATATGTATATATATATGTATATATATGTATATATATATATATGTAAATATGTATATTCATGTATATATATTTATATTTATTTGTATATATATATATATATATATATGTATACTATATATATATATATATATATATACGATACATATATACATAGACGTACTTATTTACTAAGATATTTGTGCCTTTCACATTGATGGAAGCTTCAAAGTTCCACTCAAACCATGATAGATAAAGCTCGATGGAGCCTTTCGTTCGTTTTGCTCGAGGAATCTGTGCTAGAGAGAGAGAGAGAGAGAGAGAGAGAGAGAGAGAGAGAGAGAGAGAGAGAGAGAATATTTAAGGTAGCAAGATGTATAATTTCCTGTTTTTTTTTCTTTCTTTTTTCTTCGTAGGCTGTCAGTCAAAATTGAAGCGCAATTTAATGCATCAAGATATTCTATCTTTTGTGCCATATAAATTTATTTTTTTTTCGATTCCACTGAAGGAAAAATCGATGTATGATTTATTTAATGAAATATTTTCTAAACGGTTTTAGTTAGATTGACGCTTTGCCTCCAAGTCTCAAAGACTTCAGGTCTCATACCTGGGCACATTTCCTGATAGTATTATGGTGGATTTTAAAGGCTTTACAGGTTTAAAGGCCGCTCATGAATGGCATAGGCAAGGGACAGTGATATTGCCCTATCAAGCAGGACAATGCTCTAGAGATTGACCGTATAGACATATGATCACCCGCCCAAGCCCCCGCTCCACCCAAGCTAGGATCAAGGAGGGTCAGGCAATGTCTGCTAAGGATTCAGCAGATAAACAATATAGGGTTTCCGAAACCCCCCGATCCTTAACTCATAAGGAGCGTGAGGTTGCAGCGACCAAAGGAACTAACGAGTTTCAGCGGGACTTTTTGAACACCCTTCTGGCGATCTTCGGGTCAAGATGTTACCAATAAGGCCACCACAATATTAGGGTGAACGAGACATTCCAGGAAGAAGATTTTTCTTTATAGGCTTGGGTAGGCCTAAGCATATGTTCATCCGCATTTTATTGACGGTATTTCACCACTAGATGAAAAGAAAAATCCAGTAAGAACACATTTATCTGATTCAATAATACTGAGATGTATCAAATAGGACCTTCGTATTGAAGTGTCCTTGCGGAATAAGGACTTGTAGAAAAAAAAGAACTAAATTGAATAGAAGAATTTGGCTCCAAGAAAAAAAAATATCTTTTCTTGTTCTTAAACTTCTCCTTAAATTAGTTTATAAAACTTCCCATCTTTACTAACTGGCATCTCCTGAAATAGGGATTCTAACTCCAAGAGATTTTTTTTTTTCTTTTTTTTATTCTAAAACTTTCTTCTGATGACCATTTCTTTTCGCTAATTGGAATCTCTCGAAAAGTTTCCACTTTATAAGTCAAAAGCGAACTGTGGAAAAAAGTTTTTTTTTTCTTTCCCCTCTTTATCAGAACATTCACTTTGTGCTTTGATTGACACAGGTCGTGTTTTCCCTTTCACATTTTATCTTTTTTTTTTTTTATTTTCATCAGTTGGATTTGTCCATGACTTGGTTTTTATTGTTCCACTAGTTTCACCGAGTCGTCTTTTCTTTGTGTCTTATTTTACAACTTCGTGATGAGAATATTATCCTTTAGGAGTCTGGTGTGAGCAGCATTAATTTCCTAGTGAGTCGAATAAATATTTTAGATTATTTTATGATGAAAATACTATCCCTTTGGAGTCTGGTGTAACAGCATTAATTCCTAGTAAGTT
>NC_090759.1:72958402-72972648 GCF_036898095.1 Palaemon carinicauda
AAATAGAAAATTAAAGAAATTCTGTAAAAATATTAAGAGAAGGAATGAAAGATAAAACCATTCAAAACTAAACAAGTTTTAGGAATAGGTATATAAGGTTGGATGAAAAATAAATGAATTTATTTGATAATAAAGTAAAAGTCAAGAGGTTATATAGCAAGAATGAAAAAAAAATGATAACTGAGGTATATTAGAGGCCTAAATAGTGAGATCATGATTCTAGGAATGTAGGGCCTAAGGCCTTCTGCAGTTACCCATACGTATTACGTATTAGCTATTACGTATTGCCTATTACCTATGACGTATTGTGCTTGTGGAATATTGCGCAGCCGACTGACTACTTATAACTAGGCGTGGTGAGACATTCGTGAGAACAGAATTAAAATGGTATTTTGTATTGTTTTTCTCAATTGAGCATTTTCGAAATATTACCGCTGCTTTTCGCACCCTATTTTCATATAACATTTTCCTTAAGTTTAATGTATTAGCAAATATACAAAGACTACTAGCATTAAATTAGCAATTAATATCTCAAATTTATGATATAGATATTTATTCAGTTAATAAAGTCAAAGGATCTTCTTTTATTGATTGACTTCGCTTGTTCATACCAAGTCCCTTATACCGTATGTAATCTATTATTATTATTATTTTTATTATTATTATTATTATTATTATTATTATTATTATTATTATTATTATTATCTCTATCAAGGGTAAGCTTGTTACTCTAATATGATTTTACTTTTCTCTCTCTCTCTCTCTCTCTCTCTCTCTCTCTCTCTCTCTCTCAAAAGTATTGTAAAATGTCTCAATAAAAACAACGAAAAATATAAAAAAAAAACTGTAAACAATCATAACGTTTCAATAACAACAGTCCTTGTCAGCATTCCCAGACAACCCCAGATGCATTAACCTCCTTCAATGCAAATCTATACAAACTTGAAACCAGAAGGCTAATTTCCACGGCTGACACCTGGAATTAACCTCTTGGTTTCCAATAGCCAACATGCATTGACACAGGATGTGTTCAGGAACAATATTCGCGTCTCGGATTCCTGTTGACGCGTGTTGGGGATTATCTGGATAGAGTTTACCATGGAATAGATTAATTGTTGCGAAATTCATTTCAGTCTTCTTAAAATTGCGGTGCACACATTTTGGTACTTCATGTTAAGTTGAGGGTACACATGGCACACTATTCTATCTCATTTTTTATCCTCTTGTTTTGTCAAAATTTTTATAGTTTATATAGAAATATTTATTTTAATGTTGTTACTGTTCTTAAAATATTTTACTTTTCCTTGTTTCCTTTCTTCATTGGGCTATTTTCCCTGTTGGAGCCACTGGGCTTATAGCATCCCGCTTTTCCATCAAGGGTTGTAGCTTAACATTTAATAATAATAATAATAATAATAATAATGATAATAAGTCCCCTCTCCACCCAATCTAGGACCAGGGAGGGCCAGGCAAAGGCTAATGATGACTCAGCAGGTAGACATATAGGCTCCCCAAACTCTCCATTCTTAGCTCACAAGGATGGTAAGGTTACAGAAACTATTAGAAACTATCAAAGTTGAGTGGGACTCGAATCCCAGTCCGGCGAGCGCCAGGCAGGAACGCTTCCAATAGGCCACCACAGCCCTCTATTGTAAGAGTGGAAATGTTTGATGGAAATTCGCTAAAGGTGACTTATACAGTTTTGCCAGTGGTTTTATGGCTTCAATTCTTTCAAGTTTAACTAAGCAGGAAAAAATAATTATTTGAAATTTCTCAGTTAAAAAAAAAAACTTTGATCTGATACGATAATTAAAATGGAAAGGATTTGGATGTTTAACTTTGTTTCCGAAACAAATTTTTACATTAATGTACTTGAAAGCTAGTGGTTCTCTCTCTCTCTCTCTCTCTCTCTCTCTCTCTCTCTCTCTCTCTCTCTCTCTTTATGCCTAGCGATCTGCAGGACTGAGATTCAAGACCCGCTCTAGTTCGATAGTTTCTTATAGTGTCATCAACCTCACTATCCTTGTGAGCCAAGGATGTTGGGTTTGGGGGAGCCTATGTGTCTACCTGCTGAGTCATCATTAGCCTTTGCCTGGCCCTCCCTGGTCCTAGATTGGGTGAGAGGGGACTTGGGCGGTAATCATATGTATATATGGTCAGTCTCTAGGGTATTGTCCTGCTAGCTAGGGCAATGTCACTCTCCCACACATGAGCGTCCTTTAAAGCCTTTAGATATCCCAAATCATTGGACCAAAATGAATTTCATAATCTATAATTAGAAGGAGGATAATTAAACGTCTTTCTGTCTTTCTGAGAATTCTTTAGGCCTTAAGAAAAAAGAAAAAATCTTTGCAATTAAAGAAGAGTGGAATGGAGTTTCCAGCAATTAATTTCATGCAATTAAAGAGATGGATTTTCTCGTCCAGAAAAAAAATAAAACCTTCCGTAATTAGCTTCGTCAAACATTTTTTTTTTCTCTTTTTCTTCCCCATGGTTTGCAACCTCACCATCCCTGTGAGGTAACGATAGGAAAAGAGGCCGCTGTATGCGAGACCCTTTACGTTTACCTGACAAGCCATCAGCAGCCATTGCCTGGCCCTCCCTGGACATAGCTTGGGGTGTAAGGGAATCTAAGAATCAATCCAAAACCTTTTTCTACTAACCTTTAATATTCATACTTTTCAGTGGAATGGAAAAATTCAAAAAAATATCAGTACTACCCAATTAATGGGGACAGTTTTGTTATTATAGCACACAAAAGCGGGGACAACCGGGAACAAAGCAGGACAAAACTCAAAAGTAAAATGAAAGTGGGACATTTTGATAAGTTAGGAAGAAGCTGAACTATACTCAGGTCACATTAGACAAGACATGCATACACTTGTGTCCGTTCCTTAGAGGAGTTTGAGATTAATACCCAACTGAGCTCCTACCTCGTTCCCTTGTACCCTTGTACTCTGATGTAGTCAGAGTGTATGATCCTGAGACTCGCTAGAGATGTGGTTAGCATTGCGTGAGGTGATGTAAGCTCCGAATATGGATATTTAGCCAATGTGGATATTCAGGGCATATGCAACGAGCCTTCAAAAATAACATCTAGACCATCAACACATCTTCCTCTTTGATTTCCTTTGGTTGTGGTGGCCTATTGGAAACGTCCCTGCCTGGTGATTTGCCGGATTGCAGTTCGAGTCCCGCTCGAGTTCGATAGTTTCTTGTAGCGTCTACAACCTCACTATCCTTGGGAGATAAGGATGGAGGGTTTGAGGGAACATATACATTAGGTCTAACTGCTGAGTCATCTGCAGCCATTACCTTATCCTCCCTGGGTCCCAACTTGATGGAGAGGGGTCTTGAGCACTGATCGTATGTATATATGATCAGATAAAATTTGGAAAACATATCGCCTGAAATTGCAAAAAAGAAAAAAAAATCAGGGCTATATATCAATTTAGTGAGATCAGTGTTACTGTATGGACACGAGTTGTGGTATGACAATGAAACAATATCCAACTGATTTTTGTAGATTTGAGAACAAAGACCTCAGAAGAATATTGGGAGTTAAATGGCTGGACAGGATTAGAAATGAAACTATTAGAGAGATTACTCGAGTGCCATATGTGGATGAGATCATGGCGAGGGGCAGATGGAGATGGTTTGGGTGTGCTCATCGCACTCCCAAAGAGTTTAGTTCACCAGACTTTCAACTGGGCTCCACAAGGCACTAGAAGAGTTGGAAAACCCAGACCTACATGGCTGAGGATTCTTAAGCGTGAAGTAGGAAATGACGAATGGAGAAGTATTGATTTGAAAGCTCAAGATAGAGACGACTGGTGAAATCTAACTCAGGTCCTTTACGTCAATAGGCATAGGAGGAGATGATGATGATGATGATGATCTGTCTCTAGGGCATTGATCTGCCAGGGCAATGTCACTGTCCCTTGCCTCTGCCATTCATGAGCGGCCTTTATACATTTCAACTTACCTTGAAGAAGCCTCGGGAACCCGTACACCTTGCGATCCTGAAACACCCCGAGATATGTATATCGGATATTCCGAAGACTTTATTTGCTTTGGTGAAAAGCGTATGAGCTGGAGAGGAAATGTAATAAAGAAAGCGTCACTGTTATTGTAGAATTTGCGTCAGAATTTGCATCAGTTGTACGTGTGCCACAACACTTCTTGCGATTTTATGAGTCGTCAGAAGTATTGAGTACCGTAAAGGAAGATGAAAAGCATAAAGAAAGTGTGTTTGTACATGCAAATAGAAGCACATGGAATATATATATATATATATATATATATGTATATGTATATATACATATATATATAAAAAATATTTATATATATAAATATATATATATATATATATATATATGTATATATATGTATATATATATATAATATGTATATATATATATAATATATATATATAAAATTGAAAATAAGAAAAACAATCACACAAACTCCTCAATTATACATGTAGCTGAGACCAGGCTGTAGAGTGATCTTCCTGATCAGACTGTTGAATCGGTGGAACTCCAGAAGTTTTAAACTTGCAGTGAATTATTATTATTTTTTTTTTAATGTTGAACAGGTTGATATTCTCTCTTCGTTGTTTATACATGACATATCTAATCCAACACTGTTACTGTTATTAAAATATTTTATATTTTCTACTATTAATTCTCATATACATTTTATTTATTTCTTTTCTTCACTGGGCTATTTTTTCCCTATTGGAGCCCTTGGGCTTGTAGCATCCTGGTTTTCTAACTAGGGTTGTAACTTGATAATAATAATAATAATAATAATAATAATAATAATAATAATAATAATAAAGCAAAGTTAAGGAACACGTTTCTTGAGGTAAATTATTATTATTATTATTATTATTATTATTATTATTATTATTATTATTATTATCTAACCTACAAGCCTATTTGGAAAAGCAGGATGCTATAAGCTCAAGGGCTCCAACAGGTTAAAACTGCCCAGTGAGGAAGGGGAATAGAAAAATAAACAAACTATAAAAGAGGTAATAAACAATTAATTTGAAATATTTAGAGAACAGTAAACAACATGAAATTGATCTTTATTATATAAACTATAAATAGAGACTTATTTTAGCCTGATAACATCTTTAGATAAAGGTTACAAAAGTACTTAGCTAATAAGACCTTTCCCAGATTTCCATTTTAATTATCATTAGACAAGTTAATTAACGTAATTAGGGCTCGATCCATTCAGCTGCGTATTTATTCAAAGGAGATTAAACTCGGAGAACCTAATTAACTCTGTTAGATGCAAAATGGATTACAGAAAGAGCTTCGGAGATTTCCTCAGGAATTATCCTTTATATTTGGAGATCTCTTCGGAGCCTTCTGAAGACGTTAACTTGGAGGTGATGCAAAATGGATTACAGAAAGAGCTTCGGAGATTTCCTCAGGAATTATCCTTTATATTTGGAGATCTCTTCGGATCCTTCTGAAGACATTAACTTGGAGGTGATGCAAAATGGATTACAGAA
Source organism: Palaemon carinicauda (assembly GCF_036898095.1). Taxonomy (NCBI): domain Eukaryota; kingdom Metazoa; phylum Arthropoda; class Malacostraca; order Decapoda; family Palaemonidae; genus Palaemon; species Palaemon carinicauda. The sequence goes on from NC_090759.1 coordinate 72,963,933, forward strand.
AGATCTTCGCAGATTTCCTCAGGAATTATCCTTTATATTTGGAGATCTCTTCGGATCCTTTTGAAGACATTAACTGTTAGATGCAAAATGGATTACAGAAAGAACTTCGGAGATTTCCTCAGGAATTATCCTTTATATTTGGAGATCTCTTCGGAGCCTTCTGAAGACGTTAACTTGGAGGTGATGCAAAATGGATTACAGAAAGAGCTTCGGAGATTTCCTCAGGAATTATCCTTTATATTTGGAGATCTCTTCGGAGCCTTCTGAAGACGTTAACTTGGAGGTGATGCAAAATGGATTACAGAAAGATCTTCGCAGATTTCCTCAGGAATTATCCTTTATATTTGCGAGATCTCTTCGGATCCTTCTGAAAACGTTAACTTGGAGGTGATGCAAAATGGATTACAGAAAGAACTTCGGAGATTTCCTCAGGAATTATCCTTTATATTTGGAGATCTCTTCGGAGCCTTCTGAAGACGTTAACTTGGAGGTGATGCAAAATGGATTACAGAAAGATCTTCGCAGATTTCCTCAGGAATTATCCTTTATATTTGGAGATCTCTTCGGATCCTTCTGAAGACATTAACTGTTAGATGCAAAATGGATTACAGAAAGAACTTCGGAGATTTCCTCAGGAATTATCCTTTATATTTGGAGATCTCTTCGGAGCCTTCTGAAGACGTTAACTTGGAGGTGATGCAAAATGGATTACAGAAAGATCTTCGCAGATTTCCTCAGGAATTATCCTTTATATTTGGAGATCTCTTCGGATCCTTCTGAAGACATTAACTGTTAGATGCAAAATGGATTACAGAAAGAACTTCGGAGATTTCCTCAGGAATTATCCTTTATATTTGGAGATCTCTTCGGAGCCTTCTGAAGACGTTAACTTGGAGGTGATGCAAAATGGATTACAGAAAGAACTTCGGAGATTTCCTCAGGAATTATCCTTTATATTTGGAGATCTCTTCGGAGCCTTCTGAAGACGTTAACTTGGAGGTGATGCAAAATGGATTACAGAAAGATCTTCGCAGATTTCCTCAGGAATTATCCTTTATATTTGGAGATCTCTTCGGATCCTTCTGAAGACATTAACTGTTAGATGCAAAATGGATTACAGAAAGAACTTCGGAGATTTCCTCAGGAATTATCCTTTATATTTGGAGATCTCTTCGGAGCCTTCTGAAGACGTTAACTTGGAGGTGATGCAAAATGGATTACAGAAAGAGCTTCGGAGATTTCCTCAGGAATTATCCTTTATATTTGGAGATCTCTTCGGAGCCTTCTGAAGACATTAACTTGGAGGTGATGCAAAATGGATTACAGAAAGATCTTAGCAGATTTCCTCAGGAATTATCCTTTATATTTGGAGATCTCTTCGGATCCTTCTGAAGACATTAACTGTTAGATGCAAAATGGATTACAGAAAGAACTTCGGAGATTTCCTCAGGAATTATCCTTTATATTTGGAGATCTCTTCGGAGCCTTCTGAAGACGTTAACATGGAGGTGATGCATTTCGGTCTATTAACTGATTAGTACTGTTATTTTATTCATTATTACCCAAGTGGAAAGTAGCCACTGAACAGTGATAGTGCAAAAAAAAAAAATCTTCTTCACATATACTCCATTTCTTTTAGCGAGGCAGATTTGCACCGACTCGCAGGGGTGCCCTTTTAGCTCGGAAAAGTTTCATGATCGCTGATTGGTTAGAATTATCTTGTCCGACCAATCAGCGATCAGGAAACTTTTCCGAGCTTAAAGGGCACCGCTGCGATTCGGTGCAAATATGCCTCGCTAAAAGAAATGGACTATAGGGCCTAAGTGAAGAAGATATTTCGGTTATCGTAGTGTTGGCAGGTGTATGAGGTAAGTGGAAAATGCGTAAATGCGTAAGGGTAGAAGAGACTATTTAGCCATGGTAAGCAGCTCTTCTAGGAGGACATTCCAAAATCCAAAATCAGTTAATCAAACCAATGTTCTATAGTCTTGGGCAGTGTCATAGCCTCTGTACCATAGTCTTCCCCTGTCTTGGGTTAGACTTGCGCTTGACGGTACAATCAGGCACACCATTCTATCGGTGTCCTTATTTTCTTTCCACACTGGGCTATTTTCCTTGTTGGAGCCCTTGGTCTCACGGCACGTTCCCTTTCCAATCCGGTTGTAGCTTAGTAAATAATAATAATGATGATAATAATAATAATAATACGAATATGTGGCATTTCAAAAAATGTGGCCTATCGGCCTATAGATATCCATTTTTTATATCAGCCTAACAACCAGGCCTATGACAGCCATTTGATTTCCGAACTGTGTATTTTTCGTACGTAGTCAGGTATTATATAAACTTTTATTTGGTTATCGAATTTAATGTAAAATATCATTAATACTACAAGTATACTACACAGTATTCTAGAAGTTTTATTCCAGCTGTGACCAAGTTGTGGAATGATCTTCATAATCGGGTAGTTGAATCAGTAGAACTTCAAAAGTTCAAAGTTGGAGCAAATGTTTTTATGATGACCAGGCTGACATGAGTCTTTTTTTATAGTTAACATGTGACATATCTGTATTGACGTTGTTAATAGTTTATATATGACATATCTGTTTTGACGTTGTTAATAGTTTATATATGACATATCTGTTTTGACGTTGTTACTGTTTTTAGAATGATATATTGTTGATTATTTCTCAGATCGTTTATTTATTTCCTTATTTCCTTTCCTCACTGGGCTATTTTCCCCCATTGGAGCCCTTGGTCTTATAGCACCTTGCTTTTCCAACTAGGGCTGTAGCTTGGCTAGTAATAATAATAATGATAATAATAATAATAATAATAATAATCATTAAAATCTTCCGTGTAAGTGAAAAGTCTTTGTCATTATTTTATCAATAATTAAACCATTATCATCATCTTGAATATTTGATATAGTGGTCTGCTAAATATGAATATTTTTATAATTGCTACATATGAATATTTTTATCATTGCTAAATATGAACATTTTTATAATTGCTAAATATGAATATTTTTATCATTGCAAAATATGAATATTTTTATCATTACTAAATATGAATATTTCTATCATTGCTAAATATGAATATTTTTATCATTGCTAAATATGAATATTTTTATCATTGCTAAATATAGATATTTTAATGATTTTTAAATATGAATCTTTTTATCACTGTTAAATATGAATATTTTTATCATGGTTAAATATGAATATTTTCATCATTGCTAAATATGAATATTTTTATCACTGTTAAATATGATTACCATTGTTTCCAGGTAGGTGTGGCAAGACCTGTGAAGCATATAATCCATTGAGCTTGTAACTACACACACTGTGAGTACACAAGTAATGATTGTTTTTCTTGTCAAACAACTGTATTTTTTTTCGTAATAATCTAATAGCGATTTCAATGTTGCAAAAATTGAGACGGTAAATTTTAAATATTTATTATACGTTTTTAAAGGAGTAAATAACAATGTATTTGTTAGCGGAAAGTTTAATTTTGCGAAGTGCTCTCTCTCTCTCTCTCTCTCTCTCTCTCTCTCCTGTTAAACAACAATATAATCGTCAGCGGAGGGTTTACTTTTGCAAACCCCCCCCCCTCTCTCTCTCTCTCTCTCTCTCTCTCTCTCTCTCCATTCAAAACAACAATGCATTCATGAGCGGAGAGTTTAATTTTGCAGACATTCACACACATACTCTCTTTCTCTCTCTCTCTCTCTCTCTCTCTCTCTCTCTCTCTCCATTAATTACGCATCTCGCATTGCCAAAATGAAATCATCAAGTCGTGACGATGTTTGCCAATTTCTCTAATGAGGCGAGCCCATGTCCTGTGTCAGTAGATGTCTTTGCTCCTTCCTTCAAAATATGTGTCAGTCTGATGTTCATTATTATTATTATTATTATTATTATTATTATTATTACTAGCTAATCTACAACCCTAGTTGGAAAAGCAAGATGATATACGCCCAAGGGCTCCAACAGGGACAAATAGCCCTGTGAGGAAAGGAAATAAGGAAGTAAATAAGCTATATGAGAAATAATTAGCAATAAAATATTTTAAAAACAGTAACAACATCGAAGCAGATTTTTCATATATAAACTATAAAAAGACTTCTGTCAGCCTGTTCAACATGAAAACATTTGCTGCAACATTGGAACTTTTGAAGTTCTACTGATTCAACTACCCGATTAGGAAGATCATTCCACAACTTGGTCACACCTGGAATGAAACTTCAAGAATACTGCAAGACCCCTCGTTCAATAATAGATCACAATCGTTAATTAGGATCAGGTAATAGAGCCTTTACTTGTTCATTGGCTTCTGATGGAAAGGTGACACTAATTACCTCCGCCAACGGAGTTGGAAGGAGGGTATGTTTTACCCCCCTGTTTGTGTTTGTTTGTGAACAGCTTCATGTCCACCATTTTAATCGTATAGTAATGAAACTTGCAGTGATTAACTATTATGTAAAAATCTGGAAATTATTAAATTTTTGAAGTTCGAGGTCAAAGGTCAAGGTCTAAAGTCAAGCAAAATGTCTAATTCACGTAATTAGCTCTAAGTTTGGACATCGATGTCACAGAGACTTCAAAACTGGTTCATATTGGGGTGTATGAAAATCCACGCCATTTAATACATGTTAAGGTCAAAGGTCAAGGTCACGCAAAAGGTTGAGAAATCTAGTTGCCATGGTAGAGGTCTGCGGTTTACTGAGTGCCCCTCCAGTAAAATTTTTTTAATGGTTATGTAATGGATGAGGATTTTAGTAACTAATTCACAATCAGATTGGATTATTTGGATTATGTATCGGGATTTACAAAATTGTATGTGAGATAGTTTTCACATTATTCTCTTTACACCTTGCATATGAAATATGTCACGTTGCTCAGCTGTATGAACGTTATTCCTTTACGCTTTATGACGTAATGATTTCAATCCACGGTTGAGGTGGCCAATGTGATAACGTTCCTGACTGGTGAACGCTAGACTGGGGATCGAGTCCCGCTCAAAACTCCTTAGTTTCTTTGGTCGCTGCAACCTCGCCATCCTTGTGAGGTAAGCCCCCTCTCCACCCGAGCTAGGGCCAAGGAGGGCCAGGCATTGGCTGTTGATGACTCAGCAGATAGACCCATAGGCTCCCCCAAACCACCCCACCATTACCTCGCAGGGACAGTGAGGTTGCAGCGACCAAAGGAACTAACCAGTTTGAGCGGGACTCGAACCCCAGTCTGGCGATCACCAGTCAAGGACGTTACCATGTCGACATCGGCCACCACAACCCTTAGCTTTTAACTTTGAGTTTTCTTATTGTTTCCTCTTCATTGTTTATCTTTATTTTCGTTGCTTATTTTTTATACTGTGGCTATTATTTACACTGCAGTTTTATTTTCCTTAGGTTTATCAGTGATATGATGATTGTTAGTGTTCTCAATGGGCCTTTTATATTCATAAATATGTCGTTTAGTGATTCGCACGATTGCTTTGGTTACACTTTCTCTTTACCGTTTTCAAACACATAAGCATCTACACACACACACACACACACACACACACATATATATATATATATTTCGATTAACGAGCGACCTTTACTTGCAAAATAAGATTTCTTAAGACACGTTCATGCAGCGGATCAAATGCCGGTCTTGATTACATGAAGATAATGGTAATTTATACTTCTTTAATTAAAAAAAAACTAAGAGAACTTCGGTACAATAATTATAGTCGTTCATAAGTTTTGTAAATGAATTTACGCCATTTGTAATTAGACTTTTAATTAGATTTTGCATGTTACAAAGACTTTTTTTTTTTTAATTATGTATCATGCAAAGAAAATCAGGCCAAGCAAAAAATATTGCTCTTATCTGGACTACAGCAAAGGGAAACAAAAGAAAAGCTAAAAAATAAAAAAAAGGGAAAAGCTATAAAAGGAAAAGGTATAAAGAGGAACGTTAAAACCACCCCAAAAAAATGAAAAGCTAAAACACGGAAAGGTAAAAAACTTGAAAAAAAATAAATGGAAAGGTAAAAACCGAAAGCTAAAAGAGGAAAAACTAAAATTAAAAAAAGAAATAGTTAAATGATAAAATCTAAAAAGAGGAAAGCTAAAAAAAAACAAATAAATAAATTAAAAGCCTAAAACACGGAAAGATAAAAAGCTTAAGAGCGAATAAAAGGAAAGGTAAAAACCAAAAGCTAAAAAGAGGAAAAGCCAAAAATAAAAAAAAAAAGTTGAATAAAAGCTAAAAAAGTAAAAGCTAAAAAGAGGAAAGTTAATACTCTCCAAAAATTTAAAGCATATAAAAAAGGAAAGGTAAAAACCAAAAGCTAAAAGAGGAAAAGCTAAAAGAGAGAAAAAACTAAAAAGGGAAAAGCTAAAATAATAAAAGCTATAATAGGAAAAGCTAAAGACTTCCGCACGAGATGACGCCTTAGTTTCGCAAGTCAGGAGACTGGCGTGTTACTGCGTTCAGCTTTATTAAATTATTTGTATTATTGGTGTAGCTTTCCGGCCAAAGATATTTTTTTTCTTTTTCAATAAATTGTGCTTATAATGTATTGACTACATTTCTTGATAATTTATTTATTTTTGTATTTTGTTTTCATTTATGATACAAGTTCTTTATCTTTATTGGTATAAACATGAAAATGAAAGTGTGAATACATTACGTTTTTAATAATAATGTCAATATTTATGGCTATTATTATTATTATTATTATTTGTATTATGATTATTACCTATTATTATTATTATTATTATTATTATTTGTATTATGATTATTACCTATTATTATTATTTTTATTTTTATTATTATTACAAGGTATTATTATTATTATTAATATTATTATTATTATTATTATTATTATTATTATTATTATTATTACTTGCTAAGCTACAACCCTAGTTGGAAAAGCAAGATGCTATAAGCCCAAGGGCTCCAACAGAAAAAAATAGCCCGGTGAGGAAAGGAAATAAGGAAATAGATAAACGATATGAGTAATAATGAACAATGAAAATAGCATATTTAGTAGTAGTAAAGTAGTAAAGTTATTATTATGAGTGAAACGATAATAACAGTTATGCTATGATTACTGTTATTTTCAAAACCGCACAATAACAACTTGAGTTATATTTTTTATTGGAAACATCCGTGTCGCGCAATCTGGTGGATGGGAGTTCGATCCCCACTTAAGCCCCACTGTCTTGGGTTAGAGTTCTCTTTCTTGTGGGTACACTCGGGCACACTATAAATATCTAATTTCTCTCCTTCTTGTTTTGTTAAACTTGTTATAGTTTATATAGGAAATATTTATTCTAATGTTACTCTTTTTAGAATACCTTATGTTCCTTGTTTCCTTTACGCACTGAGCTATTTTCCCTGTTGGGTGGCCCCCTGGGCTTATAGCATCCTTCTTTTCCAACCCTAGGTTGTAGCTTAGTAAGTAACAACAACAACAACAACAATAATAATAATAATAATAATAATAATAATAATAATAATAATAATTTCTAGAAATTTCTGCGACCAAACGATCCTTGTGAGCTAGGGATGAGTGTTATGCTGAGTGATCAGCAGCCAATGCCTTCCCCTTCCTGGTTCTAATTTGGGTAGCGAGGTGCCTTGGCTGCTACTCATACGTACACTTGGATACAATACTTCCTGGAACACCTCCTCCTAGCGAGGTGTGCCAGGGACTCCTGTAAACAACTGTACATAATGTCGGTCTTAAGGATGTTATCCGAACCTTTGCCCCTCCGCCACTCATGATGATTATTATTATTATTACTTGCTAAGCTACAACCCTAATTGGAAAAGCAAGATGCTATAAGCCCAAGGGCTACAACAGGGAAAATAGCTCAGTGAGGAAAGGAAACAAGGAAAAATAGAATTTTAAGAGTAACATTAAAATGAATATTTCCTATATAAACTTTAAAAAACTTTAACAAAACTAGAGGATGAGAAACAAGACAGAACAGTGTGCCCGAGTGTAACCTCAAGCAAGAGAACTCTAACCCAAGACAGTGGAAGGCCATGGTGCAGAAGCTATAGCACTACCCAAGACTAGAGAACAATGGTTTGATTTTGGAGTGTCCTTAGCCTAGAAGAGCTACTTATCATAGCTAAAGAGTCTCTTCTACCCTTACCAAGAGGAAAGTGGCTACTAAACAATTACAGAGCAGTAGTTAATCCCTTGGGTGAAGAAGAATCGTTTGGTAATTTCAGTATTGTCAGGTGAACGATCACTGAGGAAAATAAGTAAAGAATAGGCCAGACTATTCGCTGTGTGTATGTGTAGGCAAATGGAAAATTAACCGTAACCAGAGAGAGGGATCCAATGTAGTACTGTCTGGCCAGTCAAAAGACCCAATAACTCCCTAGTGGTAGTATCTCAACGGGTGGCTGGTGCCCTGGCCAACCTACTTCCTTTAAACCCTGAAGTTAAAGCGGCATATCAAACACCAAGAAACGAGAGTTAAAAATGATAAATGGGTTAATAAATAAACACTTTTCTTGGAAATCAGCGTTTGGGGATAAAACTGTTGAACAGGGAATGATGTTGGCATGCAAAGCAGATGGGCCCCTCAGCGAGCATAACTTTTCTTTTCTGGTTGCGGGAGAGGCAAATGAGATGGGCCCTTAGCGAGCATAACTTGTCGTTATAGTCGTATATATTCTCTTCAGGCCGATAAAACGAT
>NC_090759.1:72980648-72990648 GCF_036898095.1 Palaemon carinicauda
ATAGTAGGTTTTAAAGGCTTTAAAGGTTTAAAGGCCGCCAATGAATGGCAGATGCAAGGGACAAGGACATTGCCCTATCAAGCAGGACAATGCACTAGAGATTGACCGTATAGACTTATGATCACCACCCAAGCCCCCTCTCCACCCAAGCTAGGATCAAGGAGGGGCAGACAGTGGCTGCTGATGACTCAGCAGATAAACCTATAGGGTACCCGAAACCCCCTATCCTTAACTCACAAGGAGCGTGAGGTTGCAGCGACCAAAGGAACTAACGAGTTTAAGCGGGATTTGAACACCCTTCTGGCGATCTCTAGGCAGAGATGTTACCAATAAGGTCACCACAACATTACGATAAACGATACATTCCAGGAAAAAAGGGTTTTCCCTTTTAGGCTTGGGTAGGCCTAAGCAATTTTCATCCTAATTTTATTGACGGTATTTTAACACTAGATGAAAAGATAAATCCTGTAAGAACACATTTAGCTAGTTTAATAGTACTGAGATGTATCAAATAGGACCTTCGTATTGAAGTGTCTTGGTTGAATAAGGATTTGTAAAAAAAAAAAAAAAAAAAAAAAAAACACTAAATTGAATAGAAGATTTTGGCACCAAGAGAAAAAATATCTTTTTTTGTTCTTAAACTTTGCTTTAAATTAGTCTTTAAAACTCTCCATCTTTACTAACTGGCATCTCTTATCATAGAGATTCTAACTCCAAAAGTTTTTTTTTTTTTTTTTCGTTCATAAACTTTCTTCTTATAACCATTTCTTTTCGCTAATTGACATCTCTCGAAAAGTTTCCACTTTATAAGTCAAAGGCGAACTGTGGAAGATTTTTTTTTTTTTTTTTTTTTTTTTTTTTTTTTTCAGGACATTCACTTGTGCTTTGATTGACACAGGTCGTGTTTTCCCTTTCACATTTTATCTTTTTATAATTTTCATCAGTTGGATTTGTCCATGACTTGGTTTTTATTATTCCTCTAGTTTCACGAGTCGTCTTTTCTTCGTGTCTTATTTTACAACTTCCTGATGAGAATATTATCCTTTAGGAGTCTGGTGTGAGCAGCATTAACTCCCAGTGAGTTAATTATATATATATATATATATATATATACATATATATATATATATATATATACATATATATATATATATATTTAAAATAATTTTATGATGAGAATACTATCCCTTAGGAGTCTGGTGTGGCAGCATTAACTCCCAGTGAGTTGATTATATGTATATATATATATATATATATATATGATATTTATTTGAAATAATTTTATGATGAAAATACTATCCCTTAGGAGTGTGGTGTGAGCAGCATTAGTTCCCAGTGAGTTGAATATTATATATATATATATATATATATGTATATGTATATATTTATTTATTTATTTATTAGAATATTATGATGAAAATACTAACCCTGAGTGGTCTGGTGTGAGTAACATCATTCACAATGAGTCGAGTAAATTGTAAAAAATTAATAATGAAAATACTATTCTTTAGTAGTCTGGTGTGAGCAGCATTATTCCTAGTGAATCAAGTAAATTGTAAAATATTCTTGATGAAAATACTATATTTTAGGAGTCCGGTGTGAACAGCATTATTCCTAGTGAATCAAGTAAAAGAATTATAATAATTCCCGATGAAAACACTATCCTGACCAAGTTTCATTTCTCTGAATGAATATCCTTTTGGCGTAACTTCCTCCAGGAGAGATCAAAAGGTCTCCTATTCGATCTTCTGCACTTCGGCTTCTGAATCAATTTGCCTGAAATTGGCTGCAATTGGCTCGATTGCAAACAATTGCGTGTTAATCAGGATGGAAAGGTCTTGCTCACGGGCTCCTAACTAAGTTCCTAAGTCAATGCAAACTTGGATGAATGTCTGTCAGTTACTTGTGCATTGCAAGTTGAGGAGATGCCATGTGTAGCGCTCGAGTTATTATATATGTGTATATATATACATTATATATATATATATATATATATATACTGTATATATATATATATATAAATATATGTATATATTTATATGTATATATACACACTCACAGTATATATATATTACACACACACACACACACACATATATATATATATATATATATATATATATATATATATGTATATATATATGTATATATATATATATATATATATATATATATATATATACATATATATATACATATATATATATATATATATATACACACATGGGTCACTGCCATATGAATATTCCACTAAAATTATCAAGTACTTTATAGTTTTCTTCTGTCCGCTGGTTTTCTTTTATTAGCATTAATCTCCCACTCCTCCCTCCATGTATCGTAATTATCATTATCATTATTACTTGCTAAGCTACAACCCTAGTTGGAAAAGCAGAATGCTATAAGCCCAGGGGCTCCAACAGGGAAAATAGCCCTGTGAGGAAAGGAAATAAAAGTAATTAACAATTAAAATAAAATATTTTAACAGTAACAACATTGAAATAAATATTGCATATATAAACTATAGAACTTTAACAAAATAAGGGGGAGAGAAATAAGATAGAATAGTGTGTCAGAGTGCATCCTCAAGCTTTCATTGATACTCCAATTATCTCTAAGCTTTTGCAAGCACCCAGCTGCCTTTCTTGTTTCACCCATTCTGTGATACAGTCTTCTCATGTGCTACCATAATCAGTTACATTTTATACCTAATACCCACAAGAGTCAAGTGCTTTAATTTTTCTGCCGTCAATATTCTCATTAATTTTTCTGTCTTTTTGGGTTGTCATTTTCCATCGTGACCCTATTGTTCACGTTTCATCATCTCCTACGCCAATTAAAGCAAAGGGCCTCGGTTAGATTTCGCCAGTCGTCTCATGTTGAGCTTTTAATTCAATACTTCTCCATTCGTCGTCTCCTACTTCGAGCTTCATAGTCCTCAGCCATGTAGTCTTGGGTCTTCCAACTCTTCTAGTGCCTTTTGGAGACCAGCTGAACGTTTGGTGAACTAATCTCTCTTGGGGAGTGCGAAGAATATCCCCAAACCATCTCCATCTACCCCTCATCATGATCTCATCCACATATGGCCCTCGATTAATTTCTCTTATAGTTTCATTTTTATTCCTGTTCATATTAATTAAGGATAATTTCTCCCTTTTACTTCAGAACAATTTCAAACTCTTCTGTCAATTTTGCAGTTTCTCAGTTTGATCAGTTATGCATCATGTGGAAACATTAGCCAGTTCATGACCCAGTTCACGACACACACTAATATCTATAGTCCATTTCTTTTAGCGATGCATATTTGCACCGACTCGCGGCGGTGCCCTTTTAGCTCGGAAAAGTTTCCTGATCGCTGATTGGTTAGAATTATCTTGTCCAACCAATCAGCGATCCGGAAACTTTTCCGAGCTAAAAGGGCACCGCTGCGAGTCGGTGCAAATATGCATCGCTAAAAGAAATGGACTATAGATACCTATATCTTCTGCCCCTCGCGTGAATTCTCACATACCTTATCGTAAAGATAATAAACTGCCTTGTATTCGCAATATCCCCTTATCTTTATCTTAAAATAGTCTTACTTTTCTGTTTACATATTATTGCGCATTCTGTGTTTTTTAAACTTATACACTCTACATTTTGTATTTATATATTCTCTCATGGGTTTTATTATTTACCTATCAACCTACCTATTAATTTTTACCACTGTCAAATTGTGTTAAAACAAGACGAGCAATATTATTCTCCGAAACATCTTTAAAAACATGAAAGGGGAACTTTTTTTTAATCCTCTCTCTCTCTCTCTCTCTCTCTCTCTCTCTCTCTCTCTCTCTCTCTCTCTCTCTCTCTCTCTCTCTCTCTCTCTCATATATATATATATATATATATATATATATATATATATATATATATATACACACATATGTAGTGTATATATAATTACACACATGTACATACATGACCACACACATAAATATGCGTAAAAATCACAGGAAAACGTGATGCTCAGATGCAGAAGAACCACAGGGAAAATGAGGAAGTATCACGAAACTAGTCAGGACTTTATTGTATATTTCGTATTTTCATTTTCCCTGTGGTTCTTCTGCACACATATATATATATGTATGTATGTATGTACATATGTATATATAGTGTATATATAATTACACATGTACATACATGACCACACACACACACACACACACACACATATATATATATATATATATATATATATATATATATATATATATATATATGCATGTGTGTTTATGAGAGGGGTCGCGGAAAGATTCCAAGTATTATATCATATATGACGTAACTTTTGAATAATGTTGATATCATGTCCACCTTGTAGTGTTTATTAAGCAAGTGTATTTTGTTACGCGGTGGGAATTATCGAAGTCTATAATCGCTATATATAGCTCTGAGACCTTCGTGGATATTTGAAGATGATCCATATTTGATTTCCTCTCATGATAGATGGCGCTCGTCGTACAGAACTGGAGGACGCATTTTCTCCAGGACAAACCTTCAAGAAAATTCATATTTTAGTCTATTGTCCTGTTTTTAATCTTCAGAGGACACATTTTCTCTAGGACAAACCTTCAAGAAAATTCATATGTTAGTCTATTGTCCTGTTTTTAATCTTCAGAGGAGGACACATTTTCTCCAGGACAAACCTTCAAGACAGTTCATATTTTAGTCTATTGTCTTGTTTTTAATCTTCAGAGGACACATTTTCTCTAGGACAAACCTTTAAGAGATATTACTGGGGGGGGGGGGGGGGGAAATTGTAATACCCCGAACTTGAAAAAAATTTATGCAGTGTATTAGTTTATATCATGAGCTTTAAATAGTTTTATTAATTTATTTTTTTAATCCTTACAATTCCCCCTTATTTTGCGTTTAGATGTTATTGTATGAAAGTTGTGTTATTGTTCTTATTAGTTAAAATCATACCAATTGTGAGAGTAGGGGTATGGTTGATTGATTTGCATTATACAGCGCTGAATGAGTTTTGATGCCCCAGTGCTTGGCTTGAGGCCTAAATGATATATTCAATTCAATTCAACATAATTGATAGGCGTATCCCTTCTCGTGTGCTAAGGTACCGAGTGAAGGATAAACCGTGGTTCAATGATGATTGTACAGTAGACGTTGCTTATGTAGAGAAGCAGGAGGCCTATCATCTTTGGAAGGGTAACAGATCAGATTTGACCTGGAACAACTATACTCAGCTTCGAGCTCAGAGAGTTTATGCCTCAACTGAAAAGGAGTACAATTTAACCATAAAAGAAACCCTTTCTGGTACAACTCAAGAACATAAATGGTGGTCTACCGTTAAATCTGCACTCTTTGGTGTAGATGCAACAGTTCCTCCTTTACTTAAACCAGATGGCTCAGTCACTCACTGTCCAAAGGAAAAGGCAACCCTTTTGGCTGATATTTTTGACAGTAAACAGAGTAATGAAAAACTTGAACTTCCTCATTCCTGTTTTCCTGAGGCTAAACTAACTAGTTTAGCTTTTCGATCTGGTGAGATTAAAGCTCTGTTGATGGACCTTGATGCTTATGGAGGTGTAGACCCAAATGGTATTTTTCCTTTGTTTTTTATAAAAACAGCAGATTTCTTAGCTCCAAAGTTATCTGTTATTTTGCGCAAGTTAGCAAGAAGAGGAGCTTTTAGCACTTGTTGGAAAATTGGTAATGTTACTCCTCTATGTAAATGTGTTTGTGGTAGCTCAAGTCCCACTGATTACCACCCACTTTCCATAACTCCCATAATATCTAAAGTTTTTGAACATCTTCTGGTAAAAGGTCTTAACAGGTTTGCTGAAGGTAATCATCTATTCCCTAGTTTGCAATTTGGTTTTTGTAAAGGCCTTGGAGCATGTGATGCCCTTCTTACAATCTCGAATGTTGTACAGAAATCCCTTGATTGTGGTCAGGAAGTTCGTATGATTGACCTTGATTTTAGCGCTGCCTTTGACCGTGTTATTCATGAGGCCCTTGTTTTCAAACTGAAACAGTTGGGAGTGGGTGGGTCGTTTCTTAGCATTATTATTGATTTTTTAAGTAATAGATCTCAAAGAGTTGTTGTTGATGGGCACCATAGTGAGTATAGGAATGTGATATCCGGTGTTCCACAGGGTAGCGTTCTTGGCCCATTACTTTTCATGCTATACGCACATGACATGTGGTTTGGACTAGATAACAAGCTTGTTTAATTTGCAGATGATGCTACTCTCTTTGCATCAATTCCATCCCCTGAATGTAGATCTAGGGTTGGAGAATCCCTTAATAGAGATTTAGCTAAAATTAGCGCATGGTGCAAATTATGAGGTATGAAGTTGAATCCAAACAAAACTCAAAGTATGATTGTAAGTAGGTCAAGGACGGTGGCTCCTCGACATCCGGATCTCAGTATTGATAATGTTTCTTTCAATTTGTATGACTTTTAAAATTTTAGGTGTGATTCTCGACAGCAAATTTACTTTTGAGAAACACATTAGGTCTGTGTCTTCTTCAATTGCACAAAACATTGGCTTATTGAGAATGTTTTACAAGATTTTCGGTGATCAATCTATTCTGAAGAAGTGTTTTAATTCTTTCATTCTACCTTGTTTTGAGTATTGTTCTGTCTGGTGTTCAGCTGCTGATTCTCATCTTAATTTGTTGGACAGAAACTTACGGTCTATCAAATTTCTTATTCCTGATCTAGATATTAATCTTTGGCATTGTCGTTCAATTAGTTCATTATGCATGTTGCATAAGATTTTTCATAACTGACCATCCTTTACATTCAGATCTCCCTGGACAATTCTATCCTGTTCGTAATACTAGGCAAGCAGTTAATTCTAATAGCCAGGCCTTCTTCATCATGAGGCTCAATACTACACAGTATTCTAGAGTTTTATTCCAGCTGTTACCAAGTTGTGGAATGATCTTCCTAATCGGGTAGTTGAATCAGTAGAACTTCAAAATTTCAAAGTTGGAGCAAATGTTTTTATGTTGACCAGCCGGACATGAGTCTTTTTATAGTTTATATATGACATATCTGTTTTCGACGTTGTTAATAGTTTATATAGGACATATCTGTTTTGACGCTGTCACTGTTTTTAGAATGATATATTATCAATTTATTCTCATTATTTATTTATTTCCTTATTTCCTTTCCTCACCGGGCTATTTTTCCCTGTTGGAGCCCTTGGGCTTATAGCATCTTGCTTTTCCAACTAGGGTTGTAGCTTGGCTAATAATAATAATAATAATAATAATAATGATAATAATAATAATAATAATAACAACTTAAATTATTGTCCTTTCAGAAAGGGTGTCTATATAAATATATATATGTGTATATATATATATATATATATATATATATATATATATATATATATATATATATATATATATATGTATGTGTATATATATATATATATATATATATACACACACACACACACACACACAAATACTTGTATATCTCCTGTGCCTTGCTTTGCTAGACCTGTGAGTCCTGTCTTTTCCTTGTGGACACAATACACTTTGCAGTATCAAAGGAATCCGAAGATGAGATCCTCAGGGATGAAATGAGGCTGGAACTTCTCTTGCGCGGAAAGACATCGCTTGGGCTCGTTTCATCTCAAAGGAAGAAGAAGAAGAAGAAGAAGAAGAAGAAGAAGAAGAAGAAGAAGAAGAAGAAGAGGATGCTGTAAAGAGGAGGAAATTCCACCGGGTGGAAACTTTCTTTAACTTTCTTTAACTTTCTCTAACTTTCTCGTTTAAAGGCGTCTCGTTAATGACAACATTTTGGAAGGACAAAGAGGGCTGTTTTGAATGAGAACTTCGTGTCACGGAAATTTGTCTGCCTTTTAGATGTTGAGTTGTTAATTAGTGTTTTCGTTTTATTTTTTTACGATGGAAGTGTCGCTTCTTATTTCCTTGTTAATAAGGGTTCAGTTTTTATATGTATATATGTGTGTATATTCTTTACTGTCACAAGCATCACGTGACTTGATGTACAGCAAAAGCCAGTAGGAAATAATGAAAAGCTTTCGTACCTAGAGCTTTCGTGCACTTTTTATCGTACCCTGAAGTGTGTATTGAAATGCATGTATTGAAATGCACGAAAACGCTACGTACTAAAGCTGTTTATCATATCCTACTGGCTTTTGATATATATATATATACACACACATATATATATATATATATATATATATATATATGTATATATATACATGTATATGTATATACATGCATATATATATATATATATATATATATATATATATATATATATATATATATATATATATAATGTATGTATGTATATATATACACACACAGTATATATATATATATAGTGTGTGTGTGTGCTGTCCAGGAATTTGGCTAGCAAGTTTTTGGTGCCTTTTTTTATAAAGAGAAAATTCGCATGGTTGTCAGACGGACATTCATATTTATTTATTTGTTTATTTATTTATTTATTTATTTATTATACAAAATGTATTTTTGTTTCATTTCTAGGTGGTGAAGTGTGTGTGTATATATATATATATATATATATATATATATATATATATATATATATATATATATATATATATTAATATATACATAAATATATATATATAGATATATATATGCATATATATATATATATATATATATATATATATATATATATATATATATATATATATATATACATACTCACTAATATAAAAAGCTTATACATCACATGTCTTTACTTCTTTAAGCGTTTGTAATCTTTGTATTTGAGAAGTTATGGCCATATAAAACAAAACTTATTCACTTATTACCAAAACCTTACTCGACACTAATCACTGGCACCTCGTGTATCACACGACACTGATAATGAGACGTACAGTTGGACACAGGAGTCCTTGACACACCTCACTCCGATGATGTGCACCCAGTCACGCCCTTACTTCGCGGCGAGTAACCAAACAGATAGTGTAGTGTGAGAAGGTAGAGGTGATAGGCTGGGCTATACACAGAAACTCGCCATGCAGTAAGGCTGTTGCTGGGTGTATTTCCTCAGAGCGAAGTGTACCAGGTATTCCTGCCTCCAACTGTACATTTGCTAGCGAGTGTTTAAAGGTTTAAAGGCCGCTCATGGATGGCAGAGACAAGGGAGAGTGACATTGCCCTGGCAAGCAGGACAATGCCCTAAAGACTGACCATATATGCTTATCATCAGCGCCCAACCTAGAACCAGGGAGGGCCAGGCAATGGCTGATGACTTAAGCAGGCAGACCAGTAGGCTCCCCCAAACCCCCCACCCATCCTTAGCTGACAACAAGCAGGACAATGCTTTAAAGACTGACCATATATACATATTATCAGCGCCCAACCACCCTCTCCACCCAGCCTAGAACCTGGGAGGGCCCGGCAATGGCTGCTGATGACTCAGAAGATAGAACTAAAGGTTCCCCCAAACCCCTTATCCTTAGCTGACAAATATGTTGAGGTAGCAGCGACCCATGAAACTAACAATAGTCCATTTCTTTTAGTGGTGCATATTTGCACCGACTCGCGGCGGTGCCCTTTTAGCTCGGAAAAGTTTCCTGGTCGCTGATTGGTTAGAATTATCTTGTCCAACCAATCAGCGATCAGGACACTTTTCCGAGCTAAAAGGAAAAGTTTCCTGGTCGCTGATTGGTTAGAATTATCTTGTCCAACCAATCAGCGATCCGGAAACTTTACCGAGCTAAAAGGGCACCGCGGCGAGTCGGTGCAAATATGCATCGCTAAAAGAAATGGAGTATAGTCTGAGCGGGACTCGAACCCCTGGCTGGCGATCACGAGGCAAGGACATTACAAACAAGCAGCCACACATCATTCAGTGATAAATACAGCCATTTCAGAAGACCAAATTCCCTCAGGACTAAGTTTGTACAAACTCTAAAACAAACTTTGTGTTCCCAAACTCCTCTCGGAGGTACAAGTATGCCCTAAACTATATCAT
>NC_090759.1:72998148-73011252 GCF_036898095.1 Palaemon carinicauda
GTTCCTTTATAGTGTCTGCAACCCAGTCCCGCTCGGACTGGTTAGTTCCTTTATAGTGTCTACAACCCTGTCCCGCTCGGACTGGTTAGTTCCTTTATAGTGTCTGCAACCCTTGTCCCGCTCGGACTGGTTAGTTCCTTTATAGTGTCTGCAACCCAGTCCCGCTCGGACTGGTTAGTTCCTTTATAGTGTCTGCAACCCAGTCCCGCTCGGACTGGTTAGTTCCTTTATAGTGTCTGCAACCCTGTCCCGCTCGGACTGGTTAGTTCCTTTATAGTGTCTGCAACCCTGTCCCGCTCGGACTGGTTAGTTCCTTTATAGTGTCTGCAACCCTTGTCCCGCTCGGATTGGTTAGTTCCTTTATAGTGTCTGCAACCCTTGTCCCGCTCGGACTGGTTAGTTCCTTTATAGTGTCTGCAACCCTTGTCCCGCTCGGACTGGTTAGTTCCTTTATAGTGTCTGCAACCCAGTCCCGCTCGGACTGGTTAGTTCCTTTATAGTGTCTGCAACCCTGTCCCGCTCGGACTGGTTAGTTCCTTTATAGTGTCTGCAACCCAGTCCCGCTCGGACTGGTTAGTTCCTTTATAGTGTCTGCAACCCTGTCCCGCTCGGACTGGTTAGTTCCTTTATAGTGTCTGCAACCCAGTCCCGCTCGGACTGGTTAGTTCCTTTATAGTGTCTGCAACCCTGTCCCGCTCGGACTGGTTAGTTCCTTTATAGTGTCTGCAACCCAGTCCCGCTCGGACTGGTTAGTTCCTTTATAGTGTCTGCAACCCAGTCCCGCTCGGACTGGTTAGTTCCTTTATAGTGTCTGCAACCCAGTCCCGCTCGGACTGGTTAGTTCCTTTATAGTGTCTGCAACCCAGTCCCGCTCGGACTGGTTAGTTCCTTTATAGTGTCTGCAACCCTGTCCCGCTCGGACTGGTTAGTTCCTTTATAGTGTCTGCAACCCTGTCCCGCTCGGACTGGTTAGTTCCTTTATAGTGTCTGCAACCCTTGTCCCGCTCGGACTGGTTAGTTCCTTTATAGTGTCTGCAACCCAGTCCCGCTCGGACTGGTTAGTTCCTTTATAGTGTCTGCAACCCAGTCCCGCTCGGACTGGTTAGTTCCTTTATAGTGTCTGCAACCCTTGTCCCGCTCGGACTGGTTAGTTCCTTTATAGTGTCTGCAACCCTGTCCCGCTCGGACTCGTTAGTTCCTTTAGTGTCTGCAACCGAGTCCCGCTCGGACTCGTTAGTTCCTTTATAGTGTCTGCAACCTTACCATCCTTGTGAGCTAAGGTTGGGGGGTTGGGGAGAAGCTCTATCTGCTTAGTTATCAGCAGCCATTGCCTGGCCCTCCCTGGTCCTAGTTCCTTCAGTGTCTGCAACCTTACTATCCTTGTGAACTAAGGTTGGGGGGATCAGGAGAAGCTCTATCTGCTTATTTATCACCAGCCATTGCCTGGCCCTCCCTGGTCCTAGCTTGGGTGGAGAGGGGGCTTGGGCGCTGATCATACATGGTCAGTCTCTAGGGCAATGTCACTGTCTTTCCCCTCTGCCATTCATGAGCGGCCTTTAAACCTTTCAATTACTTCCAATCACTAAGCAAGACGTATCCTTGACCACACTGAAGCGCACACGCCAGAGAACGGAAGATTGCATGCAATTGCTTTCAATTGGAGGCCAGTTTTCCTCGTTGCATGCAATTGCTTTCAATTGGAGGCCAGTTTTCCTTGTTGCCTGCAATTGCTTTCAATTGGAGGCCAGTTTTCCTTGTTGCATGCAATTTCTTTCAATTGGAGGCCAGTTTTCCATGTTGCATGCAATTGCTTTCAATTGGAGGCCAGTTTTCCTTGTTGCATGCAATTTCTTTCAATTGGAGGCCAGTTTTCCATGTTGCATGCAATTGCTTTCAATTGGAGGCCAGTTTTCCTTGTTGCATGCAATTTCTTTCAATTGGAGGCCAGTTTTCCATGTTGCATGCAATTTCTTTCAATTGGAGGCCAGTTTTCCATGTTGCATGCAATTGCTTTCAATTGGAGGCCAGTTTTCCTTGTTGCATGCAATTTCTTTCAATTGGAGGCCAGTTTTCCATGTTGCATGCAATTGCTTTCAATTGGAGGCCAGTTTTCCTTGTTGCATGCAATTGCTTTCAATTGGAGGCCAGTTTTCCATGTTGCATGCAATTTCTTTCAATTGGAGGCCAGTTTTCCATGTTGCATGCAATTGCTTTCAATTGGAGGCCAGTTTTCCTTGTTGCATGCAATTTCTTTCAATTGGAGGCCAGTTTTCCATGTTGCATGCAATTTCTTTCAATTGGAGGCCAGTTTTCCATGTTGCATGCAATTGCTTTCAATTGGAGGCCAGTTTTCCTTGTTGCATGCAATTTCTTTCAATTGGAGGCCAGTTTTCCATGTTGCATGCAATTTCTTTCAATTGGAGGCCAGTTTTCCATGTTGCATGCAATTGCTTTCAATTGGAGGCCAGTTTTCCTTGTTGCATGCAATTTCTTTCAATTGGAGGCCAGTTTTCCATGTTGCATGCAATTTCTTTCAATTGGAGGCCAGTTTTCCATGTTGCATGCAATTGCTTTCAATTGGAGGCCAGTTTTCCTTGTTGCATGCAATTTCTTTCAATTGGAGGCCAGTTTTCCATGTTGCATGCAATTGCTTTCAATTGGAGGCCAGTTTTCCTTGTTGCATGCAATTGCTTTCAATTGGAGGCCAGTTTTCCATGTTGCATGCAATTTCTTTCAATTGGAGGCCAGTTTTCCATGTTGCATGCAATTGCTTTCAATTGGAGGCCAGTTTTCCTTGTTGCATGCAATTTCTTTCAATTGGAGGCCAGTTTTCCATGTTGCATGCAATTGCTTTCAATTGGAGGCCAGTTTTCCATGTTGCATGCAATTGCTTTCAATTGGAGGCCAGTTTTCCTTGTTGCATGCAATTGCTTTCAATTGGAGGCCAGTTTTCCATGTTGCATGCAATTGCTTTCAATTGGAGGCCAGTTTTCCTTGTTGCATGCAATTTCTTTCAATTGGAGGCCAGTTTTCCATGTTGCATGCAATTTCTTTCAATTGGAGGCCAGTTTTCCATGTTGCATGCAATTGCTTTCAATTGGAGGCCAGTTTTCCTTGTTGCATGCAATTTCTTTCAATTGGAGGCCAGTTTTCCATGTTGCATGCAATTGCTTTCAATTGGAGGCCAGTTTTCCATGTTGCATGCAATTGCTTTCAATTGGAGGCCAGTTTTCCCTGTTGCATGCAATGGCTTTCAATTGGAGGCCAGTTTTCCATGTTGCATGCAATGGCTTTCAATTGGAGGCCAGTTTTCCATGTTGCATGCAATTGCTTTCAATTGGTGGCCAGTTTTCCTTGTTGCATGCAATTGCTTTCAATTGGAGGCCAGTTTTCATTGTTGCATGCAATTGCTTTCAATTGGAGGCCAGTTTTCATTGTTGCATGCAATTGCTTTCAATTGGAGGCCAGTTTTCCATGTTGCATGCAATTGCTTTCAATTGGAGGCCAGTTTTCCATGTTGCATGCAATTGCTCTCAATTGGAGGCCAGTTTTCCTTGTTGCATGCAATTGCTTTCAATTGGAGGCCAGTTTTCCCTGTTGCATGCAATTGCTTTCAATTGGAGGCCAGTTTTCATTGTTGCATGCAATTGCTTTCAATTGGAGGCCAGTTTTTCCTTGTTGCATGCAATTGCTTTCAATTGGAGGCCAGTTTTCCTTGTTGCATGCAATTGCTTTCAATTGGAGGCCAGTTTTCCTTGTTGCATGCAATTGCTTTCAATTGGAGGCCAGTTTTCCTTGTTGCATGCAATTGCTTTCAATTGGAGGCCAGTTTTCCTTGTTGCATGCAATTGCTTTCAATTGGTGGCCAGTTTTCCTTGTTGCATGCAATTGCTTTCAATTGGAGGCCAGTTTTCATTGTTGCATGCAATTGCTTTCAATTGGAGGCCAGTTTTCCATGTTGCATGCAATTGCTTTCAATTGGAGGCCAGTTTTCCATGTTGCATGCAATTGCTCTCAATTGGAGGCCAGTTTTCCTTGTTGCATGCAATTGCTTTCAATTGGAGGCCAGTTTTCCCTGTTGCATGCAATTGCTTTCAATTGGAGGCCAGTTTTCATTGTTGCATGCAATTGCTTTCAATTGGAGGCCAGTTTTCCATGTTGCATGCAATTGCTTTCAATTGGAGGCCAGTTTTCCTTGTTGCATGCAATTGCTTTCAATTGGAGGCCAGTTTTCCTTGTTGCATGCAATTGCTTTCAATTGGAGGCCAGTTTTCCTTGTTGCATGCAATTGCTTTCAATTGGAGGCCAGTTTTCCTTGTTGCATGCAATTGCTTTCAATTGGAGGCCAGTTTTCCTTGTTGCATGCAATTGCTTTCAATTGGAGGCCAGTTTTCCTTGTTGCATGCAATTGCTTTCAATTGGAGGCCAGTTTTCCTTGTTGCATGCAATTGCTTTCAATTGGTGGCCAGTTTTCCTTGTTGCATGCAATTGCTTTCAATTGGAGGCCAGTTTTCATTGTTGCATGCAATTGCTTTCAATTGGAGGCCAGTTTTTCCATGTTGCATGCAATTGCTTTCAATTGGAGGCCAGTTTTCCATGTTGCATGCAATTGCTCTCAATTGGAGGCCAGTTTTCCTTGTTGCATGCAATTGCTTTCAATTGGAGGCCAGTTTTCCCTGTTGCATGCAATTGCTTTCAATTGGAGGCCAGTTTTCATTGTTGCATGCAATTGCTTTCAATTGGAGGCCAGTTTTCCTTGTTGCATGCAATTGCTTTCAATTGGAGGCCAGTTTTCCTTGTTGCATGCAATTGCTTTCAATTGGAGGCCAGTTTTCCTTGTTGCATGCAATTGCTTTCAATTGGAGGCCAGTTTTCCTTGTTGCATGCAATTGCTTTCAATTGGAGGCCAGTTTTCCTTGTTGCATGCAATTGCTTTCAATTGGAGGCCAGTTTTCCATGTCGCATGCAATTGCTTTCAATTGGAGGCCAGTTTTCCATGTTGCATGCAATTGCTTTCGATTGGAGGCCAGTTTTCTCATTGTCGCATGCAATTGCTTTCAATTGGAGGCCAGTTTTCCGTGTTGCATGCAATTGCTCTCAATTGGAGGCCAGTTTTCCTTGTTGCCATTTTTAGCTTTAAACGCGAAATGTGGGTTTCTTCAATGGAACTCCAATTCTCTCGATTTGACATTCAGGTCTCGACTTCCTGAGCAGGTTGTAATCATGCGTCATTTTCTTTACCTTTTGATGCTCTTTCAACTTTACTTTCCTTTTGTGGTTTTGGGTTTATCTCTGTGTCTTTTTAGATTTATTTCTTTCTTGTTTTTTGGTGTTATTATCTCTGTCCTTTTTAAATATTCTTTTTTTTTTTTTTTTTATAGCTCTGTCCATATAGATATTCATCTTTCTTGTTTTTTTTGGTGTTATTATCTCTGTCCTTTTTAAATATTCTTCTTTTTTTTTCTTTTGTGTTTTTATAGCTCTGTCCATTTAGATATTCGTCTTTCTTGTTTTTTGGTGCTATTATCTCTGTCTTTTTAAATATTCTTCTTTTTTTTTTCCTTCTGTGTTTTTATAGCTCTGTCCATTTAGATATTCGTCTTTCTTGTTTTTTGGTGCTATTATCTCTGTCTTTTTAAATATTCTTCTTTTTTTTTCCTTCTGTGTTTTTATAGCTCTGTCCATTTAGATATTCGTCTTTCTTGTTTTTTTGGTGTTATCTCTGTCTTTTTAAATATTCTTCTTTTTTTTTGTGTGTGTGTTTTTATAGCTCTGTCCATTTAGATATTCGTCTTTCTTGTTTTTTTGGTGTTATCTCTGTCTTTTTAAATATTCTTCTTTTTTTTTGTGTGTGTGTTTTTATAGCTCTGTCCATTTAGATATTCGTCTTTCTTGTTTTTTTGGTGTTATTATCTCTGTCGTTTTAAATATTCTTCTTTTTGTTTTTTTGTTCTTTTGTGTTTTTATAGCTCTGTCCATTTAGATATTCATCTTTCTTGGTTTTTTTGGTGTTATTATCTCTGTCCTTTTTAAATATTCTTCTTTTTTTTTCTTTTGTGTTTTCATAGCTCTGTCCATTTAGATATTCATCTTTCTTGTTTTTTTGGTGTTATTATCTCTGTCCTTTTTAAATATTCTTTCTTTTTTTTCTTTATTTTCGTGTTTTTATAGCCCTGTCCATTTAGATATTCATCTTTCTTGTCTTTTTGGTGTTATTATCTCTGTCTTTTTAAATATTCTTCTTTTTTTTTTTTGGTGTTTATATCCCTCTGTCCTAGTAGATATTTTTCTTTTTTGTTTTTGATGTTTTTATCTCTCTATCCTTTTAGATATTCTTCTTTCGTGTTTTTTGGTGTTTTTATCTCTGTCTTTCTAAATACTCTCCTTTTTTTGGTGTTTTTATCTCTCTGTCTTTTTAAATATTCTTCTTTTTTTGTTTTTGGTGTTTTTATCTATCTATATTTCAATATATTCTTTCTTTTTTTCTTATTTGGTTTGGGTTTCGCATTTCTTTACCTTTTTTATATATTCTTACTTGGTTAATTTTTTTGGTTTGTTATAATTTTACATATTCTTTCATGGCTCATTTTTTGGTTTGGTTTTATCTGTCTTTTTATATATGCTTACTTATTTTTGGTGTTCTTATTTCTCTGCCTTTTTACATATTCTTACTTGATTTTTTTAATTTTCTTATTTCTGTCTTACATATTCCTCACTTTCTTTTTTTCTCGCCTATTTAAGTTTTCTCTCTCACTCCTTATCCTTTTGAACTTTGTATATTTTTATTTGAATTTAATAATCGGTTTATATTGAAATTATCCTTTCTCTATGAACTTTTTTTTTCCTCTCTCTCTCTCTCTCTCTCTCTCTCTCTCTCTCTCTCTCTCTCTCTCTCTCTCTCTCTCTCTCTCCTCTCTCTCTCCTTTAGCATTTCATTTTCATTCTTATCTAAAATCTATGGCTTCAACCAACTGATGTCTCTCTCTCTCTCTCTCTCTCTCTCTCTCTCTCTAGCATTTCATTTTCATTCTTATCTAAAATCTATGGCTTCAACTAACTGATGGATCTCTCTCTCTCTCTCTCTCTCTCTCTCTCTCTCTCTCTCTCTCCTTTAGCATTTCATTTTCATTCTTATCTAAAATCTATGGCTTCAACCAACTGATGGATCTCTCTCTCTCTCTCTCTCTCTCTCTCTCTCTCTCTCCTTTAGCATTTCATTTTCATTCTTATCTAAAATCTATGGCTTCAACCAACTGATGGATCTCTCTCTCTCTCTCTCTCTCTCTCTCTCTCTCTCTCCTTTAGCATTTCATTTTCATTCTTATCTAAAATC
Organism: Palaemon carinicauda; assembly: GCF_036898095.1. Lineage (NCBI taxonomy): Eukaryota > Metazoa > Arthropoda > Malacostraca > Decapoda > Palaemonidae > Palaemon > Palaemon carinicauda. The sequence goes on from NC_090759.1 coordinate 73,005,482, forward strand.
TATGGCTTCAACCAACTGATGGATCTCTCTCTCTCTCTCTCTCTCTCTCTCTCTCTCTCTCTCCTTTAGCATTTCATTTTCATTCTTATCTAAAATCTATGGCTTCAACCAACTGATCTCTCTCTCTCTCTCTCTCTCTCTCTCTCTCTCTCTCTCTCTTTCCATGCAGCCAGTTCTAAAAAATATCAAATAAGGTGCGAGGGATAAAAGAAAGAACTCAATATTTTCCGAATGCCTTGAAACCCCACAAAAGGTGTTTGTCGTAAACACGATTTCTCGGATGACAGTTGGAAAATTCCTTTTTTTTTTTTTGCGAAGAAAATATTGAAAATAAGAAAAGTATACTACAACAAATGTGGATGAAAAGAGAAAAACTAGTGAAAATGAGAAACACAAAACTAAAAGACACAGAGGCGCCGTTGCAAAGGCAAAGCCTCAACCTGAATCTGATCTGATCTGAGAGATTATAGTTGATAAAATTATTGACGTGGTTGTGTACTCGTATGTAGGTATGTATGTAGGTATGTATGTATGTATGTATGTATGTATGTATGTATGTATACATTAAAAGATTAAAAACATATACATAGAAAGACAACATACAGTATATTGCATATAAGCACACAAAGATCAGAGAGTACACATACATCAATACACACGCTCGCACACACACACACACACACACACACATATATATATATATATATATATGTGTGTGTGTGTGTGTGTGTGTTCGTGTGTGTATTGATATATGTGTATTCTGTGTACTTGTATGCAATATATGTTTGTTTTTTCTATGTATATGTTTTTACTCTTTTAATGTATACATACATACATGCATATATATACATACATACATACATACATACTGTACATACATATATACGAGTGCACAACCACGCCAATAATCTTATTAACCATCGTGAGTCAATACGGGAAACTACTGGGGAGAGAGAGAGAGAGAGAGAGAGAGAGAGAGAGAGAGAGAGAGAGAAATTGCTCAATTGTATCAATATACGATATGCCTCACCGACTCCTCCCTGCCAGTAATGCCAGGAACACACTCTCTCTCTCTCTCTCTCTCCTCTCTCTCTCTCTCTCTCTCTCTCTAGGCGGACGAGGGGCTCTTGCGTTGGCAGTCCGTAAGCGAACGTGAAGGAAAACCGAGGATGAAGTTCGAACCTCAGCAGAAGTCCTATCAGGACGACGCCCCCACTGGAGGTCTGCAATGCTGAAGCTCCCTGAAGACGGAAAGGACAATGATTGGACGGGAGGGAGTCGGAAGCTACCGGTCTTCAATTTACGTCAAACCCAACACCTCTTTTGTTCTGGAGAAATTTTAATTTCCTTCAATTTTAAGAACTTTATTTATTAAAGAAGGATGAGTTTACAAATGTTTTTTTCGAAAAATTTCTTCCACATTTCTCTTCTGTCCTCACCAAGCCGAGTGTATGTTCGGAGATCTTTCTGAAAATCTTTCAGGAATTAGGAACATTAGCATTAATTTTGAGGCTTGAAGAGTTTCGAAGAAATTCTTCCACCTTCTCCTCTGTCTTCACAGAGACGAATTTATGTTCGGAGATCTTTCTGAAAACCGTTCTGGAATTAGGAACATTAGCATTAATTTTGAGGCTTGAAGAGTTTCGAAGAAATTCTTCCACCTTCTCCTCTGTCTTCACAGAGACGAATTTATGTTCGGAGATCTTTCTGAAAACCGTTCTGGAATTAGGAACATTAGCATTAATTCTGAGAACTCGAAGAATCTTCACGGATCATCTTAGTTTGTCTGGAGACCTTCTGGAGTCAAAGAAAATCTCGGAATAATTCTTCCAAGACGAATGCTCTGTATGTGATGTTCATCATTAGTATCAACATGGAACATAGGAAAATTATTGTTGGTTTTGTAAGAGCCCCCTTTAAGGCGGTTCGGTGTCGATTTAGAGAGAAATCAATTGGACGAGGGAACAACTCGTGTTATTCTTTATAATAATATGCGTAATAATAGGAATTTCGAAAAAGGCGAAAGTTTACCAGAAAACAAGAACTCTAAACAAGTTTCTGTGCAGAGTTTGGAACGTAAGGATAAAACTCAACGGGAATTAAATTTGGTGTGGCGATTGGTTAACAGTCTTAAGGAAGAACTAGCCCAGTTGCACGAAGAGAACGAGGGACTTGAAAGGGAAAACTTGGAAGCTACACGGCGAGCTCAGTCAGCAGAAAGAAAAATAATAGAGGGAAAAAGGGAGAAAGATTTATTGAAAAATAAAATATCTAGCTTCGAAGCTATGGGAAAGAAGACTCAGGAGAATGTTAACTCTTCACAAGAGTGCAAAGACAATATTGAAGTCTTAAACCTCATAAAAAGAATCGGAGAACTTGAGGAGAAGGTAAGAAGCAAAAATATGGACGCAAATTTCCGCAGGCAAAATGAAGAATTCAAACAAGCTAGGACGTGGAGGAAAGATTCCCCATTTCATCAAGGAAGAGAAACGGTTGCAATAATACCCTGTTTCGATGTGCTCTGCGATTGTACAGGCCGTGCTGGCTACCGTGATGCGGAATGGCCACATGAAATCCCACAGAACAGCTTAATCAACGAAAATAGAGGTTTGAGGGTAGAAAAAAATGGAGCTTCAGCGTAGTCTGAAGAGGTGCAAAGAAGAAATCCAAAGCTTGGAGGAAGCTCTTGCAAGGACAGAAGCTGATAAGGATGTGTTGGTGAATAACAATATTAGGGCTTTGAGCAGATATTTCTGGTGCAAAAAGGAATGTGAAAGGTTGCAGAGTGAAGGCCAGTACTATGCCAATAGACACTCTGAGGTTCTACGTGAATTGAGAATGTACAAGAGTGAGTTGGAACGAAGAAATAGGCTCGTAGACGTAGGATATCAAAAGTTGAAGGAAGAATTAGATGAGATGGAAAAAGTGAAAGAACAACTAGTTGAAGAAAACAAAGGTTTAAAAGATGAGATAGGTAGACTTAATTGTGAAATACATCAATTAAACGATTTTGGAAAATTACTTGAAAAAATAATAAAGGCTGAAACAGAATAAAAAGCAAAAAAGGATAAACACTTCACATTTATTGTCACGGAATCCCGTAATACTAGCACAAGCTGATCCTAGGCAAGGCCCAATATAGGCAAATAACCGAGAGAAGGTTTGGGCAAAAAGCACCGAAAGATAGCAAGGAAAGAGAGGTTTTGGAATTCTTGCAGGCTGAGAAAGCAGGGCTTCAGCAGATAGTGATAGATCGTTTGTTTCAACATGAACAGGAAAAATGCCAAGCTCGTGAGAAAGAGCTTCATGAAAAATGGCAAGCTCGTGAGAAAGAGCTTCATGAAAACTGGCAAGCTCGTGAGAAAGAGTTTCATGAAAAATGGCAAGCTCGTGAGAAAGAGCTTCAGGAAAAAGTGCGAGATTACGAGGAAAGGCTTAAGGAAGTAGATCTTCAACAAGAACGGCAAAGCTCGTGAGAAAATAGAGCTTCAGGAAAATTGGCAATCTCGTGAGAAAGAGCTTCAAGAAAAAGTGCGTGATCTTGAGAAAAAGCTTGAGAAAATGAAATGGGAAGATCCTGAGAGAAGAAAGTTTCCTCAAAGTTGGCAATCTCGTGAGAAAGAGCTTCAGGAAAAAGTGCGCGATCTTGAGAAAAAGCTTGAGAAAATGAAATGGGAAGATCCTGAGAGAAGAAAGTTTTCTCAAAGTTGGCAATCTCGTGAGAAAGAGCTTCAGGAAAAAGTGCGCGATCTTGAGAAAAAGCTTGAGAAAATGAAAATGGGAAGATCCTGAAAGAAAGTTTCCTCAAAGTTGGCAAGATCGTGAGAAAATAGAGCTTCAGGAAAAAGTGCGTGATCTTGAGAAAAAGCTTGAGAAAATGAAATGGGAAGATCCTGAAAGAAAGTTTCCTCAAAGTTGGCAAGATCGTGAGAAAATAGAGCTTCAGGAAAAAGTGCGCGATCTTGAGAAAATACTTGAGGAAATGGGCCGGCAAGGTCCTCAGGAAGAGTGGATCGTAGAAATTGGCGAGATTCTCAGGAAAGAGATATTCATCGAAATTGGCAAGGTCCGGAGGAAAGAGGTCTTCAGCAAAAATTGCTTAAGTGCGAAGCAGATATAGAGAGATTGAATATAGAAAATGCGATGTTGAAAAAAAAGAACAATGAAGAAAATGAAGTGTTGGTGAATGAAGTTGAAGGCCTCAAAAAGAGAAAATAAAAAATTGAAGAAGAACCTTGAGAGGTTTGAAAGTTTGAAAAACGAACGAAAAAAATTTAAGAAGAAGTTCGATCTAATTCAAAAGGAAAATAAAAAAGTTGAAGAGGCAAATTGAGAATTTGCGTAAGAAATGTGAGAAGTTTGGAAGTATTGAACAAACACAACAAAACTTCAATAGGGAAGATGAGAAGTGTGAAGAAATTAGAAACAAAAATAAAAGCCTGGAGAAATATATCAAGAGTTTGCATTTAAAATGTAAAAAAGAATATTCACTGCGGAAAAGGAAAGAAAAACGATTTGAAAAAAAGAAAAAGAAAGGTTAAGTTCTATGGAAAAACAAAACGGAAGGTTGAATTTAGAAATTGTAAGACTAAAAGAACAAGTATCAAAAATAAAAGAACAGTTGAATGCTGTGAAATTGGAAAAGGAGATGTTGAATATGGACATTATTAGAGAAAAGAATATAAAATCTGATAAAATGAAAGAAGTTGAAAAGTTGATGGCAAAAGAAAGGTTACTGAATGAAGAAAATTGATAAGCTGAAAAGGGAAAATGATCGGTTACGAGACAAACACAGGACATGTGAAGATGAAAACCGTCGTTTGAAAGTGAGATTGTCAGACGCTGAGAGGAAATTAGCAGAGGTCAGACGAAAGGAGGGATCGAAAAATGAATGGAGTCGAAGTGAACACAGGGAACAGAAGAATGATATGACCCAGCATCTTGCGGCGTGCGTGGAAAAAATCATAAATTGGTACAAGAAGCTAGGAGTCATCAAATGGGGATTATTGAGGAACAACTGGCCTATATTGATGGAAGATATATAAATTATTTGGTCAAGGTGAATTACACTCTTTTCCAGGAGTTCGAGAAAAATAGCCAAATATTATTGTGGCAAAACGATGATTACAAGGTGGAGGAACACCAATTGGCCACTACCCCAATGGAAGATGAAAGAAGAAAAAGGCTCTTGCATGAACGTCAAGTATTTCACCTTAAAAATGACCAGAATTTTGCCAACTCGAATATGAATATCAACAAAAACTGGAGGAAGAAATTACAAAACTAAAATTGCGAATGAGAAAAGAAAAAGAAAAGGAAATAGGCATTATTACAAATGATGTGACAAATAGTCTTTTAGCATATATACAGGACAATTTGCCAATACCAATAACGAGAGATACAAAGGAACGTTTGCTACCCGACCTGCTCAAAGAAGGGTGTATTTTATCGGAAATACATCACAAATATTTGTGTCATGAAAATCTAGAAAAAAGGATCGAGAGAGAGAACGTGTTTGACTTTTTTTGGAGAATTTATGTTCGTGTGGTAAGAATCTAGATCAGAGAGAGAGAGAGAGAGAGAAAGGGAGGGTCAGGCAATGGCTGCTGAGGGACCTTAGCTCACAGGCAGGGTAAAGTTGCAAACACTACAGGAACTAGGGCCAGGGACGCCCAGGCAATGGCTGGGTGTTGCTTGTGCCAACTTCTGGCATGAGTAAAGGGTCTTTTCACCAACATATTATTATTATTATTATTATTATTATATTGATT
>NC_090759.1:73011752-73021752 GCF_036898095.1 Palaemon carinicauda
CTTTGAACCATTTGTGTTTTGCAATTTGGTTTTTCCTTGAGCAAACTTTTGTAACAGGTTTTGATTACACCACGAAAGCCTCAAACTCGGAATCATATATGTATAGTGTATATATATGTATACACACATATATATATATATATATATGTGTGTGTGTGTGTGTGTGTGTATATACTGTATATACAGTATATATATATATATATATATATGTATATATACATATATATATATATATATATATAACCACACGACACATAAACATATATATATATATATATATGTGTGTGTATATAAATATATATATATATATATACATATATATATATATATATATATATAAATAAAATGTCCACACACATATCATAATCATCATCCCCATCATTATCATCATCATCATCATCCGTTACTAGTCCACGGCAGAACAAAGGCCTCACGTGTCCTTCCATTTTCTTAGTTCGTTAATCTACGTCTTCTCTTCCCCTGCTTCTTTTACAATCTCTATGGACCCATTGTGTTATTCTTGATGTCCATGGAAATAGATCGTGGCTTTCATTTTGTACTCATAGTTCCTCAACTTGCTAGTTTTACCTCCGCCAACGAAGATGGGAGGAGGTTATGTTTTACCCCTTGTTTGTGTGTTTGTTTGTGAACATCTTCCTGGCCCCAATTTTAATCTTAGAGTAATTAAACTTTCATGGATTAACTGTTATGTAAAAAGCTGGAAATTATTAAATTTTGGAAGGTCAAAGGTCACGGTCAAGCACAATGTCCAATTTAGGTAATCAGCCATAAGTTTGAACATCGTTGTCACAGAGACTTCAAACTTGGTTCATATTTGAGTGTATGAAAACCCACGCCAATCAATACATGTTGAGGGTCAAAGGTCAAGGTCAAGGTCGAGTAAAAGATCGGGAAATAAGCTGCCGTGGCAGAGATCTTCGCTCTACTGAGTACCCCGTTAGTTTGACAGTGTTATTACGATCGCATGCTTTTCCAGTCATCAACCACAGATATTTCCTCACTGAGCTATTTTTCCTGTTGGAGCCCCTGTGCTTATAGCATCCTGCTTTTCCAACTAGGGCCGTAGCTTAGTAACTAATAATAATAATAATAATAATAATAATAATAATAATAATAATGATAATAATAATAATTGGCGGGTGGGCGTAGCCTTTAACTGAATAGCCCAATTGCAAGGCAACAGTTTCCACAGTTATTGGCAGTGGACCTAACCTTTTTCTAAGAAGCAAGACTTCAAGGCAGCAGCTGTCCCTTTAGTCGCTTTCTACGGTGATAGTACTGTATTCTTACACCCCTACCACAGAGTAACATAACCTAACTTGTTTTAATATAAAGCAGGAACTTTTCGACGTATTTAATTTTGTTTCGAAAAATGATCAGGATTCTCCTAAAATATCCATATATAAAGATTAATTACTATATCATTTCTGATCTCTCTCTCTCTCTCCCTCTCTCTCTCTCTCTCTCTCTCTCTCATCTCTCTCTCTCTCTCTATCAACAAGAGATAGTAATAATAATCTATAAACGTGAAATAAACCATCAAAACACACTGCTCTCTCTCTCTCTCTCTCTCTCTCTCCTCTCTCTCTCTCTCTCCTCTCTCTCTCTCCGTTAATAATTAGATTCATTATCCCATACTATAACACGTTTAATAAATGTATATACTGTATATACAGTATATAGTCCCAAAATCCCAAATTTATCAAAGAGAGAGAAAGCCATAAATCAATCGTGTGATTGATAAGTCTAATAAGTATGATTTATCGTCTTTATTGCCCCATCTGAAACACTTCTCGAATGCTTAATAAATTCGAGTCTTAAGATAACAATGCCTCAACACTCATTTCAGATTAACAGACGCCCTTTTTCTAAATTTAATTAATTTTGTGTAGTAGAACATAGTCTTTTTGTTTTATGTCTTCATAGAATACTGTTTTTTTTTTTTTTTTTTTTTTTTATTCATTTGAATTTTTAATTTTCTGTCGAATTACTCGGTTGCGGTATTTTGTAAATATATATATATATATATATATGTGTGTGTGTGTGTATGTATATATATATATATATATATATATATTCACAAGCATTTGTAAGCTATCAACCCTCAGAATAGTTCAAGGAGAGAGAGAGAGAGAGAGAGAGAGAGAGAGAGAGAGAGTGCATAGTGTGTTTTGATGGTTTTTTCACGTTTATAGATTATTATTGTTATCTCTTGTTGAGAGAGAGAGAGAGAGAGAGAGAGAGAGAGAGAGAGAGATTTTTACCTGCTCGCAGATGAGATTTCACCTTTAATTTGTCTGAATTTTATTAACTCTCCCGCTTATGTGTTGCTGTTATATGGTTGAAAGAAAAAATACTTATTTTGTTATTATGGATAATACTCGTTTCTAAAGATTATTGTTATGTGTTGTTGGGACAAAAATGAAGAAAAGAAAATTGCACTGACGTTATTCCCATTTCATGTGGAAATTAACAAATGCGAAAATTTTGATATATTATCTATAGTATTTTCCGTGGAAAATAGCTTAGAAATGTTTGGGAATATATATATATATATATATATATATATATGCATACATGCATACATACATACATTCATACATACATACATACATACATACAAATACATACAATGAGTTGCGCTAGATTATAAACAATAACATAATTTAATCAATACTATTTTTCTGGTGTCATATTATAGCACCAGGTATTCCTGCATAATTTAAGTTTTTCACATTTATTCTTGATTTGGGGATTTTACTCTTATTACCAAGGGAGGCAAACGTTTGTGTCTGGATATACGCTAGGAAGATGGTAATCTATAAATAATCAGTCTATAAAATAAACTTTTATATTTTTAATCTTATTGAGGTAGGTTATTTTCCTCTCTCAAAGTAGCTGTAGTTTAGCCATTTACAATAGTTTTGTCCTCATTTTTATTTTTCAAATAAACGATTAATTAATAAAATGTTCTCTTCATCTTTTCCATCTTTCTCTCATCTTTTATTTCATATATCTTCAATATTATTCTTTTGTCATTCCTATCTATCTCCCAATATCTCATATATCCTTATTCTTATTATTCTTTTGTCATTCCTGTCTATCTCCCAATATTTCATATATCCTTATTCTTATTATTCTTTTGCCATTCCTATCTATCTCCCAGTATTTCATATATCCTTAATCTTATTATTCTTTTGCCATTCCTATCTATCTCCCAATATTTCATATATCCTTATTCTTATTATTCTTTTGTCATTCCTATCTATCTCCCAATATTTCATATATCCTTATTCTTATTATTCTTTTGCCATTCCTATCTATCTCCCAGTATTTCATATATCCTTATTCTTATTATTCTTTTGCCATTCCTATCTATCTCCCAGTATTTCATATATCCTTAATCTTATTATTCTTTTGCCATTCCTATCTATCTCCCAGTATTTCATATATCCTTATTCTTATTATTCTTTTGCCATTCCTATCTATCTCCCAATATTTCATATATCCTTATTCTTATTATTCTTTTGTCATTCCAGTCTATCTCCCAAAGCAAAATATGAGTCTCGGTCAATGATCATAGTAATGATAACATTTGATTAATTGCTATCATTAATAGTTTCCATTTGGTTGAAAAGTAAAATGTTAATTCGATTCTGATACGCTAAAAGCTTCGCTGATTGTGAAAGTGGAAGAGCCAGTTTGACGCCATTTTACGCAGTGCGTATCATTTGTATTACAATAATTGGCGAAGGGAAATTTGGTTAGTATTCTTGTATTGCTAGTATACGCGATATCTGATTTGAAAAAAAAAAATCTTGAGTAAAATTGTTTCTACTTTTGAGTAAAGTCTGACAAATTTTCTACTTTTGAGGTAAAGTCAGACAAATTTTCTACTTTTGAGGTAAAGTCTGACAAATTTTCTAATTTTGAGGTAAAATCTGAAAAATTTTCCACTTTTGAGATAAAGTCTGACAAATTTTCTGCTTTTGAGGTAAAGTCTGACAAATTTTCTACTTTTGAGGTAAAGTCAGACAAATTTTCTACTTTTGAGGTAAAGTCTGACAAATTTTCTACTTTTGAGGTAAAGTCTGACAAATTTTCTACTTTTGAGGTAAAGTCAGACAAATTTTCTACTTTTGAGGTAAAGTCTGACAAATTTTCTGCTTTTGAGGTAAAGTCTGACAAATTTTCTACTTTTGAGGTAAAATCTGAAAAATTTTCTACTTTTGAGATAAAGTCAGACAAATTTTCTACTTTTGAGGTAAAGTCAGACAAATTTTCTACTTTTGAGGTAAAGTCTGACAAATTTTCTACTTTTGAGGTAAAGTCAGACAAATTTTCTACTTTTGAGGTAAAGTCAGACAAATTTTCTACTTTTGAGGTAAAGTCTGACAAATTTTCTACTTTTGAGGTAAAGTCTGACAAATTTTCTACTTTTGAGGTAAAGTCTGACAAATTTTCTACTTTTGAGGTAAAGTCAGACAAATTTTCTACTTTTGAGGTAAAGTCTGACAAATTTTCTACTTTTGAGGTAAAATCTGAAAAATTTTCTACTTTAGAGGTAAAGTCAGACAAATTTTCTACTTTTGAGGTAAAGTCTGACAAATTTTCTACTTTTGAGGTAAAGTCTGACAAATTTTCTACTTTAGAGGTAAAGTCTGACAAATTTTCTACTTTTGAGGTAAAGTCTGACAAATTTTCTACTTTTGAGGTAAAGTCTGACAAATTTTCTACTTTTGAGGTAAAGTCTGACAAATTTTCTACTTTTGAGGTAAAGTTAGACAAATTTTCTACTTTTGAGGTAAAGTCTGACAAATTTTCTACTTTTGAGGTAAAGTCTGACAAATTTTCTACTTTTGAGGTAAAGTCAGACAAATTTTCTACTTTTGAGGTAAAGTCAGACAAATTTTCTACTTTTGAGGTAAAGTCTGACAAATTTTCTACTTTTGAGGTAAAGTCTGACAAATTTTCTACTTTTGAGGTAAAATCTGACAAATTTTCTACTTTTGAGGTAAAGTCAGACAAATTTTCTACTTTTGAGGTAAAGTCTGACAAATTTTCTACTTTTGAGGTAAAGTCTGACAAATTTTCTACTTTTGAGGTAAAGTCAGACAAATTTTCTACTTTTGAGGTAAAGTCTGACAAATTTTCTACTTTTGAGGTAAAGTCTGACAAATTTTCTACTTTTGAGGTAAAATCTGACAAATTTTCTACTTTAGAGGTAAAGTCAGACAATTTTTCTACTTTAGAGGTAAAGTCTGACAAATTTTCTACTTTTGAGGTAAAGTCATACAAATTTTCTACTTTTGAGGTAAAGTCTGACAAATTTTCTACTTTTGAGGTAAAGTCTGACAAATTTTCTACTTTTGAGGTAAAGTCTGACAAATTTTCTACTTTTGAGGTAAAATCTGAAAAATTTTCTACTTTTGAGATAAAGTCAGACAAATTTTCTACTTTTGAGGTAAAGTCAGACAAATTTTCTACTTTTGAGGTAAAGTCTGACAAATTTTCTACTTTTGAGGTAAAGTCTGACAAATTTTCTACTTTTGAGGTAAAGTCTGACAAATTTTCTACTTTTGAGGTAAAGTCAGACAAATTTTCTACTTTTGAGGTAAAGTCAGACAAATTTTCTACTTTTGAGGTAAAGTCAGACAAATTTTCTACTTTTGAGGTAAAGTCAGACAAATTTTCTACTTTTGAGGTAAAGTCTGACAAATTTTCTACTTTAGAGGTAAAGTCAGACAATTTTTCTACTTTTGAGGTAAAGTCTGACAATTTTTCTACTTTTGAGGTAAAGTCTGACAAATTTTCTACTTTTGAGGTAAAGTCTGACAAATTTTCTACTTTTGAGGTAAAGTCAGACAAATTTTCTACTTTTGAGGTAAAGTCAGACAAATTTTCTACTTTTGAGGTAAAGTCTGACAAATTTTCTACTTTTGAGGTAAAGTCTGACAAATTTTCTACTTTTGAGGTAAAGTCAGACAAATTTTCTACTTTTGAGGTAAAATCTGAAAAATTTTTCTACTTTTGAGGTAAAGTCTGACAAATTTTCTACTTTTGAGGTAAAGTCTGACAATTTTTCTACTTTTGAGGTAAAGTCTGACAAATTTTCTACTTTTGAGGTAAAGTCTGACAAATTTTCTACTTTTGAGGTAAAGTCAGACAAATTTTCTACTTTTGAGGTAAAGTCTGACAAATTTTCTACTTTTGAGGTAAAGTCAGACAAATTTTCTACTTTTGAGGTAAAGTCTGACAAATTTTCTACTTTTGAGGTAAAGTCAGACAAATTTTCTACTTTTGAGGTAAAGTCTGACAAATTTTCTACTTTTGAGGTAAAGTCAGACAAATTTTCTACTTTTGAGGTAAAGTCAGACAAATTTTCTACTTTTGAGGTAAAGTCAGACAAATTTTCTACTTTTGAGGTAAAGTCAGACAAATTTTCTACTTTTGAGGTAAAGTCAGACAAATTTTCTACTTTTGAGGTAAAGTCAGACAAATTTTCTACTTTAGAGGTAAAGTCTGACAAATTTTCTACTTTTGAGGTAAAGTCAGACAATTTTTCTACTTTAGAGGTAAAGTCAGACAATTTTTCTGCTTTTGAGGTAAAGTCAGACAATTTTTCTACTTTAGAGGTAAAGTCAGACAATTTTTCTGCTTTTGAGGTAAAGTCTGACAATTTTTCTACTTTAGAGGTAAAGTCAGACAATTTTTCTACTTTTGAGGTAAAGTCAGACAATTTTTCTACTTTAGAGGTAAAGTCTGACAAATTTTCTACTTTAGAGGTAAAGTCAGACAATTTTTCTACTTTTGAGGTAAAGTCTGACAAATTTTCTACTTTTGAGGTAAAGTCTGACAATTTTTCTACTTTTGAGGTAAAGTCTGACAAATTTTCTACTTTTGAGGTAAAGTCTGACAAATTTTCTACTTTTGAGGTAAAGTCTGACAAATTTTCTACTTTTGAGGTAAAGTCTGACAAATTTTCTACTTTTGAGGTAAAGTCTGACAAATTTTCTACTTTTGAGGTAAAGTCAGACAAATTTTCTACTTTTGAGGTAAAGTCTGACAAATTTTCTACTTTAGAGGTAAAGTCAGACAATTTTTCTACTTTTGAGGTAAAGTCAGACAAATTTTCTACTTTAGAGGTAAAGTCTGACAAATTTTCTACTTTTGAGATAAAGTCAGACAAATTTTCTACTTTAGAGGTAAAGTCTGACAAATTTTCTACTTTTGAGATAAAGTCAGACAAATTTTCTACTTTTGAGGTAAAGTCTGACAAATTTTATACTTTTGAGGTAAAGTCTGAAAAATTTTCTACTTTTGAGGTAATCTAACAAATTTTCTACTTTTAAGGTAAAGTCTGACAAATTTTCTACTTTTGAGGTAAAGTCTGACAAATTTTCTACTGTTGAGGTAGTCTGACAAATTTTCTACATCTGAGGTAGTCAGTCAAAAATGTCTACTTTTATGGAAAAGTCTGACAAATTTTCTACATTTGAGGTAAGATCTGCCAAATATTCTACATTTGAGGTAAAGTCTGACAAATTTTCTACTTTTGATATAAAGTCTGACAAATTTTTTTTTGAAATAAAGTCTGACAAATTTTCTACATTTGAGGTAAGATCTGCCAAATTTTCTACATTTGAGGTAAGATCTGCCAAATTTTCTACATTTGAGGTAAAGTCTGACAAATTTTCTACTGTTGAGGTAGTCTGACAAATTTTCTACATCTGAGGTAGTCAGTCAAAAATGTCTACTTTTATGGAAAAGTCTGACAATTTTTCTACTGTTGTGATAAAGTCTGGCAAATTTCTTACTTTTGAGATAAAGTCTGGCAAAAATATTTACTTTTGAGGTAAAGTCTGGCAAGAATATCTACTTTTGTGATAAAGTTTGACGAACGTTCTATTTTTTAGGTAAAGTCTGGCAAAAGTGTCTACTTTTGAGGTAAAGTGTGACTTTTGTTATAAAGTCTAACAAATTTTCTACTTTTGAGATAAAGTCTGACACCTATTCTGATGATATTGGAACTGAAACCAGAAACATTTTCCTTAATGTAGTTATTTGAGTTTTCTATTAAGCACAAAAATTATGGATTATAAAAGACTATTTACTAACTATCGGTAATATGCCCAAATATGGTAGAAAAATTGAGTAATTGATAGATAGTGTATGAAAAACACATTGGATTAAGAAAGATCTTTATATAGGAGATATTTATTTTAATATTTTTCTTAAAATATTTATTTTTTCCTTGTTTCCTTTCCTCACTGGGCAATTTTCCCTGTTGGAGCCCCCTGGGCTTATAGCATTCTGCTTTTCCAACGTAGCTTAGCAATTAATAATAATAATAAGATTATATTTATTAACATGTTGAATATGATATAAAACTGTTGATAATGTATGAAGAAAACTATTGCTTAATAAAGATAGTGTATGAAAAACACATTAATCAGGAGAAATCGACTAATGAATTGTGAGACGAACATCTTGCCAAAAATATTGATATTAATAATTCTCATTAATATACTGACAGATGTATGATTGAGAAAAATAGTATTTTATTATAACATTCATTGAGAATGAAAAAGGAAATGGACTGTGTGATAATCGTATGCAGACGATATCAATATTAATGGCGATCATTAATAAAACTGACAGGTGTAATGTTCGAAACATGCTGGTCTTATTGAGCAGCTGTTTAAACGTAGCTGTTAAATACTATGTAATAAACTCGGAACTTCCGGATAACGTTTATAGCTTTGCAAATGTTTTCCGCTGGAAACGTTTTAATTCTTGCTTAGTTTAAGGCTGTCTCTGTTGCTGTTATTATTATTATTATTATTATTATTATTATTATTATTATTATTATTATTATTATTATTATTATTACCTACTAAGCTACATGCCTATAGTCGATTCTTTTTAGCGAGGCAGATTTGCACCGACTTGCATGGGTGCCCTTTTAGCTCGGAAAAGTTTCCTGATCGCTGATTGGTTGGACGAGATAATTCTAACCAATCAGATAGCAGGAAACTTTTCCGAGCTAATAGGGCACCGCTGCGAGTCAGCGCAAATGCGCCTAATTAAAAAAAATGTGTATAGTTGAAAAAGCAAAATGCTGTAAGCCCAGGGGCTCCATGAGGGAAAATAGCCCAGTGAGATAAGGAAAAGAGAAATTTTTTCTAACATACATTATAGAAAACCATTTAAAATTGTACTTTTCGAGTTTGCGACCTAATAGGAATTTATTTCAATTACCTTTCGTTCTTGAAAGCATAATCGTTCATGAGAAAAAAAAAGTTACAGCGGAATTATATATATATATATATATATATATATATATATATATATGGAAACTATATAAGTATATATATATATATATATATATATATATATACACACATATATATATATATATATATATATATATATATATATATATATATATATATATATATATATATATATATATATATATATATATATATATATGCATGTATACATGCATATACATACATTATTATGACTATGTGCATAATAAGTGAGCAGCATTTCTGTTTTATATAGATATAAAACAACAAATGTAGAAGATTAATCCATCATGCTCTTGTAAATAGATATAGATTTTTTTTTACTATTAATCTCGGTAATTTATGAAATAAGTGACAAATTCTACCCTTCCTTATAATTCGCGTCACTTTCGTTTAATCGAAGGAAAAGTAATTTTGCATTACACATTTGCTCTGTATAAGAAAAACTTGAAAAAAAAAAGTAATTGTAAATTGAAGGTAATAGTTTTTTAAAAATGTGCATTAGAAAAACGGTAAAAGTCTGGCAACATTTATTCTAGGAGTTTTACCGTTTTTAAAAACTGTTATATTGACGTAAAAGTGATATTACGGTCACCAACCCGTAAAAGATAATAACAAGGTACAGTAGAATTACGGTCGCCTATAGTTTACTGAAATACTGTTGA
>NC_090759.1:73026752-73029252 GCF_036898095.1 Palaemon carinicauda
AAGAGATGAGATTTTAATTATAATGAGGGTTTTTTTTTTTTTTTTTTTTTCACTCCATTTAAGAAGTTACCTTCTACCTACGTTGCCACGTGTGGGAGATAGTCAGTTATGAGAGAGAGAGAGAGAGAGAGAGAGAGAGAGAGAGAGAGAGAGAGAGAGAGAGAGAGAGAGAGAGAGAGAATTTGGTGATACAAATGTAAATGGCGAATGTTGTGTTGTATACAAGAAGACATCTTCATTAAGGCTGAGTATTTTCATCAAAGGGTATTAAGCTGAATGTCCTATTCTTTCTTTATCTAAATAACACGCCGACTAAACAGAGAGAGAGAGAGAGAGAGAGAGAGAGAGGAGAGAGAGAGAGAGAGAGGAGAGAGAGAGAGAGAGATGTCTACGTTGACTGGCGTCAGATATTTTCGAGAAATGTTGGTTTTATAAAAGACGAAACTTTATTTTGACTAGAAAATGCAGTTTGATCTGGGACATATATGTGATTCTTCAAAACAATTTTATTATGAATTGCAAATTCTTTGTATTATAACCGCCAACGAAAGTGGAAGGTTATATTTAAACCCCAGTTTGTGTGTGAATTTGTTGGTTATCAAATACAATGTGTTCTTTCTGGGTAATCTTGGGTCCAACAAGTTTCAAGGTTTAATAAAAATCTGCTTTGTTCAGCCTATGGTAATTGTAGAATTCTTCACTTCACGTCATATTCATCATCATCATCATCATCTCCTCCTACGCCTATTGACGCAAAGGGCCTCGATTAGATTTCGCCAGTCGTCTCTATCTTGAGCTTATAATTCAATATTCCTCCATTCATCATCGCTTCATGGTCCTCATCCATGTAGGTCCGGGCCTTCCAACTCTTCTCAGATAATACATATTACTCCAACAGTTAAAATTTGTGGGTGCCATAATGATCAATTTTGTTTACAATTTTTTCCCATTTGCTCCTCGAACCGCGAGATCTTAGTTAAAGGTTTAAAGGCCACTCGTGAACGGCAGGGGCAAGGGACAGTGACATTGCCCCTGTCTAGCAGGACAATGCCCTAGAGAGACTGACCATATATACATATGATCAGCGCCCCAAGCCTCCTCCCCACCCAAGCTAGGTCAAAGGAGGGGCCAAGTAATTGCTGCTGGTGACTCAGCAGATAGACCTATTTGCTCCACCAAACCCAACATCCTTAGCTCACAAAGATGGTAAGGGTTGCAGCGGGACTCGAACCCTAGTCTAGTCTGGCATTCACCCGTCAGGGACGTTACCACATCGGCCACCACAACACTCTCGCGACGGTCGGGCTGGAGGTTAGCGAAAACCTCGAGCAAGAAATGACTATAGTCAATTCTTTTTAGTGAGGCAGATTTGCACCGACTCGCAAGGGTTGCCCCTTTCGCATGGAAAAGCTTCCTGATCGCTGATTGGTTAGACAAGATAATTATAATCTATCAGATAGCAGGAAACTTTTTCCGAGCTAAAAGGGCACCGCTGCGAGTCGGTGCAAATGGGCCTCATAAAAAAAAAATTGAGTATAGCCTGATTTCAGAAAAAAAAAAACTCTTATCTTCGTAGGAGGGTGTCGTAATGGGTAAGGGGGACAGGGGTATGGGTATGGTAATGGTATGGGTATGGGTAGTGAATCTGGCTCCAGAATGGTTAAGCCTCTGATGCTGTGCTAATTGGCTCCTGGGAAAAGTTTTTCTTGTTTCCCTCCCGAAGTGATATTAACAGTTATTGGAAAAGAAGCTACTTGTAATTTGTTGGCTGATGGTGAAGGGGGAATCTCTCTCTCTCTCTCTCTCTCTCTCTCTCTCTCTCTCTCTCTCTCTTACATTTGTGTTGAAACTGATTTGCATAATTTGCAATATTTATACGTTTATATTTGAACTGCAGGAGTTTCTCTCTCTCTCTCTCTCTCTCTCTCTCTCTCTCTCTCTCTTACATTTGTGTTGAAACTGATTTGCATAATTTGCAATATTTATACGTTTATATTTGAACTGCAGGAGTTTCTCTCTCTCTCTCTCTCTCTCTCTCTCTCTCTCTCTCTCTCTCTTATTTCAATATCAATGTAAATTGTTTTCTCTGTTGTTATATTTGTGTTTTACCAAGAACAGGATTATGAGTAAAATTTGGAAATCAAATCGCCTGAAATTACATATAAAAATCAGACTATATATCAGTTTAGTGAGATCGGTGTTACTGCATGGACATGAGTCGTGGTATGACAATTAAACAATATCCAATAGATTTAGTAGATTAGAGAACAAAGCCCTCAGAAGGATATTGGTAGTTAAATGGTGGGACGGGATTAGAAATGAAACTATAATACAGATTACTCGAGTGCCGTATGTGGATGAGACCATGATGAAGGGTTGATAAAGATGGCTTGGGCATGCTCTTCGCGCTCCCCAAGAGAGATTAGTTCACCAAACATTCAGCTTGGTTCCATAAGGCAATAAAAGAGTTGGAAGACCCAGGCCTACATGGCTGAGGACT
>NC_090759.1:73045513-73063626 GCF_036898095.1 Palaemon carinicauda
TCGACAGACTACCTCAAAAGTCGAAAATTTGTCAGACTTTTCCATAAAAGTAGACATTTTCGACAGACTACCTCAAAAGTCGAAAATTTGTCAGACTTTTCCATAAAAGTAGACATTTTTGACAGACTACCTCAAAAGTAGAAAATTGGCAGACTTTACTCGAAAGTAAAAAAATTTTTACTCAAAGGTAATACCCCCCCACCCCCTCCGCCAATTTTTGTAATACAAATGATACGCACTGCGTAAAATGGCGTCAAACTGGTTCTTCCACTTTCACAATCTGCGAAGCTTTTAGCATATCAGAATCGAATTAATATTTTACTTTTCAACCAAATGGAAACTATTAATGATAGCAATTAATCAAATGTTATCATTACTATGATGATTGACCGAGACTCATATTTTGCTTTAGGAGATAGATAGGAATGGCAAAAGAATAATAAGAATAAGGATATATGAAATATTGGGAGATAGATAGGAATGGCAAATGAATAATAAGATTAAGGATATATGAAATATTGGGCGATAGATAGGAATGGCAAGAAGAATGATAAGAATAAGGATATACGACATATTGGGCGATAGATAGGAATGGCAAGAAGAATGATAAGAATAAGGATATACGACATATTGGGCGATAGACAGGAAGGGCAAGAAGAATGATAAGAATAAGGATATACGACATATTGGGCGATAGACAGGAAGGGCAAGAAGAATGATAAGAATAAGGATATACGACATATTGGGAGATAGACAGGAAGGGCAAGAAGAATGATAAGAATAAGGATATACGACATATTGGGCGATAGACAGGAAGGGCAAGAAGAATGATAAGAATAAGGATATACGACATATTGGGCGATAGACAGGAAGGGCAAGAAGAATGATAAGAATAAGGATATACGACATATTGGGAGATAGACAGGAAGGGCAAGAAGAATGATAAGAATAAGGATATACGACATATTGGGCGATAGACTGGAAGGGCAAGAAGAATGATAAGAATAAGGATATACGACATATTGGGAGATAGACAGGAAGGGCAAGAAGAATGATAAGAATAAGGATATACGACATATTGGGCGATAGACAGGAAGGGCAAGAAGAATGATAAGAATAAGGATATACGACATATTGGGCGATAGACTGGAAGGGCAAGAAGAATGATAAGAATAAGGATATACGACATATTGGGCGATAGACAGGAAGGGCAAGAAGAATGATAAGAATAAGGATATACGACATATTGGGCGATAGACTGGAAGGGCAAGAAGAATGATAAGAATAAGGATATACGACATATTGGGAGATAGACAGGAAGGGCAAGAAGAATGATAAGAATAAAGATATACGACATATTGGGAGATAGACAGGAAGGGCAAGAAGAATGATAAGAATAAGGATATACGACATATTGGGCGATAGACAGGAAGGGCAAGAAGAATGATAAGAATAAGGATATACGACATATTGGGCGATAGACAGGAAGGGCAAGAAGAATGATAAGAATAAGGATATACGACATATTGGGCGATAGACTGGAAGGGCAAGAAGAATGATAAGAATAAGGATATACGACATATTGGGAGATAGACAGGAAGGGCAAGAAGAATGATAAGAATAAAGATATACGACATATTGGGCGATAGACTGGAAGGGCAAGAAGAATGATAAGAATAAGGATATACGACATATTGGGCGATAGACAGGAAGGGCAAGAAGAATGATAAGAATAAGGATATACGACATATTGGGAGATAGACAGGAAGGGCAAGAAGAATGATAAGAATAAAGATATACGACATATTGGGAGATAGACAGGAA
Organism: Palaemon carinicauda; assembly: GCF_036898095.1. Taxonomy (NCBI): domain Eukaryota; kingdom Metazoa; phylum Arthropoda; class Malacostraca; order Decapoda; family Palaemonidae; genus Palaemon; species Palaemon carinicauda. The sequence goes on from NC_090759.1 coordinate 73,047,338, forward strand.
GGGCAAGAAGAATGATAAGAATAAGGATATACGACATATTGGGCGATAGACAGGAAGGGCAAGAAGAATGATAAGAATAAGGATATACGACATATTGGGCGATAGACTGGAAGGGCAAGAAGAATGATAAGATTAAGGATATACGACATATTGGGCGATAGACTGGAAGGGCAAGAAGAATGATAAGAATAAAGATATACGACATATTGGGAGATAGACAGGAAGGGCAAGAAGAATGATAAGAATAAGGATATACGACATATTGGGCGATAGACTGGAAGGGCAAGAAGAATGATAAGATTAAGGATATACGACATATTGGGCGATAGACAGGAAGGGCAAGAAGAATGATAAGAATAAAGATATACGACATATTGGGAGATAGACAGGAAGGGCAAGAAGAATGATAAGAATAAGGATATACGACATATTGGGCGATAGACTGGAAGGGCAAGAAGAATGATAAGAATAAGGATATACGACATATTGGGAGATAGACAGGAAGGGCAAGAAGAATGATAAGAATAAAGATATACGACATATTGGGAGATAGACAGGAAGGGCAAGAAGAATGATAAGAATAAGGATATACGACATATTGGGCGATAGACAGGAAGGGCAAGAAGAATGATAAGAATAAGGATATACGACATATTGGGCGATAGACAGGAAGGGCAAGAAGAATGATAAGAATAAGGATATACGACATATTGGGCGATAGACTGGAAGGGCAAGAAGAATGATAAGAATAAGGATATACGACATATTGGGAGATAGACAGGAAGGGCAAGAAGAATGATAAGAATAAGGATATACGACATATTGGGCGATAGACAGGAAGGGCAAGAAGAATGATAAGATTAAGGATATACGACATATTGGGCGATAGACAGGAAGGGCAAGAAGAATGATAAGAATAAGGATATACGACATATTGGGAGATAGACAGGAAGGGCAAGAAGAATGATAAGAATAAGGAGATACGACATATTGGGCGATAGACAGGAAGGGCAAGAAGAATGATAAGAATAAGGAGATACGACATATTGGGCGATAGACAGGAAGGGCAAGAAGAATGATAAGAATAAGGAGATACGACATATTGGGCGATAGACAGGAAGGGCAAGAAGAATGATAAGATTAAGGATATACGACATATTGGGCGATAGACAGGAAGGGCAAGAAGAATGATAAGATTAAGGATATACGACATATTGGGCGATAGACAGGAAGGGCAAGAAGAATGATAAGAATAAGGATATACGACATATTGGGCGATAGACAGGAAGGGCAAGAAGAATGATAAGAATAAGGATATACGACATATTGGGCGATAGACAGGAAGGGCAAGAAGAATGATAAGAATAAGGATATACGACATATTGGGCGATAGACAGGAAGGGCAAGAAGAATGATAAGAATAAAGATATACGACATATTGGGCGATAGACAGGAAGGGCAAGAAGAATGATAAGAATAAGGATATACGACATATTGGGCGATAGACAGGAAGGGCAAGAAGAATGATAAGAATAAGGATATACGACATATTGGGCGATAGACAGGAAGGGCAAGAAGAATGATAAGATTAAGGATATACGACATATTGGGCGATAGACAGGAAGGGCAAGAAGAATGATAAGAATAAGGATATACGACATATTGGGCGATAGACAGGAAGGGCAAGAAGAATGATAAGAATAAGGATATACGACATATTGGGCGATAGACAGGAAGGGCAAGAAGAATGATAAGAATAAGGATATACGACATATTGGGCGATAGACAGGAAGGGCAAGAAGAATGATAAGATTAAGGATATACGACATATTGGGCGATAGACAGGAAGGGCAAGAAGAATGATAAGAATAAGGATATACGACATATTGGGCGATAGACAGGAAGGGCAAGAAGAATGATAAGAATAAGGATATACGACATATTGGGCGATAGACAGGAAGGGCAAGAAGAATGATAAGATTAAGGATATACGACATATTGGGCGATAGACAGGAAGGGCAAGAAGAATGATAAGAATAAAGATATACGACATATTGGGAGATAGACAGGAAGGGCAAGAGGAATGATAAGAATAAGGATATACGACATATTGGGCGATAGACAGGAAGGGCAAGAAGAATGATAAGAATAAGGATATACGACATATTGGGCGATAGACAGGAAGGGCAAGAAGAATGATAAGAATAAGGATATACGACATATTGGGCGATAGACAGGAAGGGCAAGAAGAATGATAAGAATAAGGATATACGACATATTGGGCGATAGACAGGAAGGGCAAGAAGAATGATAAGAATAAGGATATACGACATATTGGGAGATAGACTGGAAGGGCAAGAAGAATGATAAGAATAAGGATATACGACATATTGGGCGATAGACAGGAAGGGCAAGAAGAATGATAAGAATAAGGATATACGACATATTGGGAGATAGACAGGAAGGGCAAGAAGAATGATAAGAATAAAGATATACGACATATTGGGAGATAGACAGGAAGGGCAAGAAGAATGATAAGAATAAGGATATACGACATATTGGGCGATAGACAGGAAGGGCAAGAAGAATGATAAGAATAAGGATATACGACATATTGGGCGATAGACAGGAAGGGCAAGAAGAATGATAAGAATAAGGATATACGACATATTGGGCGATAGACTGGAAGGGCAAGAAGAATGATAAGAATAAGGATATACGACATATTGGGCGATAGACAGGAAGGGCAAGAAGAATGATAAGATTAAGGATATACGACATATTGGGAGATAGACAGGAAGGGCAAGAAGAATGATAAGAATAAAGATATACGACATATTGGGAGATAGACAGGAAGGGCAAGAGGAATGATAAGAATAAGGATATACGACATATTGGGCGATAGACAGGAAGGGCAAGAAGAATGATAAGAATAAGGATATACGACATATTGGGCGATAGACAGCAAGGGCAAGAAGAATGATAAGAATAAGGATATACGACATATTGGGCGATAGACAGGAAGGGCAAGAAGAATGATAAGAATAAGGATATACGACATATTGGGAGATAGACTGGAAGGGCAAGAAGAATGATAAGAATAAGGATATACGACATATTGGGCGATAGACAGGAAGGGCAAGAAGAATGATAAGATTAAGGATATACGACATATTGGGCGATAGACAGGAAGGGCAAGAAGAATGATAAGAATAAAGATATACGACATATTGGGAGATAGACAGGAAGGGCAAGAAGAATGATAAGAATAAGGATATACGACATATTGGGCGATAGACTGGAAGGGCAAGAAGAATGATAAGAATAAGGATATACGACATATTGGGCGATAGACAGGAAGGGCAAGAAGAATGATAAGAATAAGGATATACGACATATTGGGCGATAGACTGGAAGGGCAAGAGGAATGATAAGAATAAAGATATACGACATATTGGGCGATAGACAGGAAGGGCAAGAGGAATGATAAGAATAAGGATATACGACATATTGGGAGATAGACAGGAAGGGCAAGAGGAATGATAAGATTAAGGATATACGACATATTGGGCGATAGACAGGAAGGGCAAGAAGAATGATAAGATTAAGGATATACGACATATTGGGCGATAGACAGGAAGGGCAAGAAGAATGATAAGAATAAGGATATACGACATATTGGGCGATAGACAGGAAGGGCAAGAAGAATGATAAGAATAAGGATATACGACATATTGGGCGATAGACAGGAAGGGCAAGAAGAATGATAAGAATAAAGATATACGACATATTGGGCGATAGACTGGAAGGGCAAGAAGAATGATAAGAATAAGGATATACGACATATTGGGCGATAGACAGGAAGGGCAAGAAGAATGATAAGAATAAGGATATACGACATATTGGGCGATAGACTGGAAGGGCAAGAAGAATGATAAGAATAAGGATATACGACATATTGGGCAATAGACTGGAAGGGCAAGAAGAATGATAAGAATAAGGATATACGACATATTGGGCGATAGACAGGAAGGGCAAGAAGAATGATAAGAATAAGGATATACGACATATTGGGCGATAGACAGGAAGGGCAAGAAGAATGATAAGAATAAGGATATACGACATATTGGGCGATAGACTGGAAGGGCAAGAAGAATGATAAGAATAAGGATATACGACATATTGGGCGATAGACTGGAAGGGCAAGAAGAATGATAAGAATAAGGATATACGACATATTGGGCGATAGACAGGAAGGGCAAGAAGAATGATAAGAATAAAGATATACGACATATTGGGAGATAGACAGGAAGGGCAAGAAGAATGATAAGAATAAAGATATACGACATATTGGGAGATAGACAGGAAGGGCAAGAAGAATGATAAGAATAAGGATATACGACATATTGGGCGATAGACTGGAAGGGCAAGTAGAATGATAAGAATAAGGATATACGACATATTGGGAGATAGACAGGAAGGGCAAGAAGAATGATAAGAATAAAGATATACGACATATTGGGAGATAGACAGGAAGGGCAAGAAGAATGATAAGAATAAGGATATACGACATATTGGGCGATAGACTGGAAGGGCAAGTAGAATGATAAGAATAAGGATATACGACATATTGGGCGATAGACTGGAAGGGCAAGTAGAATGATAAGAATAAGGATATACGACATATTGGGCGATAGACTGGAAGGGCAAGTAGAATGATAAGAATAAGGATATACGACATATTGGGAGATAGACAGGAAGGGCAAGAAGAATGATAAGAATAAGGATATACGACATATTGGGCGATAGACAGGAAGGGCAAGAAGAATGATAAGAATAAGGATATACGACATATTGGGAGATAGACAGGAAGGGCAAGAAGAATGATAAGAATAAGGATATACGACATATTGGGCGATAGACTGGAAGGGCAAGAAGAATGATAAGAATAAGGATATACGACATATTGGGCGATAGACAGGAAGGGCAAGAAGAATGATAAGAATAAAGATATACGACATATTGGGCGATAGACAGGAAGGGCAAGAAGAATGATAAGAATAAAGATATACGACATATTGGGCGATAGACTGGAAGGGCAAGTAGAATGATAAGAATAAGGATATACGACATATTGGGAGATAGACAGGAAGGGCAAGTAGAATGATAAGAATAAGGATATACGACATATTGGGCGATAGACAGGAAGGGCAAGAAGAATGATAAGAATAAAGATATACGACATATTGGGAGATAGACAGGAAGGGCAAGAAGAATGATAAGAATAAGGATATACGACATATTGGGCGATAGACTGGAAGGGCAAGAAGAATGATAAGAATAAAGATATACGACATATTGGGAGATAGACAGGAAGGGCAAGAAGAATGATAAGATTAAGGATATACGACATATTGGGAGATAGACAGGAAGGGCAAGAAGAATGATAAGAATAAAGATATACGACATATTGGGAGATAGACAGGAAGGGCAAGAAGAATGATAAGAATAAGGATATACGACATATTGGGCGATAGACTGGAAGGGCAAGTAGAATGATAAGAATAAGGATATACGACATATTGGGAGATAGACAGGAAGGGCAAGAAGAATGATAAGAATAAGGATATACGACATATTGGGAGATAGACAGGAAGGGCAAGAAGAATGATAAGAATAAAGATATACGACATATTGGGAGATAGACAGGAAGGGCAAGAAGAATGATAAGAATAAGGATATACGACATATTGGGCGATAGACTGGAAGGGCAAGAAGAATGATAAGAATAAAGATATACGACATATTGGGAGATAGACAGGAAGGGCAAGAAGAATGATAAGATTAAGGATATACGACATATTGGGAGATAGACAGGAAGGGCAAGAAGAATGATAAGATTAAGGATATACGACATATTGGGAGATAGACAGGAAGGGCAAGAAGAATGATAAGAATAAAGATATACGACATATTGGGAGATAGACAGGAAGGGCAAGAAGAATGATAAGATTAAGGATATACGACATATTGGGAGATAGACAGGAAGGGCAAGAAGAATGATAAGAATAAAGATATACGACATATTGGGAGATAGACAGGAAGGGCAAGAAGAATGATAAGAATAAAGATATACGACATATTGGGAGATAGACAGGAAGGGCAAGAAGAATGATAAGATTAAGGATATACGACATATTGGGAGATAGACAGGAAGGGCAAGAAGAATGATAAGAATAAAGATATACGACATATTGGGAGATAGACAGGAAGGGCAAGAAGAATGATAAGAATAAAGATATACGACATATTGGGAGATAGACAGGAAGGGCAAGAAGAATGATAAGATTAAGGATATACGACATATTGGGAGATAGACAGGAAGGGCAAGAAGAATGATAAGAATAAAGATATACGACATATTGGGAGATAGACAGGAAGGGCAAGAAGAATGATAAGATTAAGGATATACGACATATTGGGAGATAGACAGGAAGGGCAAGAAGAATGATAAGAATAAAGATATACGACATATTGGGAGATAGACAGGAAGGGCAAGAAGAATGATAAGATTAAGGATATACGACATATTGGGAGATAGACAGGAAGGGCAAGAAGAATGATAAGAATAAAGATATACGACATATTGGGAGATAGACAGGAAGGGCAAGAAGAATGATAAGATTAAGGATATACGACATATTGGGAGATAGACAGGAAGGGCAAGAAGAATGATAAGAATAAAGATATACGACATATTGGGAGATAGACAGGAAGGGCAAGAAGAATGATAAGAATAAAGATATACGACATATTGGGAGATAGACTGGAAGGGCAAGAAGAATGATAAGAATAAGGATATACGACATATTGGGAGATAGACTGGAAGGGCAAGAAGAATGATAAGAATAAAGATATACGACATATTGGGAGATAGACAGGAAGGGCAAGAAGAATGATAAGATTAAGGATATACGACATATTGGGAGATAGACTGGAAGGGCAAGAAGAATGATAAGAATAAAGATATACGACATATTGGGAGATAGACAGGAAGGGCAAGAAGAATGATAAGAATAAGGATATACGACATATTGGGCGATAGACTGGAAGGGCAAGAGGAATGATAAGATTAAGGATATACGACATATTGGGAGATAGACTGGAAGGGCAAGAAGAATGATAAGAATAAGGATATACGACATATTGGGAGATAGACAGGAAGGGCAAGAAGAATGATAAGAATAAGGATATACGACATATTGGGCGATAGACTGGAAGGGCAAGAGGAATGATAAGATTAAGGATATACGACATATTGGGAGATAGACTGGAAGGGCAAGAAGAATGATAAGAATAAGGATATACGACATATTGGGAGATAGACTGGAAGGGCAAGAAGAATGATAAGAATAAAGATATACGACATATTGGGAGATAGACTGGAAGGGCAAGAAGAATGATAAGAATAAGGATATACGACATATTGGGAGATAGACTGGAAGGGCAAGAAGAATGATAAGAATAAAGATATACGACATATTGGGAGATAGACAGGAAGGGCAAGAAGAATGATAAGATTAAGGATATACGACATATTGGGAGATAGACTGGAAGGGCAAGTAGAATGATAAGAATAAGGATATACGACATATTGGGAGATAGACTGGAAGGGCAAGAAGAATGATAAGAATAAAGATATACGACATATTGGGAGATAGACAGGAAGGGCAAGAAGAATGATAAGATTAAGGATATACGACATATTGGGAGATAGACTGGAAGGGCAAGAAGAATGATAAGAATAAGGATATACGACATATTGGGAGATAGACTGGAAGGGCAAGAAGAATGATAAGAATAAAGATATACGACATATTGGGAGATAGACTGGAAGGGCAAGAAGAATGATAAGAATAAGGATATACGACATATTGGGAGATAGACTGGAAGGGCAAGAAGAATGATAAGATTAAGGATATACGACATATTGGGCGATAGACTGGAAGGGCAAGAAGAATGATAAGATTAAGGATATACGACATATTGGGAGATAGACTGGAAGGGCAAGAAGAATGATAAGAATAAGGATATACGACATATTGGGAGATAGACTGGAAGGGCAAGAAGAATGATAAGAATAAAGATATACGACATATTGGGAGATAGACTGGAAGGGCAAGAAGAATGATAAGAATAAGGATATACGACATATTGGGCGATAGACTGGAAGGGCAAGAAGAATGATAAGAATAAGGATATACGACATATTGGGAGATAGACAGGAAGGGCAAGAAGAATGATAAGAATAAGGATATACGACATATTGGGAGATAGACTGGAAGGGCAAGAAGAATGATAAGAATAAGGATATACGACATATTGGGAGATAGACTGGAAGGGCAAGAAGAATGATAAGAATAAAGATATACGACATATTGGGAGATAGACAGGAAGGGCAAGAAGAATGATAAGAATAAGGATATACGACATATTGGGCGATAGACTGGAAGGGCAAGAAGAATGATAAGAATAAGGATATACGACATATTGGGAGATAGACAGGAAGGGCAAGAAGAATGATAAGAATAAGGATATACGACATATTGGGAGATAGACTGGAAGGGCAAGAAGAATGATAAGAATAAAGATATACGACATATTGGGAGATAGACAGGAAGGGCAAGAAGAATGATAAGAATAAGGATATACGACATATTGGGCGATAGACAGGAAGGGCAAGAAGAATGATAAGAATAAAGATATACGACATATTGGGAGATAGACTGGAAGGGCAAGAAGAATGATAAGAATAAGGATATACGACATATTGGGCGATAGACTGGAAGGGCAAGAAGAATGATAAGAATAAGGATATACGACATATTGGGAGATAGACAGGAAGGGCAAGAAGAATGATAAGAATAAGGATATACGACATATTGGGAGATAGACTGGAAGGGCAAGAAGAATGATAAGAATAAGGATATACGACATATTGGGAGATAGACTGGAAGGGCAAGAAGAATGATAAGAATAAAGATATACGACATATTGGGAGATAGACAGGAAGGGCAAGAAGAATGATAAGAATAAGGATATACGACATATTGGGCGATAGACTGGAAGGGCAAGAAGAATGATAAGAATAAGGATATACGACATATTGGGAGATAGACAGGAAGGGCAAGAAGAATGATAAGAATAAGGATATACGACATATTGGGAGATAGACTGGAAGGGCAAGAAGAATGATAAGAATAAAGATATACGACATATTGGGAGATAGACAGGAAGGGCAAGAAGAATGATAAGAATAAGGATATACGACATATTGGGCGATAGACTGGAAGGGCAAGAAGAATGATAAGAATAAGGATATACGACATATTGGGAGATAGACAGGAAGGGCAAGAAGAATGATAAGAATAAGGATATACGACATATTGGGAGATAGACAGGAAGGGCAAGTAGAATGATAAGAATAAGGATATACGACATATTGGGCGATAGACTGGAAGGGCAAGAAGAATGATAAGAATAAGGATATACGACATATTGGGAGATAGACTGGAAGGGCAAGAAGAATGATAAGAATAAAGATATACGACATATTGGGAGATAGACAGGAAGGGCAAGAAGAATGATAAGAATAAGGATATACGACATATTGGGCGATAGACTGGAAGGGCAAGAAGAATGATAAGAATAAGGATATACGACATATTGGGAGATAGACTGGAAGGGCAAGAAGAATGATAAGAATAAGGATATACGACATATTGGGAGATAGACTGGAAGGGCAAGAAGAATGATAAGAATAAAGATATACGACATATTGGGAGATAGACAGGAAGGGCAAGAAGAATGATAAGAATAAGGATATACGACATATTGGGCGATAGACTGGAAGGGCAAGAAGAATGATAAGAATAAGGATATACGACATATTGGGAGATAGACAGGAAGGGCAAGAAGAATGATAAGAATAAGGATATACGACATATTGGGAGATAGACTGGAAGGGCAAGAAGAATGATAAGAATAAGGATATACGACATATTGGGAGATAGACTGGAAGGGCAAGAAGAATGATAAGAATAAGGATATACGACATATTGGGCGATAGACTGGAAGGGCAAGAAGAATGATAAGAATAAGGATATACGACATATTGGGAGATAGACAGGAAGGGCAAGAAGAATGATAAGAATAAGGATATACGACATATTGGGAGATAGACAGGAAGGGCAAGAAGAATGATAAGAATAAGGATATACGACATATTGGGAGATAGACAGGAAGGGCAAGAAGAATGATAAGAATAAGGATATACGACATATTGGGAGATAGACAGGAAGGGCAAGAAGAATGATAAGAATAAGGATATACGACATATTGGGAGATAGACAGGAAGGGCAAGAAGAATGATAAGAATAAGGATATACGACATATTGGGAGATAGACAGGAAGGGCAAGTAGAATGATAAGAATAAGGATATACGACATATTGGGAGATAGACTGGAAGGGCAAGAAGAATGATAAGAATAAGGATATACGACATATTGGGAGATAGACAGGAAGGGCAAGAAGAATGATAAGAATAAGGATATACGACATATTGGGAGATAGACTGGAAGGGCAAGAAGAATGATAAGAATAAGGATATACGACATATTGGGAGATAGACTGGAAGGGCAAGAAGAATGATAAGAATAAGGATATACGACATATTGGGCGATAGACTGGAAGGGCAAGAAGAATGATAAGAATAAAGATATACGACATATTGGGAGATAGACTGGAAGGGCAAGAAGAATGATAAGAATAAAGATATACGACATATTGGGAGATAGACAGGAAGGGCAAGAAGAATGATAAGAATAAGGATATACGACATATTGGGCGATAGACTGGAAGGGCAAGAAGAATGATAAGAATAAAGATATACGACATATTGGGAGATAGACAGGAAGGGCAAGAAGAATGATAAGAATAAGGATATACGACATATTGGGCGATAGACTGGAAGGGCAAGTAGAATGATAAGAATAAGGATATACGACATATTGGGCGATAGACTGGAAGGGCAAGAAGAATGATAAGAATAAAGATATACGACATATTGGGCGATAGACTGGAAGGGCAAGAAGAATGATAAGAATAAGGATATACGACATATTGGGCGATAGACTGGAAGGGCAAGTAGAATGATAAGAATAAGGATATACGACATATTGGGCGATAGACTGGAAGGGCAAGAAGAATGATAAGAATAAGGATATACGACATATTGGGAGATAGACAGGAAGGGCATATATATATGTACATATATATATATATATATATATATATATATATATATATATATATATATATATATATATATATATATATATATATATATATATATATATATGTACATATATATATATATTATATATATATATGTATATATATATATATATATATATATATATATATATATATATATATATTCCCGAGCATTTGTAAGCTATTTTCTTCGTAAAATAATATAAATCATATATCAAAATGTTCGTATTTATTAATTTTCACATAAAAAAGCCACTCAATTCTCTTGAATAACATCAGTACATTTTTCTATTCTTCACTTTTTTCTCAAAAAGGCATAACAAAAATCCTTAGAAAAGAGTATTAACCATAATAACAAAATAAGTATTTTTTTCTTCAACCATATGACAGCAATACATAAGCGGGAGAGTTAATAAAATTCAGACAAATTAAAGGTGAAATCTCATCTGCGAGCAGTTAAAAATCTCTCTCTCTCTCTCTCTCTCTCTCTCTCTCTCTCTCTCTCTCTCTCTCTCAACTAGACATAACAATAATAATCTATAAACGTGAAAAAAACATCAAAACACACTAAGCCCCCCCCCCCTCTCTCTCTCTCTCTCTCTCTCTCTCTCTCTCTCTCTCTCTCTCTCTCAACAACACATAATAATAATAATCTATAAACGTGAAAAAACCATCAAAACACACTAAGCTCTCTCTCTCTCTCTCTCTCTCTCTCTCTCTCTCTCTCTCTCTCTCTCTCTCTCTCTCTACAAGAGATAGCAATAATATTCCATAAACGTGAAATAAACCATCAAAACACACTGCTCTCTCTCCCTCTCTCTCTCTCTACAAGAGATAGCAATAATATTCCATAAACGTGAAATAAACCATCAAAACACACTGCTCTCTCTCCCTCTCTCTCTCTCTACAAGAGATAGCAATAATATTCCATAAACATGAAATAAACCATCAAAACACACTGCTCTCTCTCCCTACAAGAGATAGCAATAATATTCTATAAACGTGAAATAAACCATCAAAACACACTGCTCTCTCTCTCTCTCTACAAGAGATAACAATAATAATCTATAAACGTGAAAAAAACCATCAAAACACACTAAGCTCTCTCTCTCTCTCTCTCTCTCTCTCTCTCTCTCTCTCTCTCTCTCTCTCTCACTCTCTCTCTCTCTCTCTCTCTCTCACTTCTTGAACTATTCTGAGGGTTGATAGCTTACAAACGCTTGTATATATATATATATATATATAATATATATATATATATATATATATATATATATATATATATATATATATATATATTTACAAAATACCGCAACCGAGTAATTCGAAAAAAAAAAAAAATTCAAATGGATAATACAAAAAAAAAAAACTATTCTATGAAGACATAAAACGAAAAGACTATGTTCTACTACACGAAAATAATCAAATTAAAAAAAAAAGGGCGTCTTATAATCTGAAATGAGTGTTGAGGCATTGTTATTTCAAGACTCGAATTTATTAAGCATTATAGAAGTGTTTCAGATGGGGCAATAAAGACGAAACATCATACTTATTACACTTATCAATCACATGATTGATTTATTGCTTTCTCTCTATTTGTCAAACTTGTGATTTTGGGATTATTGCTATAGCTAATATAAGTTATTAAAGTGTTTTAGTATGGGATAATGAATCTAATTATTAATGGAGAGGGAGAGAGAGAGAGAGAGAGAGAGAGAGAGAGAGAGAGAGAGAGAGAGAGAGAGAGAGAGAGAGAGAGAGATCCGAAATGATATAGTAATTAATCTTTAAATATGGATATTTTAGGAGAATCCTGATTATTTTCCGAAAAAGAATGAAACACGTCAAAATGTTCCTGCTTTATATTAAAACAATTTAGGTTATGTTACTCAATGGTAAGGGTGTAATAATACTACCACCGTACGTCCTCCGGGTCGTAGAAAGCGACTAAAAGGACAGCTGCTGCCTTGAAGTCTTGCTTTTTAGGAAAAGGTTAAGTCCACTGCCAATAACTGTGGAAACTGTTGCCTTGCAGTTGGGCTATTCAGTTAAAGGCTACGCCCACCCCCAATTATCATTATTATTATTATTATTATTATCATTATTATTATTATTATTATTATTTATTGTTAAGCTACAACCCTAGTTAGAAAAGCAGGATGCTATAAGCACAAGGGCTCTAAAAGGAAAAATAGCTCAGTGAGGAAATAACTGAGGTTGATGACTGAAAGGCCATGCGATCGTAAAAACACAGTCAAACTAGAGGGGTACTCAGTAGAGCGCAGACCTCTGCCACGGCAGTTTATATCTCGATATTTCACTCAATCTTGACCTTGACCTTTGACCTCAATATGTATGGCGTGGGTTTTCATACACTCAAATATGAACCAAGTTTGAAGTCTCTGTGACAACGATGTCCAAAATTATGGCTGATTACGTAAGTTGGACATTGTGCTTGACCGTGACCTTTGACCTTCCAAAATTTAATAATTTCCAGCTTTTTACATAACAGTTAATCCCTACAAGTTTCATTACTCTACGATTAAAATTGTGGCCAGGAAGCTGTTCACAAACAAACTAGCATAAATAGACACACGAACAGGGGGTAAAACATAACCTCCTCCCATCTTCGTTGGCGGAGGTAAAAATAGCAAGTTGAGGAACCACGAGTACAAAATGAAAGCCACGATCTATTTCCATTGACATCAAGAATAACATAATGGGTCAATAGAGATTGTAAAAGAAGCAGAGGAAGAGAAGACGATGGATCAATGAACTAAGAAAATGGAAGGACATGTGAGGCCTTTGTTCTAACGATATGTTGGAAAGAGATGTCAACAATTTCAACGGCGAAAGGACCTTAGATATCAGGATACCAGAAAACTTTAAATCCATCAATCAATCAATCAACAATGTGAGAGCGGAGAATGTCATTCACTACTGACGGGCGTAGATTGAAAATTTCATAAATTACGGTTGCCAAAAATTCATCAATTTGAAAACAATTTTGTACAGTAAAACTTTGACATATTATCCACGTCTGTTGAAAAAAATATTGCAAAAATACATATATTTGTAGAAACTGTAACAATTTTATTTTGATCCTCTTTTTGTGTCCCACCCTGTAAACAGCAAAACATATAATAACCTAAGGACAAATTTGTTTTGCAACGAGAGAATTCACTCAAAAAATAGCTTTTATACTTCAGTGCTCTCATCAAAGAATGGAAAATAGCCTACAGCGGAAAAGAGAGAGAGAGAGAGAGAGAGAGAGAGAGAGAGAGAGAGAGAGAGAGAGAGAGAGAGAGAGAGAGAGAGAGAGAGAAATAGCAAGTATATTCTTTTCCATTGAGAGAATTCATCCAAAAAATTAGTTTTATATTTCGGTGCACTTGTCAAAGAGTAAATATATTACAATGGTGTGCAGCAGCAGGAGAGAGAGAGAGAGAGAGAGGAGAGAGAGAGAGAGAGAGAGAGAGAGAGAGATTTAAAATCTTAAGGTGATTTTTTTTGCCCTTCTGAAAGTTTTTAATGCTGACAGACAGATATATCTTTTTCAGTTTACTTTTGACAAAGGACGGAGTAAAGTATAAGAAAGAGAGAGAGAGAGAGAGAGAGAGAGAGAGAGAGAGAGAGAGAGAGAGAGAGAGAGAGAGAGAGAGAGAGAGAGAGATTACAATACAACAGAAATTTAAAGATCAGAGTTTAACCATGTGAGAAAATATAATACAATGAAAACTTATTATCAGAGTTAAACCCTGAGCTATTTTTTTTCTTTTTAAAGGCTGTAAGATTCATTGGGAAATCTGGGCTTGATATATTAGAGAGTCATTAGAAAAAGAAGAAAATAATAAGGAAAAAATTTTTTTTTTGTAAAACCATTACAACAAAAGAGGCGTATAATCATCCAAATCATTTGCAAGTTTGTCGGATCAAAATAAAAAAATTTAGCCAACAAAGATAGTCGACAAACGAGTCTCAAGGTCGACAAATGAATAATATTCATTAGTAAGAGCAAATTAAATTATTTATGATTAAAGAAACTGAATTTTGTTTATTCAATGTTTATCCAATAAAAATGACTTCTATTTCACCATGTAAATATTATTTATTTCCAAATTTTTCGATGAAAATAGCTATGTTTTCACCTTCCTAATTCCTTCTTTGGTTAGATTTGGATTAAGCTCAGTCGTTAGGGCCGGGAAGGCCGTTTTATGCCGAAATGCAACAGGGGAGGGGAGGGTAAACTTACAATAATAAATAAAAGTTATGAGATAAGATAGAAAGATGGTAGAAGGGGAAGAAGAAAGCTAAAAAGTGGGCTAAGACCCTTAACGAATTACAGCAGTGCGTCGTCTATGAGTAATCTTATTCGTTATCTGATATTAGCATACGTGACCCGTCAAAAGTGATGGCTAAGTATTCAGATATGCACATAAGCAGGGTATGACTACTCCTTCTTCCACTACCCGAGGGACGGGATAAGACCAGTCATGCCGTAGAGCGTGACCGGAATATATATATACTGTATATATATATATATATATATATATATATATATATATATATATATACTTAGCCATGTATGTATGTATGTATGAATAAATAAATAAATAAATATATATATATATATATATATATATATATATATATATATACTTAGCCATGTATGTATGTATGTATGTATAAATAAATAAATAAATAAATAAATATATATATATATATATATATATATATATATATACAGTATATATATATATATATACACACATGCATAGCCAGACACTTGCTCTTTATTATATAAGGGAGATACTTTCTTATAATAATGTTCTACTTGATTTCACTCTGAAGACAAATAGGCCAACCTCTACCCAAGGCAAACGATCACTCCTCAAAATAAATACAATTTCTCACAACAATAACAATTCATCTCCTGGATGGCGCCAACCAAGAG
>NC_090759.1:73071626-73076626 GCF_036898095.1 Palaemon carinicauda
CCAATTATTCATGTAATTTGTTATTTGCTTTACTAAGTATTTTAAATTTCACTTAACTACAGAAGCATTTTGGGCAGATATTGTAATATATATATATATATATATATATATATATATATATATATATATATATATATATATATGTATTATGTGTGTGTGTGTTATCAAAATCATCAGCCGTTGCTATTCCACTACAGAACAATGGCCTCAGACATAGCCTTCCACAATCTTCTGTTCATGGCCTTTCAATGCCTTGTCTTTTGATGGCTGCTTTTCCGGTTCCATACAGTGGACTAGTTATGGATGATGATGATATATATAATATAATATATATATATATATATATATATATATATATATATATATATATATATATATATGCAAAAGTGTATGTATTTATGTATCTATACAAGACAAGATTTTATATATTCCACTACTTTCAGGCACAAATGAGAAAATCAAACGAAGACTTGGAAGAATTTCCCATAACTTCCCAAGACGCAGATGACATATACAACTTAACGAGAGTATCCTATGTGAATCGAGAACCGCTAGTAAGTCATTATTATTATTGTTGTTGTTGTTGTTGTGATTTGTGAAATATTTATTCTGTTTATGTTTGTGAGCCTACATAAATCTTCCTTCATCAATTCCCTTTTATGTTATGTATTTTCACGTGCAGTGATAATTTCTTCTATGTTTCTTTTCCTTTTGTTTAATTTCACCAGTTCTCTATACTTTTTTTTCTTTGTACTTCGTTTATAACTTTTCATGTATGTGTATATACATATATACTGTAATATATATATATATATATATATATATATATATATATATATATATGTGTGTGTATGTATATGTATGTATATGTATATATATATATGTATATGTATATATATAATATATATATATGTATATATATGTATATATATATATATGTGTGTATATATGTGTGTATATATATATATATATATATATATGTGTGTGTATATATGTATATATATATGTATATATATGTGTGTATATATATGTATATGTATATGTATATATATATATATATATATATATATATATATATATATATATATATATATATATATATACACACACGCACAGACATACTTATATGTCCAGGATTTTTATTGTGTTTTTACGACAAGTTTTTGGCAATGTACATCTTGAGTAATGCAAATATTCATAGCCTAACCTCAAATTCAAATAATAAAAAAAATAAAATAAAAAAAGCATAACCTCAATGCTTGGATAATACAATCAACCCATCCAAACCTCAAAATTTAAGTAATACAAATAACCATATCCTAACCTAAAATTTCGAATACTAAAGAAACCGTATCCTAACCTTGAAATAATAAAAAAAAAAGAAAACTTATCCTCAAATCTTAGATAATGTGAATAACTGTATCCTAACCTCAATTTGAATAACAAATAGCCATATCCAAACCTTAAACTTCGAAAAATAAAAAAAACCGTATCCTAACCCGAAACTTCGAATATAGAAACCGTATCCTAACCTAAAACTTCAAATTCTAAAGAAACCGTATCCTAACCTTAAACTTCGAATAATAAAGAAACCGTATCCTAACCCGAAACTTCAAAAAATAAAAAAAAAACCGTATCCTAACCCGAAACTTCAAAAAATAAAAAAAAACCGTATCCTAACCCAAGACTTCAAAAAATAAAAAAAACCGTATCCTAACCCGAGACTTCAAAAAATAAAAAAAACCGTATCCTAACCCGAGACTTCAAAAAATAAAAAAACCGTATCCTAACCAGAGACTTCAAAAAATAAAAAAAAACCGTATCCTAACCCGAAACTTCGAAAAATAAAAAAACCGTATCCTAACCCGAAACTTCGAAAAATAAAAAAAACCGTATCCTAACCCGAAACTTCGAATAATATATAAACCTTATCCAACCCTCAAACCCAGGATGATACAGATAACCGTATCCTAACAATCTCCTCCTTTCCTTCCAAGTGTCTGGGTCTCCACATGTCCTTCGAGGAGTTCCTACCACTGCTGAAGGAGGTCTTCCCGCCGACCTTCGACAGCCAAGTCAGCTTCGGCATGAGGGAGAAGTCCTCCGGAAGACTGGTGGCCTTTATGCTCAGCAGGATTCTCCATCCAGATGCCCCGGATATATTCCAAGAAGGTGGACAGGAAAACGAGAAGGTTTGTATAGTCTAGGACTCTGGGTAGTTCATTCTTTGAACTTTTCGCTTTTTGTCTTTCTCGATTTTTTTCAATATCATAGGTGTATATATGTGTGTTTATATATATGGATATATATATATGTATATATGTTTATATATATATGTATATATATGTTTATATATATATGTATATATATGTTTATATATATGTGTATATATATGTATATATATATGTATATATATATGTATATATATATGCATATATATATATATATATATATATATATATATATATGTATATATATATGTGTATATATATGTGTATATATATATATATATATATATATATATATATATATATATATATATATATATATATATACACACACACTAGTGTGTAACCCGTCAAAAATTATGGCTAAACATTAAGATTGTTATTCACACATGCGCTCAACCCACTCTCACCATGGTAAGACTACTCCCTCTCACCCCACTCGAGGGATAGGAAGTCTGAGCGTGAACAATTTGTGTATATATATATATATATATATATATTATATATATATGTATATATATATTATATATATATATATATATATATATATATATATATATATATATATTATATATATATATATATATATATATATATATATATATATATATATATATATATATAATCATTCTTTGTATATTTTCATTTTTGTTCTTTTCCAGTTTTCTTTCTCATAATATTATGGGTAAGGCTCTAAGAACTTCAAGGATATGAACAATATTCTAAAGTGATGCCATACATATGTCGTTAATTTTTCTTGTTGTGATGTACTGTCATTAATGACACCAAATGGAGTGTGTGTTCTCATACGAGTCGAATCCCTTATAAAAGGTACAAATTTCTTTTTCCTCAATGGAAGTGATTGCAATGCACTTGGCTGAGTAATATTCTTCATGCAATCTATTTCATTTGTCTGTTTACCTTTTCAGGTAATGGTATATATTGGTAGATCTTGGCACCCCTTATTCCATAAGGCTAGCTTATCTTCAAAATCTGGAATAGTTTATGAACATTCAGGTCGTCAGGAAAAGATAATCTTTCCAAAAATGTCCTATTTTCTAACCTGTTTCTTACAGTAACCTCCGGTATCAGAAAGCAAAAATATGGCAGTAAATGTCCCTTTGTCACAGCACATTCACAAACGTGAGACAGACACAGGCAGTCTGTGTAACATTGAGCTAAACCGCCAGTATTATCATTATTAATAGCCATGTTACAACCCTTGTTGGAAAAGAAAGATGCTAGCTATAAACCAAGGGATTCAACAAGGAAAATAGTCCACTGAGGAAAGGAAATATGGAAACAGATAGATCAGTGCCTGAGTGTACCCTCAAGTAAGAGAACTTTGACCCACGATAGTGGATGACCATGGTACAGAGGCTATGGCACTGTCAAGGACTGGAGAACCAAGGCTTGGTTTTGTAGTGTCCTATAGAAGAGCTGCTCACCATTAGCTAAGGAGCCATTTACAAAAGGTTTCATGAACCTAACTGTTTTAAAACATGCATAACAGTCTGCTTTACTGTTTTGGTGTACTCCACTGTTGCTTAAGCTAAACCGCCACTACCCTAAAACAGGTTTAACTCTACTCTTTGAAAACAGGCTTAGTGTTGTGGTAGCCTATAGGAAAAGTCCCTGTCTATCTACTCCAACCTTACTATCCTTTGGAGGTAAAGATGGTGGTTTTGGGAGAGCCTATTGGCCTACTTACTGAGTCGGCAGCACCCAATGGTTGGACCTCCATCATCCCAGCTTGGGTGGAGGCAAGACTTGGGCGCTGATCATATCGATATATGGTCAGTCTCTAAGGCAATGTTCGGCTAGGGCTAGGGCATTGCCACTGACCCTTGCCTCTGCCACTCATGAGTGACCTTTAAACGTAACCAATTCTTCTTCCACAGGCAAACCAGTACACAAAAGTCCTTCACGACTTGTGCCGGGACGTCGACGTCTTCAACAAGGGGAGATTCAAGAAACAGTTGGAGCTGCAATGTCTTAACGTACACCCCGACTACAACAAAAGAGGTCTAGCCTTCAAGCTCATTCAGGTAATGTTCGGAAATCTTGATAATGAACGTTACTTAGGTTTGCCTTCGCGACATACCATTTTTGGGGTCAATTTGACTTTCTTCATTAGCCATAAAGTTGATTTATATAATATATATATATATATATATATATATATATATATATATATATATATATATATATATATATGTTAACGACATACTTTTAAGACTTTTTGTATCCCACACTATCTGTCTATCTCAAAAATTATAATAATACCATGAATAACAAAACTTAACGTCACTAAACCCATCTCGATTAACACTTCTACCCCACCAGATGAGCGAAGAGAAAGGCAGAGATCTAGGCTGCGACGTGGCCACCATCCAAGCTGTGAACGTCGTCACGGACCACATCGCTGAGAAGATGGGTTACTCGACCATTAAAAAGACGGACGTCAAGACGCTCACGGACGCGACAGGACGCCTCCTGCTTGACGTGGAAGCCGTCACAGAAAAGGCGGGCACCTCCCATTTCAACTACTTCGTGAAGGCGCTCTGAGGTTGTGTGCAGCTTCACTAGGTGTTTATAGGGAAATAAATTTGTTCTAGGAAACATCATCATCATCATCTCCTCCTACGCCTATTGACGCAAAGGGCCTCGGTTAGATTTCGCCAGTCGTCTTTATCTTGAGGTTTTAATTCAACATTTACTTCGCGCTTCACAGTCCTCACCAATGTAGGCCTTGGTCTTCCAACTCTTCTA
>NC_090759.1:73084126-73096626 GCF_036898095.1 Palaemon carinicauda
AATAATAATAATGACAACAATAATATTAATAATAATAATGACAACAATAATATTAATAATAATAATGACAACAATAATATTAATAATAATAATGACAACAATAATATTAATAATAATAATGACAACAATAATATTAATAATAATAATAATAATAATAATAATAATAATAATAATAACACAATAAAAAGAAGGAAGATGGTGCAAACAACCAGCAAAGTACCAGCAAGAATTAAACCTGGATATAAGGCCAATAAGAAGGACCAAGAGAGGCATAAAATCAGAAACCAGAAATTGTGATAATGAATAATGGAAAGAAGAATTAGGTGGTGAAGTGAGCTTTGAAATAGACAGAAAGTAGAAAGAAAAATTGAAAAAGAACAAATATATGACAATCAATTTGCATTAGTACAACGCTTTAAAAAAAGGAACAAACACGTTAAAACTAAACATTATAAACAGACCAAATGGGGGAAGTGTAAACTGTAATTTTGGTGAATATATTAACGAAGATTCAAGCTATTTTCTTTATCAGGAAAAGAAATAAATGAATAAATTGAAATACAAAAACCTTACAAAGAAGACTTAAATAAAATAGTAAGATCATTTTCCTTTTGTAAAATAAATATATAAAATAAGAAAGAAACTGTAAACCTGCCGTGGAGACAAAGTCAAAATATAGAAGAAATATAAATTCATTGACCATGCGCTGGGGTTTGGGAGCCCATTCAGGGACAAAGGGTAACTGGGGAAAATCCACAGCTGTACTACGAAGAAAATAGTTTAAAGGAATACCTATTATTATTATTATTATTATTATTATTATTATTAGTTGCTAAGCTACAACCCAAGTTGGAAAAGCAGGATGCTATAAGCCCAGGGGCCTCAATAGGGAAAATAGCCCAGTGAAGAAAGAAAACACGGAAGACTAAAATATTCTAAGAACAGCAACATTAAAAATATTTCCTATATAAACTATAGAGTTTTCTAGCTTGAGGATACACTCAAGCACACTATTCCATCTTAATTCTCTTCCTTTTCTTTTGTTAGTTTTTATAGTTTATATATGAAATGTTTTTTTTAGTGTTGTTACTGTTCTTAAAATACTCTATTTTAATTGTTCATTACTTCTCTTATTTCCTTGTTTCCTTTCCTCACTGGGGTATTTTCCCTGTTGGGGCCCCTGAGCTTATAGCATCTGCTTTTCCAACTAGTGTTGTAGCTTAGAAAGCAATAATAATAATAATAATAATAATAATAATAATAATAATAATAACAATAATAATGATAATATTAATAATAATAATAATATTAATAATAATAATAATAATGATAACATTAATAATAACAATAATGATAATAATAATAATAATATTAATAATAATAATAATAATAATGATATTAATAATAACAATAATAATAATAACAATAATAATAATGATGATAATAATAATAATAATAATACAATAAAAAGAAGGAAGATGGTATAAACAACCAGCAAAGTACCTGCACGAATTAAACTTGGATATAAGGCCAATAAGAAGGACCAAGAGAGGCATACAATCAGAAACCAGAAAGTGGGATACTGAATAATGGAAAGAGGAATTAGGTGGTGAAGTGAGCCTTGAAATAGACAGAAAGTAGAAATAAAATGAAAAAAAAAATATATGACAATCAACTGGCATTAGTATAACACTTTAAAAAAGGAATAAACACGTTAAAACTAAACATTATAAACAGACCAAATGGGGAAAGTGTAAACTGTAATTTTGGTGAATATATTAACGAAGATTCAAGCTATTTTTTGGTCAGGGAAAGAGAGAAATGAATAAATTGAAATACAACAACCTTACAAAGAATTCAAAGAAAACAGTAAGATCATTTTATTTAGTGAAAGAAATATATAAAATAAAAAAAGACATCGGAAACCTGATGTGGTTATTTTCATTTTGTAAAATAAATATATAAAATAAGAAAGACATCGGAAACCTGACCTGGAGACAAAGACAAAATATACAAGAAATATAAACTCAAATCTAAAATACGCCGCAAGATTTCTAGATGCAGATGATACTACTCTCTTAGCATCAATCCCATCACCAAAATGTAGTAGATCTTGGGTTGCTGAATCCCTTGATAGAGATCTAGCTAAAATTAGCGCACGATCATTTTCATTTTGTAAAAGAAATATATAAAATAAGAAAGAAATTGTATACGTGATGTGGAGACAAAGACGAAATATCGAAATATAAACTCATATCTAAAACACATCGCAAGATCATTAGATGCGCCGTTACAAAGGCTACACCTCGACAGCGAACACAACCAATGATTCAATCCTAAAAGTCAAAGATAATGAATTCGTGGTCCAAAACGATCTTTTAACCCTTCTTATTGCCCGGGAAATGCAATTGCAAGCAATTCCCTGGAAGCACAACGGCCTCCATAAAGGAACGAAGGCACAGGTTCCAATTAGGAAAAGTGAGAGAGAGAATCTTCCTTTGAAACAACGAAAACTCTTTGTCTCCCAAGAGACATTTCCACCACACTGGAAGAGAACCATTTTAGCCAGTGCTAATAAGAATGCAAGTTTGGTTTTAGCAACGGAGATAACCCGAGTCTCTTTGCAAAGATATTGCTGTTTTTATCGTAGAGAGAGAGAGAGAGAGAGAGAGAGAGAGAGAGAGAGAGACTCCAAATTTAGTACAGAGGCTTAAACTAACAGAAATTATTGAGAGAGAGAGAGAGAGAGAGAGAGAGAGAGAGAGAGAGAGAGAGAGAGAGAGAGACTCCAAATTTAGTAGAGAGGCTTAAACTAACAGAAATGATTGAGAGAGAGAGAGAGAGAGAGAGAGAGAGAGAGAGAGAGAGAGAGAGAGAGAGAGAGAGAGAGACTCACCCCAAAGCTAAACCTTTCATTGCAAGACAGTAAAGCCACGCAAAGGGGCAGTGACATTGTCCAATCGACCAGGACAATGACATAGAGACTGACCATATATACATATATGATCAGCAATCGTTTAAATAGAAGAACAAAATTGTATCAAACAAAACTTGCAACAACAAGAGAATTCTCCCAAAGCAAGCAAATGCATTTTCCTTCGACAGAGTCCCAAACGCAACAATTTCTATGCAATGTTTTTTTTTTTTTTTTTTTTTTTTTTTTTTTTTTTTTTTGGAGCAGCTAAACTCGCCAGCGACATTTCGGAGGGCGGCGCCTTTCGGGTGGTTGCGTTTAATCTTGGGACGTGTGCCGGAAATAATTTCGTCAGCAATGGCCTATTTTGGGGCAGGATGAATTGTAGCGTTCTTAATATTTGTAGCACAGTAAGACTTCACACCAAGTCTTTTTCTTATTTCATTTTACTGACTGAATA
This sequence comes from Palaemon carinicauda, assembly GCF_036898095.1. Taxonomy (NCBI): domain Eukaryota; kingdom Metazoa; phylum Arthropoda; class Malacostraca; order Decapoda; family Palaemonidae; genus Palaemon; species Palaemon carinicauda. Next base: position 73,087,501 of record NC_090759.1, read on the forward strand.
TTTAAACAAAAACAGTACATGTGTGAAGATGGACGGTAGAAATTGCTTCGTAAAAAACAGCATGCGTACGATATCGTATGAGTAATTTGTATGTATTCCAGGGTGCTTGTAAAGTATATAATTGATAAAAAGCGATATATATATATATATATATATATATATATATATATATATATATATATATATATATATATATATATATATATATATATCATTACTAGCCAAGCTACAACCCTAGTTAGAAAAGCAAGATGCTATAAGCCCAAGGGCTCCAACAGGTAAAAATAGCCCAGTGAAGAAAGGAAATAAACAAACTACAAAAATAATGAACAATTAAATTAAATAAAATCCTTTAAGGACAATAACAACACTAAAACATCTTTCATATATTGGCCTAAACTATAAAAAGACTTATGTTATCCTGTTAAACATAATAACATGCGCTGCAAGTATAAACTTTAGATGATCCACCAAGAATTAAAAAACTTTGCCAGAATAGATTAATCACCAAAAACCTTTCTCTACAAGCCAATTTTTATCCAATTGAAGAGAACACAGACCTTATGTGTTTCTCAAAAGTAAATTTGCTATCAAGAATCACACCTAAAATTTTTAAAATCATACAGAGTTCAAGAAACATTATCAATGCAGAGATCTGGATGTTGAGGAGCCACTGCCCTCGACCTACTTACAATCGTACTTTGAATTTGTTAAGGTTCAACTTTATGCCCATTAATTTGCACCATGCACTAATTTTAGCTAGATCTATATTAAGGTATTCAGCAACCCCAGATCTACATTCAGGAGATGGAATTGATGCTAAGAGATTAGTATCATCTGCATATGCAACGAGCTTGTTTTCTAGGCCAAACTACATGACATGTGGATATACTGGGAAAAGTAATGGGCCAAGAACACAAGAACACTACCCTGAGGGACACCAGATATCATAGTCCTATATTCACCATGGTGCCCATCAGCAACAACTCTTTGTGATATATTACTTAAAAATTCAATAATGGTGCGAAGGAAAGACCCAACCACTCCCAACAGCTTTAGGTAGAAAACGGGCCTTATGATTGACATGGTCAAAGGCAGCACAGTGTATATATATTATATATATATATATATATATATATATATATATATATATATATATATATATATATATATATATATATATATACAAATAAACTTTTACCATCTTATCTAGTGGATCCAAAAGGGTATATATATCCTTACAATTCTCGCCTTACAAACGTAAACCCAATGATCTACCATTTCCCAAGGGGTAAAACCTCAAAAAAAAAAAAAAAACACACACACATTAGCCGCTGCTACATTGTGGACGAGTCCACTGTGCAGTAAAACTTCCCCAACATATGTACATGGCTTCACAAATTTACATTGCAAGCTCATCAGCAGTGTCGAATCACCCAACACATTCTATAATATACACCTGCATCTTCCTTGCAACTCTGTGCTCTCTGAGTATAAAAGCCTTTCCTTCCAAAGAAGTGTTTCATGAAAACTATCAAACCCTTTCTATACCTTCCTCTACTTGAAGGTCTAAAGGTTGTTCATAAAGGGCAGAGGCAAGGGACAGCACAATGTCATAGAAGCTGAGCATATGATTATGATCAATACCAAAGCCTTCTCTCCATAGAGGTCCTGGCAATGACTGCTAAGGACTCACCAGGTAGACTTATAGGTTCCTCTCAAACCACTCATCCCTAGGTCACAAAGATGGTGAGGTTGCAGATCCTACTGGAAACTATCGAGTTTGAGCGGGTCTCAAGTTCTTCTTCTTCCTTTGTTGCTCATGATTGGCAGAAGCAAGGTACAGTGACACTGCCCTAGCTAGCAGTACAATGTCCTAGAGACTGACCTTACATAAATTTGATCAGAACCAAAGACCCACTCCAACCAAGCTAGGACCAGGGAGGGTCAAGCAATGGGTGCTGATGACTCAGCAGATAAACCTATAAGCTTCCCCAAACCGACCAATCCTCAGCTCACAAGGATGATGATGTTGCTGATGCAAAGACTTTTCGAGCTCGAGTGTGACTTGAACCTCAGTCCAGCAGATTGTCAGGCATGAACTTTTCCCATATCGGCTACCTCAACTATCATTCATTCTTTCTATATGTACAAACCACAATACTTATTTCCATCCTTTGACTTGCCCCTAATTTTTTACTAAAGTATTTTGTAACCCTATGAATTTTCTGAGCATACTGTACATACTAAGCAAGCTGTTCATTTCAACCGCTTCCAACTATTTCCTTTCATTTCCACACACATCCAACTACATACCTACGTGAGGTGGAATGACCCATAATAAGCACAGCGGCATACCAGTACAAGATTCAGTATTCAGCTCACACTTGCTACGTCTTTGAATCATTTCTAGCTACTGCCTGCCGCTAGTCCATTCAGTTGATAATGAGTACCAGTGTTATTGAGTTAAAGAAAATGGGCTTGGGACTAACCCCAGTCACCACATCATCTGTGATGACATTCTGAAGTATTAGAGAGCTGCAACCTTCTGGTGTAACCCCTTTCAAAAGAAGTACTGTACAGTATTATGGGGATTTCCTTTTTAAAATTAAGCCTTTTCCCCTAAAACGTAGTGGCTCCAAAGAAAAGGGACCACACAAATCACTGGCAGATTCCCCTTTCAACAAATGAATTGTGGATGGATCCTGATGAAAATTTCTACATTATTGGCCACTTCGTACACTGACACAGAAAGCTCTCCAGCAGTACACTGAACTTCTTACCCAGACAGTATTATTCATTTCTCTTACACCCACACTCCTGCCTTTTGTATTTAAATTCACTTCACTTACAGTATCTTTGAGTTATGCACTCCTTCATCCCACATACAAACACCCATATGAATAAACATAGAATGTATGCAAGAGAAAAAAAGATAAGAGTAAATGTGAGCAAGAATGTGTAAAAAAAATGAGGAAGATGGAGTAATAAATGTTTGTATGGTTAGTGAAAGAATAAATGTTGCTAATTCATAGACAGCAAATATCTAGGAGTAACTATAATGGATGGAGGTAAGGTAAGAGGAGAGGTGTGACTGAATCTGATTAAGAAAATGAAGAAAGTTAGCTGAGTGTGTGCAAAAGATTATTAAGAGATTTAAATTGCCTATGTAACACAAGGTAGATTTATACGAAGGAGCTGTCGAGCAAACTCTCCATAATGGAAGTGATGTACGGATGCTATATGCAACTAAAGGGATAACGGCTGAAGATACTGAAATGAACTGCTTGTGATATAAATGGGGTAAAAATTGACAGAGACAGAAATATGGAAACAGAGGAAATGGTAGAAATGATAACATATAAGAAAGCATGGATTAAATATTAAGAAGCTGTTCAGTCATGTGGAGAGAATCGACAACTCATCTGTGAGAAGTATATAATTCTGAGAAGCTAGGAGGTGTAAGGAAAGAAAGCCGTAGAAAGGTTTGGATAAATGTCCTGAAGGACATATTGGAGAAGAAACAGCCTTAATATCCTGGAAGATCAAGAGTGCGTTCAAGATAAGGGTAAATGGCGCAACGTCTATACGGAAACTCAATTCACTACTCGTGAGCTTTTGGTGATGGTGTTTAAAGCCACTAACCTTGTGTAAGTTTTACTTAACTGAGGTTTCATTCAAAATTCTTAAGTTAAGCAATAAATGTGGCAGTGAATTATGTTGTTTTCATTGTTAAAAAAATTATTTAGTGTTGAAAAAATTATAAAACTATACAGTACTGTATTTAATAAACACACACGTATACAGTACAGTACTGGGTATATATGTCACTTTCAGTTCTCAACATCCTTTGGGCAAGGGGGGAAAGTAGTCATACCCTAATGAGAGGGGGGTGCGTGTGCATGCATATCTATTTAAACACTTAGCGTTTATTTTTGACGGGTTACGTACACTTGTGCATGTGTGTGTGTGTGTAAAAGATGTTACACTATACTGAACTGAAGATCTATAACAACTGTACTGAACTAACTTATAGAATACACTACTAAATAAATACGATCATTAACCCATGAAAAAAATCAGAGGTCATTCCACAGTTTTACATGAATGCTTATGCAATGAATAATTTCTCCATAATATTTCAATCAATATCTACAATATAACTTTTTAATTAAAATCTTGTATTTCAAAGGTCTTCTCACTCCCCAAGAGAGATTAGTTCACCAAATTTTCAATTCAGTTCCATAAGGCACTAGAAGAGTTGGAAGACCCAGGCCTACATGGCTGAGGATTATGAAGTATGAAATAGATGGCGAATGGAGAAGTATTGATTTAAAAGTTCAGATGATGATGATGATTTCAAAGGTAGGCAAAAACAAAATGAATTTATATTAACTTCTTGAATATCCTCAGATAAATTATATTATCAAAAATACAGAAACTCAATTCTGCCAAAAGAGTAAAGTATACAGTACTGTACAATACAGTATTTACACAAGAAGGTCCCAAGCACAGAAACCTTATGAGCAATGGATATTGGAACTCCAACAACAACAAATCCACAAGTTTCTAACCCACAGCATGACAAAGGCCTCAGACATGCCAATTCATGTCTGGGGTTTGGCCAGTTTTCATCACCACGCTGGCCAGTGCGGGTTGGTAAAGGTAGGAGATTTTCGTCAGATCGCTTACAGCAAACCCACCTAGTATGGGTGACCGTGACTATTATAGCTTTTCTGAGAATGGTGATACACAAAACCTTTCACCGTGTTAAGGTATCCCACTCAGAAAGGGAACCCCATATGAGGATTAATAGAATTGAGGGTACATTTGGGCATATTATTCTATCTTGTTTCTCTTCCTCTTGTTATTTTGAAGTTTTTACCCCCCTTGTTATTTTCAAGTTTTTATAGTTTACATATGAAAGATTTATTTTACTATTATTATTGTTCTTAAACTTCTCTTGTAGTTTTTTCTCATTTCCTTTCCTCACTGGGCTATTTTCCCTGTTGGAGCCCTTGGGCTTATAGCATCCTGCTTTTCCAACTAGGGTTGTAGCTTAGGAAGTAATAATAATAATAATAATAACTTGAAGCAATGGCACTGATGGATCTAGTGCAATTTGTAATGGATCATAATGAGGCCTAAGAGGAAATAAAGTAACTTAATGAGAATGAATAAAAATAGACTGTATACAAAATACTGTACAGTTTCTGTTACCTGTTAATGCATTTGTTATCTGACCTAGAAATGTATTATCATATTTTCTTATGGAATCTCACAACTTTAGAGCACAGTGTAAATGTTACTGATTTTCATTCTAAATAAAGAAAACTATTTCTACAAGCCTATTTCTAATGTCCTTTTCCTCATGCTATTTCTCCTTGGCTGCTTTCAGTTACTTTTGATATCTCTTTTACCTATAAAGGTCTCGTTTAATAAATCCTCACTCAAATCAAATCAAATTCCCAGAAAAGTTTTATTTAGGATTTTTACTTGACACCATAGTAATCCTATCAGTATTCCATATTATTCTTGTTTAAAGGTTTAAAGGTTGCTCATGAATGGCAGAAGCAAGGGACAGGACAATGCCCTTAAGACTGACCATATATACATATGATCAGCAGCCAAGCCCCTTGCCATCAAGCAAGGGCCAGGGAAGGCCAGGCAATGACTGCTGATGACTCAACAGGTAGACTTATAGGCTCCCCCAAAACCCCCATCCCTGGCTAACAACGATGGTGAGGCTGCAGACAATACTAGAAACTATCGAGCTTAAGCGGGTCTCGAACACCCGTCCAACAGATTACCAGTTAGTATATTTCCAATAAGATACCACTACTTTTAAATGAACATTATCCTATATAGTCGTTAACAGGTATTATAGCGAAGATGGGAGAAACGGAGATATGAAACGCTATAAGAAATCAGGTTACTATGAATGGATACCATTATTATAAAGCATTCTTTTGAAATTGACCATTCAGTATTTAAAATATACTTCCCTCTTCAACAAACCTGCATATGAACACAACAAATGCCCTTATAATCTACAATACTTGCATTGCCAAACAGTACTGTATTCTACTTGCAATTTAATACTTAACTATACTGTACAATTATTTCTAAGTAGATTTATTATATGTGAGTACCAAAATCCGTGTAAAATCACATCAACAATAAAATATAGGCATAAACATAACAACAAAACTCTTTTATATATATTTAAATTAATTTTCTCATATGTAACTTTTACCATTATCCTAACTTTAGCCTACCTAACCTAAGGTAGGTACCATTGTCTTACATTCAGTCAGACAGTTTAAATTGATTAGCACAGTACTTTCATGTCCATTTACTTATAAAATTACTTTTTTATCTTTACTCATAATCCTCAACAAAGTAATTGTCACTAACGAACTACAAATATTAGTCTCAGCATCTATTACACAGAACTGGCCTAGATCTATGCCTGGCCTAAGCTTTGGCTGAAAATGATGCGTTTGTGTCGTATTTTATTCATTAACTACTCTGAACTGATTAATCAATACGAATGAGGAAAATTGCCTTTAAAACATGATAAATATAATAGTAGGAATAAAGATGAACATCACTGACAGAAAATAGGATGGCAAGTTTGCAACATCGAAGGATGGCCGTCTGACATCAAAGTTGCCAAACATGTCCTAAGTAAAAGATGATATGGTTATTTTTAAGTCCAAAGCTATTGAATTAATAATGCAACTTTCTGCGAGTTACAAGAGATGAAGACAATTTAATTCCAAGACACGATCAAAACTGCAATTGCGGACACGTAACTTGAAAAATTTCCGGCAAACCTCAAACAAAATACGTAATTTAACATAATCACACGGATTTTTATTTCATAAAAACCTGTCATCAAAGCCCTGTTACTATTACAAACAAGCTGATTTGCTTACGTGTCCAAGATGATTTAGTTCGCGAGAAAAATAGCACATTACACAACACAAGTAAGAAAATGGCCTACACACTAGCACAAGTCAAGTTAAACACTGGTTAGGTAAGGTGCCAGGTTTTCCAAATGAGAAAAGGCCAACGTCTGTTCAACCGCAGCTTTAAAAGGCCTACCCTAATAGTAGAAAAAAGGCCGAAAATATACCATTTATGATACTTCATAAATTAATGTTTTAACCAGGAAAATAAATGAATACAGAACTAAATAGATCTCTTCCTCTAGTTGTATCTCATTTTACATGACTGAAGGGAATAATGAGGTAGAATCATTTAAATATTTAGGAACTTTGATCTCTAATACGGGATCTTTAGGATTTGAGTTTAATGAAAGATTGAAAAAAGCAAAATTTGGAAATCAAATCGCCTGAAATTGCATACAAAAACCATACTATATATCAGTTTAATGAAATCGGTGTTACCATAGATTAAGGCTCCCTTAATCTATGGTGTTACTGTATGAACATGGGTCGTGGTATGTGTTATTTGTTGTTTTAACTGTCGTACGAAAACGCACCCAATATTCGTTAACACTGGCAGGTGTAGTGTTTTGTCAAACGAGAATACACCCATTTCTTTGTTTACATTATTAAAATAGATAAATTGTTGAAAGTTATATGTTTATTTTGGAATGTTGATCTGTTAATTGTTAATTTGTTATTGGGTCATTACAATTATAAAAAAGTAATCATTGTGAATTGTAATCATACTGTGAAAACTAATTTGATTTCCCGTGAGATTGAAAGCGAAAAATTTATGATTTGCTTGTTAAAGGGATTTGTCTTTGTATCAGTTATTTTTTTTATTAAGTTTTCGGTAATTTTGTATATTATTCCATGCTAATGTAACCTAGGAAAAAAACTACTGTTTAAACCAGGGGGACCAGGTTTTCTACTAAAGAAAAAAAAAAACATGGGACCTGCGCGCTTCCCCTAAGCTTTTGTTTGAACGATGAATCTATGCGAGAATAGAAAGGAATATAGAGGAACCTAGAGAAGACCCATATCCTTTCTTCCCGAGTTGTTTTTGTTTTGTGACGAGTAATTGAGGAAGCCATGCCTCTCACCAAGAGGGGCTTATGGCCCAAAAATCAAGAGATAGAACTACCCGGGAAGATCTGTATGTAAAGGATGATCAGAATTATGAAAAATCTTATGCAACGTGTATAACGAACTAATTGATTCCTTGGCTTGGATATTATTCAAATAATTCCCGAAAAGTTTCGATACACGATAATATAAACACTACTGACGATAATGATTGCCGTCAAGCACTAACGAGTAAAATACCTACACTTTATTATACGAAAAAAACATACATATATAATAGTGAGATCTATATTTACTTACACTAACAAGTCAATGAACTGTGGCTAGATGATTAATCACTCACGAACAAAATTAAAATAAAACTTTGAACGAAACGAAACCGACAACGGCGAAACACAGTTACACAAAATATCAAAGGGGCGTATATAGTCAGCGAACACTTTATGTAGGTTACATATCAAACACGTTAAATTCTTTTAAAGTTCGAATTATTTTTCAACAATTTAAGGTTTTGATTATAGACTATACATCTATCATCCTCAAGTAACGTGATAGAAAAATATAGATAAGTTAATCAGTAACAAAATGTAAATGTCGAATTAGTTATTAAGCATAACTGTTCGCTGAATCTGACAATAGCTACTTCACTGAAAGTGAAGAGGAAAAGTATTACTTAATGTAGTGTTGTGTACTTGTCTTTTCCTCGGTATTTACCAATGGTTTATTGTAAATTTACGTTGTCAGCCACGTCCCATAAATACCGGTGTTCAAGGTTGGTGAATATCGTCGGTTTTCATTCGCTAATAAACTATAAAACTTACGAAAATTCATTTTTGAGGAAGTAACTGGCAACTATAGACGCCATTGTGGTTTTTTATGCCTGGCAGGTACACACAAGTGTTTTACTTATTATTATTGTTTGTTGTGCTAGAAAATTGTGCAATTAGGTCTATACAATATAAAACTTGAGTTTACTATTAATTTTTCCATATGTCCTGTTTGATCAGAAGATATCTGACAAAGTTTGCTTAGTTTAAACCAATTTAACCGAGTCATTGGGGCCTGAGTAACCACGTTAACTGTG
>NC_090759.1:73101626-73114126 GCF_036898095.1 Palaemon carinicauda
CCAAAGGAAATTTATAGAATTCTCGAAAGGAAATTTATAGAATTTCCCAAGGGAAATTTATAGAATATCCCAAAGGAAATTATAGAATTTCATTAAGGAAAATTTAGAATTCTCCAAAGGAAATTTATAGAATTTATAGAATTCTCTCTCTCTCTCTCTCTCTCTCTCTCTCTCTCTCTCTCTCTCTCTCTCTCTCTCTCTCTCGTGGAAGTTTTATTCAATTTTCACAGCCTGACCTACATATGTCTTCTAAGAACTTCGTGTAGACCTAGGTATTGCTAACAGCTCTCTCTCTCTCTCTCTCTCTCTCTCTCTCCTCTCTCTCTCTCTCTCTCTCTCTCTCAGTACCAAAAGGATTATTGAATAGTTTTTAACCTTACACGAACACCGGACTCATGTCGCCCTCGGATACTGCGTAAATGGAAGGGAAAAATATATCGGCTGATTGAGTGTCACCATATTTTGTCGGAAAGAGATGCACAACGTCCCGACCTTTTGGTGTTTATTGACTTTCTGAAGCGACACCGAGTGAAATGTGTGAGGATGAATTACTTAGTTTTTTCTTTTTCCTTTTTTTATTTTTCCTTTTTTTTTGGGGGGGGGGGTGAGGGACGGAATATAATTTCAACTGTAATTTAGGAATTGGTGATTTGGTAATTTGCGGGGATTTATATGAAAAATATGTTTGTTTTTTTTTATAAAATAAAAAAAAATAAAAAATAAACAGAGTATGAATTACTTTTTTTTTTTTTTTTTTTACTTTTTTTTTGGGGGGGGGAGAGGACTGAATATCATTTCAACTTTAAATTAGTAATTTGTGTGTTGATAATTTGTGGCGATGTTTTACCTAAAAAATATTTTCGTTTTTTATAATATATATATATATATATATATATATATAGAGAGAGAGAGAGAGAGAGAGAGAGAGAGAGAGAGAGAGAGAGAGAGAGAGAGAGGATGAATTAGCTTTTTTTCACTTTTTTTGGGGGGGGGGATGACTGAATATCATTTCAACTGTAATTTAGGAATTGGTGAGTTGATAATTTTGGGTGAAGGTTTATATAAAAAAATAATTTTGTTTTTTTATAAACAAATCTATATAATTTATATTGGTATAGACGAATTTGCGACACAGCATAAAATGTATGGAACTGAATTACTTTTTTTTTGGGGGGGGGGGGGGGGGCGGGCGGGGGGGGGGGGTCGCTGGTGGTTGGAGGTGTAGGTGATAACTGAATGTCATTTCAGTTGTAATTTGGAAATTGATGAGTTGGTAATTTCCGAGGATGTTTTATATGAAAAGTATTTTGTGTGGGTATATATATATATATATATATATATATATATATATATATATATATATATATAATATATATATATATATTTATTTACATATATACAGTATATATATGTATAATATATTTTATATAATTTGTATATATATATTTATGTATATATATGTGTGTGTATTTATATACATATATGAATATATATATATATATATATATATATATATATATATATGTATATATATTTATATATATATATGTATATACAGTATATATGTATATATATTTATAATGTATGTATATATATATATATATATATATATATATATATGTATATACACATACATATGTATATATATATATATATATATATATATATATATATATGTATGTATGTATATATATATTTATATACATACAATATATATATATATACCTGTATATATATATATATATATATATAATATATATATATATATATATATATATATATATATATATATAATATATATATTTAGGAATTGGTGAGTTGGTAATTTGAGGTGATATTTTACGCGTGATATTTTAGGCCTACATAAAAAAGAATCTGATATTTACTCGCCAAATATTGTCGTAAATAAATGTAAATGGATTACAAGCGTTTAATATTATAGAATGATTGAAATGCCTTCTGATATGGACATTTCAAATGCTTGTATAAAGTATTAGGTTTACTGGCTTGGTAACTTTGAAAAATAACTTTGGATAATATAACCCAACTTTTTATATATATTTTAATTGCTCATATAGTTTAGTAATAAGGGATACTTTATATGTTAATATAGGTTTGTTTAAAGGATTATTTGTTAATTACCTCCACCAACGAAGTTGGAAGGAGATTATGTGTTTGCCTCCGTTGGTGTGTTTGTTTTTTTGTGTTTGTTTGTGAACAGCTTCCTGGCCACAATTTTAATCTTAGAGTAATGAAACTTGCAGTGATTACCTGTTGTGTATAAAGCTGGAAATTATTAAATTTAGAAATGTCAACGTCAAAGGTCAAGGTCATGGTCAAGCAAAATGTCCAATTCACGTAATCAGCCATAAGTTTGGACATCGTTGTCACAGAGGCTTCAAATTTGGTTCATATTTGAGTGTATGAAAATCTATGCCAACTAATACATGTTAAGGTCAAAGGTCAAGGTAATGGTCAAGCCAAAGGTCGAGAAATAAACTGCTGTGGTGAGGGGGGGGGGGTTGGCTTTTGTGCTCTACTGAGTGCCCCTCTAGTTTCGTTATATAGTAAAGGTTCTTGGCCTAAATTAAAGGATGTTTTTTTATGGTTGTGAATTTTCTTATATTACAACTGGCATGTAAGCTCTCTCTCTCTCTCTCTCTCTCTCTCTCTCTCTCTCTCTCTCTCTCTCTCTCTCTCTCTCTCTCTTTCTCTCTCTCTCTCTCTCTCCTCTTATTCTAATTGTTATTAGTTCGCTATGTTATTTCACCAACTTTTTATGCCTTCATTGTTATCCTTTTTCATTTCTAGCAGTTCAAAAGACCCCCCCCCCTCTCTCTCTCTCTCTCTCTCTCTCTCTCTCTCTCTCTCTCTCTCTCTCTCTCTCTCTCTCTCTCTCTCTCCTAAAGGATATTTTCAAGTATTTCCGGGTCCTGTTGCCGTTGGATATGGGGTGAAATATTTTGGGCTCGGGTGACGTCATGTTTCAACGTCAGGAGGCGAATTGGAAGATCAAGGTCAAAGGTCAAGATCACGGTCAAGCAAAACGTCCAATTCACGCAATCAGCCCATAAGTTTTGACATTGTTGTCACAGAGACTTCAAACTTGGTTCATATTTGAATGTATGAAAATCCACGCTAATTAATACATGTTAGGGTCAAAAGTCAAGATCAAGGTCGAGAAAAAGGTCGAGAAATAAGCTGCCGCGGCGGAGGTCTGCGCTCTACCGAGTGCCCCTCTAGTTCATGGATGTAGAATTGAATTTTTTGGGTATTAATGATGTATTTGAGTTTTTTATGCATTTTGGGTTGTGGTACTTTTGAACAAAATGTTTTTGGGCGATTGGAAAATCTCCTTCAATCTATTTTTGGAGATTTAAATATTTTTTTTTTCAATAGCCATTCTGTAACGTTCAATTGACTTAATTCGAAATTAAAAAATTATTATAGGTAATATTTAAAGATTTGATAAAGAAAGAATGATATGTATTTCACGATCTAGTTAATATCAAATCGTTATTGTTGTTTATTAAACAACATCATTTTATTTACTTTTATTCATAACTCTCTCTCTCTCTCTCTCTCCTCTCTCTCTCTCTCTCTCTCTCTCTCTCTCTCTCTCTCTCTCTCTCTCTCTCTCGACTTTTGTAAGACTTGGACCGGATCAGGAAATAAGAATGGCCACCCATACTAGGTTGGTTTGCGGTGAGCAATCAGATAAAAAACTCCCACCATCACCAATCCTCACTGGTCAGCGTGGTGATGAAAACTGGTCAAAACCCAGACTTGAATAAGAACATGTCTGAGGCTTTTGCCCGACACTGGACTAGAAAGGGCTAAATTTGTTTTATATATATATATATATATATATATATATATATATATATACTGTATATATATATATATATATATATATATATATATATATATATATACTGTATATATACATATTATATATGTATATCTATATATATAATTTGTTTTATATATATATATATATATATGTATATATATATATATATATATATATATATATATATATATATATATATATCCATGTATCCATCTATCTATCTATATCTCTCTCTCTGTCTCTCTCTCTCTCTCTCTCTCTCTCTCTCTCTCTCTCTCTCTCTCTCTCTCTCTCTCTATATATATATATATATATATATATGTATATATATATATATATATATATATATATATATCTTATCTATATGTGTATATATATATAGATAGATATATATATATATAGATATATATATATATATATATATATATATATATATATAAAACAAATTATATATAGATATACATATATAATATGTATGTATATATATATATATATATATATATATATATATATATATATATATATATTTAGCCTATATATATATATATATATATATATATATATATATATATATATATATATATATATATATATATATAAATTTTGTGTTTGTGACGCCTTCAAATCCACTAAGGTAAAACTGTCTATAAGTCAGTCATTAGGTTCTCCCTCTCTCTCTCTCTCTCTCTCTCTCTCTCTCTCTCTCTCTCTCTCTCTCTCTCTCTCTCTCTCTCAGCTTTAGCCTTCGTGAGTTGCATATAATGCCTCAGATTTAGGTCAGCGCCTTTTTTTTTTACATTCGAATATTTGCATTTTAATCCTGACATTACTCTCGCCTCCCCCTCTCGCGTCTTGATGGGCCGTTGCAAAGATTACGTATCTCTTGAAGTTGTTTGTTTCCAGAGTCCCTGATCTTCTTCAAGGACTCTGGGCGATCAATTATCGCATTTAGATCTTGTTTAGTATTATGTGATAATGAATGTATGTCGTACGTTTTAATTCTGTCGTGATATTCGTCTAAGTGGTGTGAACTAGAAACACAAATTATTACCTCCGTCAACGAAGTTGGAAGGTTATATTTTTCGCCTTTTTTTGTGTTTGTAATGTGTGTGTGTTTGTGTTTGTTTGTGAATATCCTCCTGGCCACAATTTTAATTGTAGAGTAATGAAACGTGCAGGGATCAATTATTATTATTATTATTATTATTATTATTATTATTATTATTACCTTTGCCAACGAAGTTGGAAGGAGGTAATGTTTTCGGCCCTTTTTGTGTTTGTGTGTGTGTGTGTGTGTGTGTGTGTGTGTGTGTTTCTGAACAGCTGCCTGGCCTCAATTTTAATCGTAGAGTAATGCAACTTCCAGTGATTAACTGTCATGTAAAAAGCTGGAAGAGTAAATTTTGAAAGGTCAAGGTCAAGTAAAATGTCCAATTCACGTAATCAGCCGTAAGTTTGAACATCGTTGTCCTAGAGACTTCAAGTTGGTTCATATTTCAGGGTATGAAAATCCACCCGAACTAATGCCCGTTAAGGTCAAAGGTCAAGATCAAGGTAAACCAAAAAGGTCGAGAAATAAGCTGCCGTGGCGGAGGTCTGCTCTTAACTGAGTGGCCCTCTAGTTTTTCATATTTCTATTATATCTTACAGGAATATCATAAAATATGGTATTATACGAACAAGCATTTCGCAATTACATTTGTGTATCCGAGTTTTCTGAAAATGTCAGTTTTTTTTTTTTTTTTTTTTTTTTTTTTTTTTTTTTTTTTTTTTTTTTTTATAATGAATTGTCTCGTAATTTTATACTTCTGGAGCCAAGGAATAGTGATAAGGGAAGTTTATAGGTTCAAATTTTACTATATTTTCCTGTGTCTATATATCTGTCGTTTATTGTCTTATATTTTTGTTTTAATCGTTGGAAGGAGGTTATGTTTTCGCTCCTTTTTGTGTATGCATGTGTGTTTTTTTGTGAATAGTTTTCTGGCCACAATTTTAATTGTAATGAAACTTGAGGGGATTAACTGTCATCTAGATTTTATATGACAGAGAGATTTGTCTAAAACTTTTTATAAGTCTTTAAAAACAGAGGTCTCTGTCTTTAGTTTTTATAGAGTGAAATAAAGATATATTAAAGGTTTAAAGGCCACTCATGAATGGCAGAGGCAAGGGAGAGTTACATTGCCCTATCGAGCAGCACAACGCCCTAGAGACTGACCATATAAACATATGTTCAGCACTCAAGTTACCTCACCACCTAAGCCAGGACCAAGGAGGGTCAGGCAATGGCTGCTGATGATTCAGCAGATAAACTTATAGGGTCCCCCAAATCACCCATCCTTAACTCACAGGGATGGTGAAGGTGCAGCGACCGAAAAAACTAACGAGTTTCAGCGAGTTCGAACCCCAGTCGGGCGTTCACCAGTCAGGAACTTTACCACATGTTAGCTGATTTACAGATCGAGAGACCATGGTATACATTGGGGCAACGTATCTGTCAGGTATTAATAGAGAGACGAGGTGAATGCAAGTGATGTTTATTCTACAGATAACGAGTTTATATACGAGCTGTTGAGAACAACAATGTCACAAAACTTCAAACGTATCTGTTAGGTACTAATAGAGAAGCGAGGTGACTGAAAGTGAGGTTTATTCTACAGATAACGAGCTTATATACAAGCAGTTGAGAGCAACAATGTCACCAAAAAATTAAACAATATGAAACATGCGATGGCAAGCTTAAAGAGGTTTTTCTATTATCAGTGAGAGAACGAGAGATAAAAAAGGCAATAGCATTACAGTGTTATGAAACACGATCTGATAACAGGACCTTTACATGTGATATTAAGTCACTTTTTTATTTCTGTTTTTTTTTTCGTACATTTATTCTCTTTTTAATGGCTTACTTTCCTCTTTCATCTGCTATAGTTAAATTTTCTTGCATGGTTTTTCGATTTTCCTTGACGCCTGCTTCACTAATTGGTTTCCATATCGTATTATTATTATTTTTATTGTTACTTGCTAAGCTACAACCCTAGTTGGAAAAGCAAGATGCTATAAGCCTAGGGGCCCCAACAGGGAAAATAGCCCAGTGAGGAAAGGAAACAAGGAAAAATAATATATTTTAAGAACAATGACATTTAAATAAATATTTCCCATAGGCCTATAAACCATGAAAACTTTAAACTAAACAAGATGAAGAGAAACGAGATAGAACAGTGTTCCCGAGTGTACCCTCAAGCAAGAGAACTCTAACCCAAGGCAGTGGAAGACCATGGTACATGGGCTAAGGCACTACCCAAGACTAGAGAACAATGGTTTGATTTTGGAGTGTCCTTCTCTTAGAAGAGCTGCTTAACATAGCTAAAGAGTCTCTTCTACCCTTACCAAGAGGAAAGTGGCCACTGGACGATTGCAGTGCAGGAGTTAACACATTGGGTGAAGAAGAAAGAATTGTTTGGTAATATCAGTGTTGTCAGGTGAATGAGGACAGAGGAGAATCTGTAAAGAATAGGCCAGACTATTTGGTGTGTGTGTGTAGGCAAAGGAAATGTGAACCGTAACTAGAGAGGAGGATCCAATGCAGTACTGAGTTATAGTGATTATGGCATTGAAAACATAAAAAAAGATAATAGTCTATTAATCTATATACCAAGGCACTTCTCCCAATTTTGGGGGATAGCTGACATCAAACAAATGAAAAAAGGGGACCTTTCCTCTCTACGCTCCCCCCAGCCTGACGAGGGACTCAACCGAGTTCGGCTGGTACTGCTAGGGTGCCACAGTCCACCCTCCCCCGTTATCCACCACAGATGAAGCTTCATAACGCTAAATCCCCCTACTGCTACTACCTCCGCGCTCATCCAAGGCGACCGGCGGAATAATGATAATAATAATAATAATAATAGTGATAGGCGCATTTAAACCAATTCTTTTAAGTAAACATTAGCCAAATGGTAAATAGCTGTAATACAGTATGAAGAAATAGTTACTTGATATTTGAATTGAATATCAATTGGTGGGATATTTTATTTGCATGGATAGATGGGACAGTTGTTTACACTTAGCGTTCTTTGTTGTTTGCAAGGAGGTTAGATTCGGTTGTTTGTGTTATATTGGTCGTGTGTTAGGTCTTTTGTTTCCCGGTAGTTTACCGGCAATTGCCCCGTCCGTGGTATCTTGGGAGAGTTGTTTGATTTGCATAGAATTACCATAATTAATCTGAAGTTTGGTAACTTGATCAGCGTTAGGTGGAACGTCTCTCTCTCTCTCTCTCTCTCTCTCTCTCTCTCTCTCTCTCTGAGTTGTATTTGTGTGCCGGTGAGTGAACACTTGAGCGTCCCTAAAAATATCCTGATTTAATGCGGATAACAAAAGGCTATCGAGTGAAATATAGCTACAAGTTTTCGTGAATAGTCGGTGATTAGTTTGAGGGCAGAAAAGTGGGATAAAACGTCGGCATAGGATAGTTATCTTGTGAATTAATAAAAATCTGATCAAGATGGCATTGTATAACACAGGCAACTCGTGGAGAGACATCGCTGGAGTCAGCAAAAGCAAATTCCATGAGTTGGCGAAACAGGAGCTCGACCGTCTGATAACAGAGGTCACTAGTATCTCCAACCAGTGTGACGGAAAAATATTCGCAGACATATTGAAACAATATGATCCAATAAACTGGAACAAATCTGCGGAAAACATCAGCAAAATAATTGAAGAAATTCCAAAGAAGATCCAAGTGATAAAGAGACTTATAAAGAAAGTCTACATCAATCAACACATTCCATCAAAGAACAACAAGTCCAATATGGTGAATATGCTGATTGATGCATTGGGAAAAAGAATGCCAAAATGGTGTAATACATATAAGATATGGTATTCCATTAATAATCCTCAACAACTGATTAGAAAATGTAATGCCTGTCATGTTCCAATACACCCCACATGTGCTGAAATACAGCAAAAAATAAAAAATAGAGACACAAAGGTATTCTGCTCAACATGCTTAGTCTGGATAGAAAATATAATTAAGTCGAGACTAAATCTGCAAATAGTTGAAGAAGAAGAAGAAGAAGAAGAAGAGAAAACTGAACAGGATATGTGTAAGGATGCAGAGGAAATCATTGATATAACTCATGATGCCATCCAACAACATACTTATGAAGAAATAAATTATCAGATGGAAACAAATAATAGACCCAAGAGACTCTACCCCGACCTACAGACTTTTAGGGAAGAGCAAGAACAAGAAAAAAAAAGAAAAGAAAGATATAGTCTGTAATAGGCTGAAAAGAGGGAATTGCAGATTTGGCGAAAGATGCTACTACAAGCATCCAAAGATATGCCAGAATTATGAAATATATGGTAAATGTGCGTATTTAGACGGATATGGAGACGAATGCAGAGATCTCCATCCAAAAATATGCAAAACCCTAAAAGAAGGAAAAGGATGCAGTTTCAACAAAAAATGTCGATATATGCATCCTGCAACTATGAATGAGAGTAAGAAAACTCAGCAAACTGAAAAGAAAAACAAAAATGAAACAAAAAAAGAAACAAAAAAGCAGGCCGCGTATATACCGCACTATGCACCAAAAAAGACCTTTCAACCCAAATCTGCACATTTAGAGCCCAACTACAAAGAATGCATCTATAATGCCAGGGGTTGGTGCAGATATGGGGATAATTGCAGGTTTACACACAAAAATAAATATGAAGGCGAAAGAACAAATATAATAGAAAAGTTGGATTTTTTAATGGCAGAATTCCGAGAAATGAAGAAAAGAACATCATATCAGAACAGGAAGGAAGCATGGGAGAATCCATATTATTACCAATATTAAATAATGGGGATGAAACACAAGCCATAATAGTGATGAATGCACAGGGTTTAGTCACGAGTAACTCTAAAAGGAAAATAGAGTTCCTAGAAGAACTAACCCAAATTGAAAAAATAGATATATTAAATATAAGTGAAACATGGTATTCCCAAGAGACTGGCAGTGATGACCAGATAAAGGGTTTCCAAACTTATAGATCAGACAGAAAAAATAGGAATCAAGGGGGAACCGCAATATATGGAAGAGATATAAATCAAGGAAAAGTCTGTGAAAAATACAGCAACACAGAATGTGAATTGATTGCGGTAGAATTTGAATTTGAAAAACTAGTGAATATTGTAATTTACAGACCCCCAAATACTAAGGAGTTTGACATAATAATAGAAAAAATAGATGATATATGTAGAAACCATAAAGACTGGAATATACTCCTATCCGGAGATTTTAACTTTCCTTTCGTGGATTGGAAAGACCGGATAGAAGAAAGTGGTTGTATGTATACATACAAAAAAGAGAGTAATAGTAGCGCAGAAGATAAGAGGCAATTTGAAAAGCTTCAAGATATGCTATTAGAACATAATATGCAACAAATAAACCACATTCCAACAAGAAAGGAAAATGTCCTAGATCTAATATTTGTGAATGAGGTGAATTATGTTAAAGAAATAATTGTGTATAACATGGGAATTTCAGACCACAATGTCATAGAATTGATAGTTCATTCCAAAGCAAGTGATCGGAGAATTAATAAAAGCACAAAACTTTGGGAAGGATATGGAAAATATAATTTTTACAGTAAGAATATAAAATGGTCAGAAATAAATGAAGAACTGAATAAAGAATGGAAAAATGTGTTTGTAAGTGATAATATACAGGTAAATACAGACATACTGTACAAAATACTGGAGAAAATTGTTGAAAAATATGTACCGAAAAAAAATAAACAAAAGACGTGCATACCAAGAGACAGAAGGATCTTATTTCAGAAAATTAGAAAGTGGAAGAAAAATCTTGCAAAAGAAAAAAATGTGTGGAAAATGAGAGAAATAAAATGTAAGATAGAAAATGCAGAACAAAAGATTATACAGTCGAAAGAAAATGAAAAAAAGGACTTAGAAGAAAGGACACTTCAAAATATAAAAAGAAACCCTAAAGTACTTTACTCCTATGCAAAAAAGGATGAATATAGGGAGAATACAAATAGGCCCTCTAAGAATTGAAGGACGGCTAACGAATGAAAAAAAGGAAATATGCAACATATTAGCAGAAAAATATAAGAGTGAGTTCACGCCAAGAATTGCAAATGAGAATAATGAAACAGAAATGAGAGAAGAAAATGTTGAATATCTAACGGATATAGATATTAGTGAAGCAGATATTGTCAAGGCTATAAACGAAATTAAAAATGGATCGGCAGCCGGACCAGATGGAGTTCCAGCGATTTTGTTAAAAAAAACTGCAAACACTATCGCGAAGCCGCTTGCAATACTGCTAAGACAAAATGTAGATATGAGCGAGATATATGTTAAACATAAATTAGCTTATATAACCCCTATCTTCAAAAGTGGATCAAGACTAGAGGCAAGCAATTATAGACCTGTTAGTCTAACATCACATATTATGAAAGTGTATGAGAGGGTAATAAAAAAGAAAATAATGAACCATTTGGTCAAAAATAATTTGTTTAATATGGGTCAACACGGTTTCGTGCCTGGAAAAAGTACACAGACCCAACTGATAGCACACTATGAAAACATAAAAAAATATGATAAATGAAAAAGACACAGATGTGATCTATCTAGATTTTGCAAAAGCCTTTGACAAGGTAGACCATAACATATTGGAGAAAAAATGAGAAAGCATAATATTGTGGGAAAGATAGGAAAATGGATAAACGAATTCCTGCAAAACAGAAAACAGATAGTGGTTGCAAATGACGAGAAATCAGATGAAGCCCAGGTAATATCGGGTGTGCCACAAGGTACGGTATTAGCTGCACTGCTGTTTGTTATTATGATCTCAGACATAGACTGTGATGTTGAAAACTCTGTAGTGAGAAGTTTCGCCGATGACACAAGAATAAGTAGAGAAATTACTTGTGATGAAGATAGGAACTCACTACAAAGAGATCTAAACAAAATATATGAATGGGCGGAGATAAATAGGATGGTATTTAACTCCCATAAATTCGAATCAATAAATTATGGAAACAGAGAAGGAATGGTGTATGCATACAAGGGACCTAATAATGAGACAATCACAAACAAGGAAGCAATTAAAGACCTTGGTGTAATGTTAAATAGGAATATGTTATGCAACGACCAAATAGCAACACTCTTGGCTAAATGTAAAGCAAAAATGGGAATGTTATTCAGACACTTTAAAACAAGAAAAGCTGAACACATGATTATGCTTTACAAAACTTATGTACGTAGTACACTCGAGTACTGCAATGTGATATGGTACCCACACTACCAAAAGGATATTGCGCAAATAGAGAGTGTACAAAGGTCCTATACTGCTAGAATAGAAGAAGTTAAGGACCTTGACTACTGGGAAAGACTGCAATTTTTAAAACTATACAGTCTAGAAAGGAGAAGAGAACGCTACATGATAATACAAGCATGGAAGTAAATAGAAGGAATTACTGAAAACATCATGGAGCTTAAAATATCAGAAAGAGCAAGCCGAGGTAGATTAATAGTGCCAAAAAATATTCCAGGTAAACTAAGAAAGGCGCACAGGACATTAATCCACTACGCACCAGCATCGATAATGCAGCGACTATTTAATGTGCTGCCAGCTCATCT
>NC_090759.1:73124126-73129126 GCF_036898095.1 Palaemon carinicauda
TTTCTTTATTTAATCTCGTATTTTGTTGAGAATTTTAAGGATATCTTTTTATTTCTTGGCTTTATTTTTTCGTTATATTTAGTTGTTTCAAGTGACGGACTCATTAGCACTCATTGCCACTCACACCTCACTCCTAAAACCAGTTTTAAAGGTTCAGTACCCCGGTCATGGGGCCAGTCAAATGTTTGAAGAAAACGTGCTCTCTCTCTCTCTCTCTCTCTCTCTCTCTCTCTCTCTCTCCATATATTTTATCAGGAAAGTAAGTGAGATATATATATATATATATATATATACACACATATATATATATATATATATATCTCACTTACATATATATATATATATATATATTTATATATATATTATATAATATAAATAAATACAACTACTTAGAACTTTGGAGAAAGAGAAATATATATATATATATACATATATATATATATGAATATATATATATACAGTATATATATATATGTATATATATAAATATATATATATATATATATATATATTTATGTATATATATAAATATATATACAAACGTATTTATAAATATATATACTGAATTTCAGGTGTGCTGAATATCATGGAGAGAGAGAGAGAGAGAGAGAGAGAGAGAGAGAGAGAGAGAGATTCACCAGTTGCAGCTATCCTTTCACCATATAAAAAAGTCCTGGCTTTTATTTCTGTAGAAATATGGCTTCCCTATCAATTCTTCCTTTTTTTTCCCTTCACAGTTTTAACACAGAAAACGACTTCGAAAACCTTTCCGAACTTCTAGGTCTTCAACCAAAAGATTTGGAAAAAGATTTTACTCTTCTTCCATCATTTTTTTATATTGGCAATCTTTTTCTCTCTCCATTTTTCCTATCTCCTTTTGAATTTCATCCAGATTTTATTTTTATTCGATTTTGGAGGGAAGAGACATGGAAATTTCGAAGTAGTAGATCTTTCAATAATATTTTACGAAATAGGTCTTTATCTTTTATTTGAGTACAATATCCACTAGGTGGCAGCACCTTCTCGCCTATTCCTCAACAAGGACCCTCGACTGACTTTGGTCATTCTAATTATCATTTCAGGTAATTTACATAAAACTTCCAATTTTTTGGTACAGATAATTACAGTATATTATGATTATTCAATTTTCATGATGGAGTTATCTCTAGTACATTAATTGGCTTCATGGGAAAACTGGTGAGACTGAACATAATGCATTTGGTTAATTTAATTGGTGGCATACATTTTTTATTGAATGTATGATTATGGGCCGCATTATACAAGTCGGCCAATGCAACTATTACAGCTGAAGATTTCAGTTTTTTTTTTCTTTCAAGAATACTCACAGCAATAAATAGTATGACTGTATTTTAGTACAACTATTTCAGCTGAAGATTTCATTTTTTTTTTCAAGAATACTCACAGCAATAAATAGTATGTCCCTATTTTAGTGCAACTATTTCGTTTAAAGATGTGGGTTTTTTTTCAAGAACACTCACAACAATGAATAGAATTTCCCTATTTTAGTTCAACTATTTCATCTAAAGATTTGAGTTTTTTTTCTTTCTTTCTAGAATACTCACAGCAATAAATAGTATGACCGTATTTTAGTACAACTATTTCAGCTGAAGATTTCAGTTTTTTTTTCTTTCAAGAATACTCACAGCAATAAATTTAATGTCCCTATTTTAGTGCAACTATTTCATCTAAAGATTTCAGTTTTTTTTTTCTTTCAAGAACACTCACAGCAATAAATAGAATGTCCTTATTTTAGAGCAACTATTTCAGCTAAAGATTTGTTTTTTTTTTCTTTCAAGAAAACTCACAGCAATAAATAGAATGTCCTTATTTTAGAGCAACTACTTCAGCTAAAGATTTCAGTTTTTTTCTTTCTTTCAAGATACAACAATAAATAGAATGTCCCTATTTTAGCTATCCAACTACTTCTCTTCTTTCGCCTTCCTCTGAAAAAGTTGGTTTGAGCAGACTACGAATTAGATAAAGTTAAATAAATAACGTAAATGAAAGACAAAATATAACCCGAAATGTAGATGAAACTTTCACTTCTTTTGTATGTTTCATCCCCACTGCGTGCGTCCCATACCTTTGGATCTATATATTATTTAAATGGCTTTTCGTAATATTTAAAAAAACTTCGATTGTATTTTCCATTGCAGTAACATCCATCCTCCTATCACGTAGAGCTTCCTTTGCTCCATCCGTCCACCCAAATCTTGGTCTTCCCCTTATACTTCTCCCATCAACTTTTGCATTCATCATCTTCTTCAGCAGATAGCCATTTTCCATTCTCACTACATGGCCAAACCATCTGTACACATTTATATCCGGTCTAGTTGTTAAGTTCATTAAAAATCCGGATGTAACTTTCTATTTTCACATCAGTATTTTTGAATGTCACAAGATGTCCCACAGTTTGCATACATGTTTCACCACTTTAACACACACACACACACACACACACACACATATATATATATATATATATATATATGTATGTATGTATATATATGTATATATGCTTCATGACATTAGCTATAGTAAGCAGCTCTTCTAGAAGAAGGACACTCCAAAATCAAACCATTATTCTCTAGTCTTGGGTAGTGCCATAGCTTCTGTACCATGGTCTTCCACTATCTTGGGTTAAAGTTCTTTGCTTTAGGGTACACTCGGTCACACTATTCTATCTGGTTTATCTTCCTTTTGGTTTTCTTAAAGTTTATATATGAAATATTTATTTTAATGTTGTTACTGTTCTTAAAATATTTTATTTGTCCTTGTATCCTTTCCTAACTGGGCTATTTTCCCGGTTGGGGCCCCTGGGCTTATAGCATCCTGCTTTTCCAACTAGGCTTGTAGCTAAGCAAATAATAATAATAATAATAATAATAATAATAATAATAATAA
Source organism: Palaemon carinicauda (assembly GCF_036898095.1). NCBI lineage: Eukaryota > Metazoa > Arthropoda > Malacostraca > Decapoda > Palaemonidae > Palaemon > Palaemon carinicauda. The sequence goes on from NC_090759.1 coordinate 73,127,052, forward strand.
TAAGTAACGTACGATCTCTATATTGCATTCAGTCCTTCCTTCCCCATTCACGGTTCCCTCACGGGACATCCAAGGTGAAAGGTGAATGAAGCGGAATTCATTCAGAAATATCGTTGCCATCACAAGCAGGTTTTCCCAGACCTGCGTCAGCTGACCTCAGCAATTTCCAGAAAGGTTTTTGGCGTTGGCGTTTAATCAACCGTTAGGAGAAAAGGATATTGAGACTAAATCATAATTGGATGTCTTTTTTGCAAATATATTTCCTAAAGGGAATAACGTAATTGGCTTTACTATGTTACTAATACAGTTGTGGTGGCCTATTGGAAACGTCCCTGCGTGGACTGGGGTTCGAGTCCCACTCAAATTCCATAGTTCCTTGCCGGAGTGGGGTCCGAGTCCCGCTCAAACTCGATCCTTTCTTGTATTGGCTGCAACCTCACCATCCTCATGAGCTAAGGTTGAGGGGTTTTGGGGGAGCCTATAGGTCTCTCTGCTGAATCAGAAACCATTGCCTGGCTATCCCTGGTCCTAGCATGGCTGGAGAAGGGCCTTTAGGGCTGATCATATGTATATATGGTCTGTCTCAAACTCGATCCATTCTTGTATTGGCTGCAAACCTCACCATCCTCATGAGCTAAGGATGAGGGGTTTTGGGGCAGCTTATAAGTCTCTCTGCTGAATCAGAAATCATTGCCGGGCTATCCCTGGTCCTAGCATGGGTGGAGAAAAGCCTTCGGGATTGATCATATGCATTTATGGTCAGTTTTTTGGGCATTGTTCTGCTAGCGAAGACATTGTTGTTGTCCCTTGCCTCTGCCATTCATAAGAGGCCTTTTGGTTTGAGGAATCTTAGATCTCTAGCACCTAAACAGTGAAATTGAGGATTATGGAGTCTGCGAAAGTGATTATTATTGAGAATACAAAATCTATATCGAGCTAATAACTATTCGACATTGTTAGCACATGGACCACCGTAATCATGTTTTAGGGGACCGGGATGTGGAGGGTAGCCTTGGGAAATGGAAAGAAGCCTTCTTTTAACATGAAAGGGACATTACATTTTAGACCTTGTGAAAACAATAAATGTTTGAACAGAAAGATCAATAATTTATCAAGACTTGATTGGATTTTCATCTGATTTCTTTACAAAGGTCTCGTTGTGACTCACTACAGCTGGCAGGAAGCTTCAATGGAGTTATTGGCTTCATGTTGGTGATGCTTAAAACTCTCTCTCTCTCTCTCTCTCTCTCTCTCTCTCTCTCTCTCTAATTTGTTTTTCTTTATGTGTTCCGGGAGAGACACAGTACATCACCCACCTCTCTCTCTCTCTCTCTCTCTCTCTCTCTCTCTCTCTCTACACGTGAAGAAAGAGCAGGCATCTATTGGACATCTTCGAAAGCAATCTAAATCGTCACTGAGGGAATTAAAGGCGAAGGAAATTGAGTCAGCGCAAGAACAGAAATATCAGCGGAAATGAAGTGTGTCCCGCATGAAATAACTAGATCGTTTTGTGGGGGTCATTTCTTGCCCTTATTGCGCAGAAGTAAACGAGAGGGTCTTACATGCAGCGTCGGTATTTATAAGGACCAAACAGATCATACGTTTTCATTGAAGTAGTTTATGAAGAATGAATTAATAAGACTGTGTAGAACTATGGTTTTTTTTGGTGTGTGGGGTGATAAGTATTATTATTATTATTTTTATTATTATTATTATTATTATTATTATTATTACTATCATTATTATTATTATTATTATTATTATTACGAGCAAAGCTTCAAGCCTAGTTGTAAAAGCAAGATGCTACAAGCCCAAGGGCTCCAACAGGGAAAAATAGCCCAGTAAGGAAAGGACATAAGGAAATAAATAAATGATGAGAACAAATTAACAATAAATCATTCTAAAAACAGTAACAACGTCAAAATAGATATGTCATATATAAACTATAAAAAAAACACTTATATCAGCCTGTTCAACATAAAAACATTTGCTGCAACTTTGAACTTTTGAAGTTCTACCGATTCAACTACCCGATTAGGAAGATCATTCCACAACTTGGTCACAGCTAGAATAAA
>NC_090759.1:73131626-73133268 GCF_036898095.1 Palaemon carinicauda
ATATATATATAATCAAGTCTCTCTCTCTCTCTCTCTCTCTCTCTCTCTCTCTAACCAGGTGATTGTGTTGTGTTCCATCACTGGAATCTGACTTTATTGATAGTTTGAGTAAGAAGAGATGCCAGGATGCCAGACACCTCTAAATCAATCAATCAGTCGAGTAATAAGAACAATGAAAACAGTAATGATTTATGAAATATAATTTATGCGTTTGAATTTATTAGCCTGAATGGTTTGGAAACGAAACAGACATTAGTGGAATATGCTTTTTTTTCTTAGTCTTGGGTAGTGCCATAGCCTCTGTACCATGGTCTTCCATTGTCTTAGGTGAGAGTTTTCTTGCTTGAGGGTACACTCATCCTCACTATTCTATCTATTCCCTTATTTCCTTTCCTCACTGGGCTATTTTTCCATTTTTTAGAAAATATTGCAAATATAGGGGATATAGAAAATATAGCGTTATATATGATCTAGCATAGATTATAGATATAATTTAGCAAGTATAGCAGGTGTAATAGATATAGTAGCTATATTATATATACCAAGTATAGTGATATAGAAAATCAGGAAAGATTGCAAATATAGAAAGCAACAGAAATAGCATATAAAGTAGATATATAAGATACATATAATATAGCAAATATAGAAGATGTAACAAAGATTACTGATATAGCAAATATAGCAGATATAGAAAATCCAGGAAAGATTATAGATATAAGCAAATATAGCAGACATAGAAGCTATAGCAAAGTTTATAGATATAAGCAAATAAAGCAGATATAGAAGCTATAGCAAAGATTACAGATATAAGCAAATATAGCAGACATAGAAGCTATAGCAAAGTTTATAGATATAAGCAAATATAGCAGATATAGAAGCTGTAGCAAAGATTACAAGAGAAGCAAATATAGAAGACATAGAAGCTATAGCAAAGATTACAGATATAAGCAAATATAGAAGACATAGAAGCTATAGCAAAGATTACAGATATAAGCAAATATAGAAGACATAGAAGCTATAGCAAAGATTACAGATATAAGCAAATATAGCAGATATAGAAGCTATAGCAAAGATTACAGAGAGAAGCAAATATAGCAGACATAGAAGCTATAGCAAAGATTACAGATATAAGCAAATATAGCAGACATAGAAGCTATAGCAAAGATTACAGATATAAGCAAATATAGCAGATATAGAAGCTGTAGCAAAGATTACAAGAGAAGCAAATATAGAAGACATAGAAGCTATAGCAAAGATTACAGATATAAGCAAATATAGAAGACATAGAAGCTATAGCAAAGATTACAGATATAAGCAAATATAGAAGACATAGAAGCTATAGCAAAGATTACAGATATAAGCAAATATAGCAGATATAGAAGCTGTAGCAAAGATTACAAGAGAAGCAAATATAGAAGACATAGAAGCTATAGCAAAGATTACAGATATAAGCAAATATAGCAGATATAGAAGCTATAGCAAAGATTACAGAGAGAAGCAAATATAGCAGACATAGAAGCTATAGCAAAGATTACAGAGAGAAGCAAATATAGAAGACATAGAAGCTATAGCAAAGATTACAGATATAAGCAAATATAGCAGATATAGAAGCTGTAGCAAAGATTACAGAGAGAAGCAAATA
>NC_090759.1:73138768-73146268 GCF_036898095.1 Palaemon carinicauda
ATTATTATTATTATTATTGCTGTTATTATTATTATTATTATTATTGTTGTTATTATTATTATCATTATTATTATTATTATTATTATTATTATTATCATTATTATTTTTTTTTATTATAATTAAAGGCAAAGCTACAACCCTAGTTGGAAAAAAGCAGGCTCTTACGATAATAATAATAATAATAATGATAATAATAATAATAATAAATTAATGATAATAATAATAATAATGATGATATAATAATAATGATAATAATAATAATCATTATTATTGTTATTTTCATTCTCATGTATACTACTTCCAGAAAATTACTAATTTTGCTCGACCATTTCAGTAGATTCTTCTGAAACTTCGTAGGCCTATTCACTTTTGTAACCCGTCCTTTCTCTGCCTCATTAATATTCATGGGCAATCACGTATATTGAGGCCATTCAAGTTTCTCAAAAATTAAATTACCCCTGGAAAGAATTTGTAAGCCAAAATATCTCTCTCTCTCTCTCTCTCTCTCTCTCTCTCTCTCTCTCAGATGGATTAAAAGTCTTAGACAGCCAAAAAAAAAATTTTTTTCTCTCTCTCAGATGGATTAAAAGTCTTAGACAGCCAAAAAAAAAATTTTTTCTCTCTCTCTCTCTCTCTCTCTCTCTCTCTCTCTCTCTCTCAATTTTAAAAGAAAACTAAATTATTAAATAGATGGACACCAAGGAACGTACATGTCCAAAACTTGTCAAACGACGCACTAAACTCTCTCTCTCTCTCTCTCTCTCTCTCTCTCTCTCTCTCTCTCTCTCTTTCATTTCTTGTTTTTGTTTCTTGATACCCTTTTCTCTCAATTTCCATTTTCGTTTCGTGATTCCCTTTGTTTTAATTTTGCATTTTCGTCTCTCTCTCTCTCTCTCTCTCTCTCTCTCTCTCTCTCTCTCATCAATTTGGCGAAAGGATAAAGGATATTAAACGTCCTTTCCTAGAATCTGGAATGATACAAATCCCACACTTCATCTCATTGGGAAAAAAGTAACATTAATTGAACAGATAGAAGATTACACAATTTCAAAGGAATATCTCCTTTGTTAAACCTATTTTTTTTATGATTAGTGGAAAAGTAATTAAACTCTAATTAATATTCAACACGTGTTAGGGATTAAGGGATATGGATTAAAAAAAAAAAGCTTTGAAATCATTGGAATGTATTAGTTCATGTTTTCTATACAAGTGGGTTTGTTTAGATGGATTATTGGTATTTTAAATGTATTTGTATTATTATTATTATTATTATTATTATTATTATTATTATTATTATTACTTGCTAAGCTACAGCCCTAGTTGGAAAAGCAGGATGCTATAAGCCCAGGGCCTCCAACAGGGAAAATAGCCCAGTGAGGAAAGGAAAAAATATTTTAAGAAGCGTAACATTAAAATAAATATCTACTATAAAAACTATAAAAACTTTGTTGTTATTATTATTATTATTATTATTGATGTTGTTGTTGTTGCTGTTATTGTTGTTATTGTTATTATTACCAGTTTATGCGACCCGTCATAAATTCGGCTTAATATGTAGACATGCACACACATATACACTATATATATATATATATATATATATGTACATATATATATACATATATATATATATATATATATATGATGTTCAGAAGCAAAAGAACCACAGGGAAAATGAAAATAGGAAATAAAAGATTAAGTCCTAACTAGTTTCGTGATACTTCTTCAGAGGACTGATTTATTGGAAAAGGTTTCTTTTACATTTTATATGGTTCAGTAAACATACGATCAAAGATGGAGAAATTTATAGAACAATGACACTCCCAAACCATCTATATAAAAAAAAAGTCCATTTCTTTTAGCGATGCGTTGCCCTTTTAGCTCGGAAAAGTTTCCGGATCGCTGATTGGTTGGACAAGATAATTCTAACCAATCAGCGACCAGAAAACTTTTCCGAGCTAAAAGGGCACCGCCGCGAGTCGGTGCAAATATGCATCGCTAAAAGAAATGGACTAAAGCTACCTGTGCTGTTATCAGGTTCCTGGGTTTAGTTCAAAGCCTCATTAGCCACCTGGCAGAATAGGTAATTTCTGATGACTGGTAAATTTGTTTAGGCTTCCAATACAATTTCTTTATATTAATGAGGTTAGCCTTATCCATACAAATACTTTAGCAAAATTATGTGTAGAGTATTATATAAAAAACATATCTATACATAAACACATGTATAAATATATGCCATATACATACACATACAGGTATACAGCCACATACAAACATACCTCCACGTATGTCAATACATATACATAGATACATAGACTTGCATGAACATATTTGTACACATGATTAACATGCGTAAACAATCATGCATAAATAACCCTAGCAACATGAACTTACAATTCCATACATATCAGTACTTATATCTAACATAATAATATATAGTGTCAAAGCAATTAGGTATACTTCATGAAATAAATGTACCTATCAGTGAATGCTGGCTTAGGTCTAAATATTAATTTCACAGTAGCATTAATTACCCCCGGTACATTCAGTTCTACATTAAGTGGTCAAAGTTATTATATTTAGCTTGCAAATCTCTTTACATTTAACGGTGTTAAGTTTATACATTCCATATCCAATATTCAAGTTGTTATCAAAGGTTTCTTTTATAAAACTGGACTCCATGATGTTTCTTTTCAGTAAGTTCAAAGCCTTTAATTTATCCAAACTTTTATGTGGATATGAAATATATTCTTCAGCTTCTGCTATCGAGTTGATGATTTTAGATTCTATTCATCATACTGGCTTGAGATTAGCTATTATTATTATTATTATTATTATTTTTTTTTTTTTTAATTTATTATTATTATTATTATTATTATTACTTGCTAAGCTACAACCCTAGTTGTAAAAGCAGGATGCTATAAGCCTGGGGGCACCAACAGGGAAAATAGCCCAGTGAGGAAAGGAAGCAGGAAAATGAAATATTTTAATAACATTAACATCACAATAAATATTTCCTATATAAACTATAAAAACAAGTGGAAGAGTAACAAAACAAGCGGAAGAGAAATAAGATAGAATAGTGTGCCCGAGTGTACCCTCAAGCAAGAGAACTCTAACCCAAGAGTGTGGAAGACCATGGTACAGAGGCTATGGCACTACCCAAAGACTAGAGAACAATGGTTTGATTTTGGAGTGTCCTTCTCCTAGAAGATCTATTTACCATAATTAAAGAATCTCTTCTTCCCTCACCAAGAGGAAAGTGGGTACTGAACAATTACAGTACAGTAGTTAACCCCCTTGGGTGAAGAAAAATTGTTTGGTAATCTCAGTGTTGTCAGGTGTATGAGGACAGAGCTGAATATGTAAAGAATATTCCAGAGTATTCGGTGTATGTGCATGCAATGTGAAAATGAACAGTAACCAGAGAGAAGAATCCATTGTTGTACAGTCTGGCCAGTCTAAGGACCCCCAAAACTCTCTAACGGTAGTATCTCAGCGGGTGGCAGGTTTATGTTTCAAATAAGTAATTTAGGATCGTCATATTGCATTCAGTCTCTCCTTCCCCATTCACAGTTCCCTTACGGGACATCCAAGGTGAAAGGTGAATGAACCGAAATTCATTCAGAAATATCGTTGCCATCACAAGCAGGTTTTCCCAGACCTGCGTCAGCTGACCTCAGCAATTTTCAGAAAGGTTTTTGGCGTTGGCGTTTAATCAACCGTGAGCACAAAAGGATATTGAACGTAAATCATCAGTCGATGTCTATTTTTCAAATATATTTCCTAAAGGGAATAACAATAACGTAATTGGCCTTACTACATTAGTAATACAGTTGTGGTGGTCTATTGGAAACGTCCATGCCGGACTGGGGTTCGAGTCCCTCTCAAACTCGATAGTTTCTTGTATTGTCTGCAACCTCACCATCCTCGTGATCTAAGTATGAAGGTTTTTAGGGAGCCTAGAGGTCTACCTGCTGAGTCAGAAAGACATTGCCTGGCCCTCCCTGGTCCTAGCTTGGGTGGAGAGGGGCCTTTAGGGCTGATCATATGCATTTATTGTCAGTATCTAGGGCATTGTTATTGCTCCTTGCCTCTGCCATTCATGAGCGGCCTTTTAACCTCTCAATTGTTTTGGGGTAATTGGTTATACCATTCAAGTGTTATTTGTCTTTCGGTTTGATGAATCTTAGATCACTAGTCGCTAAACTGTTAAACTGAGCATTATGGAGTCTGCGAAAGTGATCATTATTAAGACGACAAAATCTATATCGAACTAAAAACAATTCGATGTCGTTAGCACATGGACAACCGTAATAATCCTTTGGGGACCAAGATGTGAAGGGTACACGTGGGAACTGGAAAGAAGCCTTCTTCTAACATGGAAGGGACAATACATTTGGGCAGAAATATCAATATTTTATCAAGACCTAATAGGATTTTCATCTGATTTTATTACAAATGTCGCAATTTGATCCAGTACTTCCGTCTTCTGGGAGTGACACAGTACATCACCCTTCTCTCTCTCTCTCTCTCTCTCTCTCTCTCTCTCTCTCTCTTTTGTTTTTCTTTCTTTGTTTTGGGAGTGATGGAGTAGTACCTCTCTCTCTCTCTCTCTCTCTCTCTCTCTCTCTCTTCTTTGTTTTTCTTTTTGTGTTCTGGGAATGACAGTACATCACCAACCTCTCTCTCTCTCTCTCTCTCTCTCTCTCTCTCTCTCTCTTCTTTGTTTTTCTTTTTGTGTTCTGGGAATGACAGTACATCACCAACCTCTCTCTCTCTCTCTCTCTCTCTCTCTCTCTCTCTACACGTGCTGAAAGAGCAGGCATCTATTGAACGTCTTCGAAAGCAATCTAAATCGTCACAGAGGGAATTAAAGGCGAAGGAAATTGAGTCTTCGCAAGAACAGAAATATCAGCGGAAATGAAATGTGTCTCGCACGAAATAACCCATCATTTTATGAGGGTCATTTCTTCCCCTTATTGCGCAGAGGTAAACGAGTGGGTCTTACATTCAGCGTCGGCATTTAGGAGGACCTAACAGTTCATACGTTTTCCTTGAAGAACTTTATGAAGAATGATTTTTTTTTTCTTTTTTTTTGGGGTGGGGGGCAATAAGTAAATTTAACCAATTTAAACTTACACTGAATCAAAACATACATCGGGGTATATTACCTCCAAATCACAACATCTTTGCCTAGTGATCTGCCCGACTGGGGTTCGAGTATGCTTAAGTTTGATAGTTTCTTGCAGTGTCTGCCACCTCATTATCCCTGTGAGGTAATGATAGGGGTTTTAGGGGAATCTTTATTTCTACCTGCTGAGTCATCAACACCCGTTGCCTGGTGTTGCTTGGTCCTAGCCTGGGTGTATAGGAGCTAATATATATATATATATATATATGTGTGTGTGTGTGTGTGTGTTTGTGTATATATATATATATATATATATGTATATATATAGATATATATATATATATATATATGTATATATATATATATATATAGTCAAGCTAACTAGACCATTATAACTGTCCCTTACCTCGGCCATTCATGAGCAGCCTTTAAACCTTTAAAAGAAATCTGCACTAAAGAACGTTATTATGTGACCGAAGGAATCCGCCTCCAAGCGTGACGTCACAGGAATCAAGTGGGAATCATAACACCAGAGATTTATTGATTCAATTCCATCCATTGGCGTCACAACAACTAATCAAAGGGCTCGCTGGGTCCCTCAGACACATCCCATCAATCTTGTGAAGCTGCTTCGCTTATCATATCGCTTATCATACTGGTTATCATATCGGTTATCATATTGGTTATCTTATTGGTTAACATATCGGTTATGATACTGGTTATCATGCTGGTTATCATATTGGTTATCATACTGGTTATCATATCGGTTATCATACTGGTTATCATATCGGTTATCATATTGGTTATCATATCGGTTATCTGTAGACTCCATTGATGAATCAAGATGGAGGAAGAGGATGGCAAATGATAGATAAGCGGTAGAAGAAAAGAAACAACAAGATAAATGAGGGTGTGAAGGTTAAGAAAGGTGACGGTAGGCAATAGAGAAGAGGTATTTTTCCTATATAATAAAGAACAAGTGTACACACACACTCACGCATATATATATATATATATATATGTATGTGTGTGTGTATATATATATATATATATATAACAAATAGGTTTTCTGGAAAAAAATCTAAAGAATAAAAAAGTAAATCAATGTTTGGAAGCTTACAATATATCTTAACAGTCTGGTGCAAGTGACAGTTAAATCTAGAAGCCAAAAATAAAAGTGAGTGACGTTATAGGCTAATAATCTCTTGCTACGAATATGAACTGTTGAATGTTTGACTCAAATAATCATTCTTGTGTCGGAGAGTGGAATAATCACTCTCTTACAGGCTTTGATTTTCTGCTTATTAATCAGTTAACGCCCTTATCTACTGTTTTTTTTTCCTACTAGTGTACACGACCGTCATAAAAAGGACGGCTAAATCTTTAGATAGATACACGCATACGCTTAACCCTTGTACCAACCGTGTGTCACTCGATCGTACATAGTTCATTTTGTGTATAAATTATGATTGTATCTTCGCTCTCCCCTCGCACTAAAAAGAACCTGAAAAATCATGTCTGTTTTTCTCATCGGTAACGGTGTCTGTTTTGAACAGGAAATTTCCTGTTGCCTTGATTTTTTGTATATAAAGGAGAGTGTTCTATAATAAACTCACTCAGTTGCTTTCATCCTGTCTTTGAGTCACAACTTTCTCTCGGCCCGTCACACCCCCCTCTCCCCAGGGTTGTGGTGGCCGATGTGGTAGCGTCCCTGACTGGTGAACGCCAGACTGGGGTTCGAGTCCCGCTCAAACTCGTTAGTTCCTTTGGTCGCTGCAACCTCACCATCCTTGTGAGCTAAGGATGGGGTGGTCTAGGGTAGCCTATAAGTCTATCTGCTGAGTCATGAGCAGCCATTGCCTGGCCCTCCTTGGTCCTAGCTTGGGTTGAGAGGGCCTTGGGCTGATCATATGTGTATATGGTCAGTCTGTAGGTCATTGTCCTACTCGATAGGGCAATGTCACTGTCCCTTGCCCCTGCCATTCATGAGCTGCCTTTAAATCTTTAAAACAGGAGGGACAGGGAGTAGCCACAAGTGAGGTGGTGTTAACTCTTTTTAATATTTGTCTTAGGCTAATCTGTAAGTTTTCTTTCGTTATTATAAAAATGTAGAATTACTCTTTACTTTAGTCTATTCTAGGAAATCAAAAGTTCAAGTAGTTTACTTTTTTCTGTTTATAGATTTATTTATTTTGAATGAATTTACGAGGTCCTGAAATTGAGTGTTCTCTCTCTCTCTCTCTCTCTCTCCTCTCTCTCTCTCTCTCTCTCTCTCTCTCAAACCGGGTGATTGTATTCCATTACTGGAAAATGACTTTATTGATAGTTTGAGTAAGAAGAGATGTCAGGATGCGAGAGACCTC
>NC_090759.1:73148768-73151268 GCF_036898095.1 Palaemon carinicauda
ATAATATTCTTAATTTATTTTTGATAATATTGGAATGGGAAAAATACTTAGGTCATCATTTTCAAAATTTGATTTGAAATATTATTCTATTTTTTAAATAGTGAATTTTTAAAAGTATTTCCGTCATATTTTTTGAAAATTTGATTCGTAATATTTTTCCTATTTATTTTTCAAATATTGAAATATAAAAAAAGTATCCTGTAATTTATACAAGAATTGAATTAAAATTATCTCTTATTTTGAAATATATTGAAAAATGAAACCTACTTCCATCATATTTAAAAAGAAAAAAAAAAAATTCAAAATGTTTTTTTTTTTTTTTTTTTTTTTTTTTGAAAAACAACACTGCAATAGTTCAAGACGTGAATTAAGAACAAAAAACTTTGATTTTGTGATAATTAATGCTAATGTTCATTTCAATGTGAAGGGAAAACGCTACCACAACAATTTGGAAATTGTATTCAATATTAATTTACATAGTTCTATAAGTTCATAAATCTTATAATGAGCTTTTTTTCATGTAGTAGGTTGGCCAAGGCACCAGCCACCCGTTGAGATACTACCGCTAGAGAGTCTGTGGTCTTTTGACTGGCCAGACAGTAATACATTGGATCCTTCTCAATGGTTACGGTTCATTTTCCCTTTGCCTACACACACACTGAATAGTCTGGCCTATTCTTTATATATTCTCCTCTGTCCTCATACACCTGACAACACATATTACCAAACATTTCTTCTTCACCCAAGGGGTTAAATACTGTACTCTAATTGTTCAGTGGCTACTCTCCTCTTGGTGAGGATAGAAGAGACTTTAGCTATGGTAAGCAGCTCTTCTAGGAGAAGGACACACCAAAATCAAACCATTGTTCTCTAGTCTTGGGTAGTGCCATAGCCTCTGTACCAAGGTCTTCCACTGCCTTGGATTAGAGTTCTCTTGCTTGAGGGTACACTTGGGCACACTATTATATCTAATTTCTCTTCCTCTTGTTTTGTTGAAGTTTTTGTATTTTATAGGAGATATTTATTTTAATGTTGTTACTCTTCTTAAAATATTTAATTTCCCTTTTTTCTTCTCCTCACTGGGCTATTTTCCCTGTTGGAGCTCCTAAGCTTATAGCTTTTTTTAAAATTTTAATCATCCCACCTTCAAATTTAAATCACCCTCTTTTCACAATTTCAAACATCCCATTTTCAAAGAATTCAATCATCCCCATCTTCAGTGTCAATCAGGCCATTCACAAATCAACCTGTAATCAACACACGCTATAATTAGCAGAGTGAGAACAGAAGGTAATTTGAAGGGGAGACTCTTCCATCACACCTCCGAGACTGAGTGGAGGAGATGACAAGGGCGTTTCCCTTCGGAATGGGATCATTAAGACCCACTTGGGTTGAATGGCAAGGATCTGAAAGACATACTAATGAAGGGAATCAGGGAAATGGAAGGGGAAAAGGAGAATGGAAAAATAGGGAGTTCAAAGAGTAGGTTTTGTTTGAATGTTACTTCGGAAGAGGAAATTGAAAAAAAGTTCCACTAAAGAAATTTGAGACGAAATAAATTGTGAGTAAAATATGGTTGTGGTGGCTTATTGGAAACGTCCCTGCCTCGTTATCTGCAAGACCGGGGTTCGATTCCTGCTTAAACTTGGGTGTTGTTGTTCTTAAAATATTTTATTTTTCCTTGTTTCCTTTCCTTACGGGGCTACTTTTCCCTGTTGGAGCCCTTGGGCTTATAGCATCTTGCTTTTCCAACTAGGGTTGTAGCCTAGCTAGTAATAATAATAATGATAATTTATATAGTGTCTATAACCTCACTATCCTTATGAGGCAAGGATGGGGGTTTTGATGGAGCCTATAGGTCTACCTGTTGAGTCATCAGCAGCCATTGTCTCGCCCTCCCTGGTCCTAACTTGGGTAGTGGGGGACATGGGTGCTGATCATATGTATATATGATCAGTCTCTAGGGAATTGTCACTGTCCCTTGCCTTTACAATTCATAAGTGGTCTTCAAAACCTTAAAACGTACTTTTGTTTTCAGATAACAGGAATATTACTAATATATGTATGCAATATATTGAAGTATTTTAAAGAAAAATATATTTATTACTAATATGTGTATGCAATATATTGAAGTATTTTAAAGAAAAAATATATTTATACTCCAGCATCCCTTGTATAGCCTATTGCAAAACTCGTGATAACCTGAATTCAGTGATTTTCGTTCTAAAGTCACTAACAGGCAACTTTTACATTCTTCACATTTCTTATGAGACTAAGTTCCCGGGACGAAGCATTTCGAAACTTCGCTCAATGAAAGATACAGTATCACCAATTTTGCTGCATTCTGTACAAGAACTTGTTGTATTATTATTATTATTATTATTATTATTAAATGCTATTCTACAACCCTAGTTGGAAAAGCAGGATGCTATGAGCCCAGTGGCTTCAAAAGGGAAAATAGCTCAGTAAGGAAAGGAAAGAAGGAAAAATGAAATATATT
>NC_090759.1:73156268-73171268 GCF_036898095.1 Palaemon carinicauda
CATCTTCCCTAAGGAGAGAGAGAGAGAGAGAGAGAGAGAGAGAGAGAGAGAGAGAGATTTTTTAAAATCTTTATGCTACCATATTTCATGTTCCATTTAAACAAAGATTCTGAGAGAGAGAGAGAGAGAGAGAGAGAGAGAGAGAGAGAGAGATTTTTTAAAATCTTTATGCTACCATATTTCATGTTCCATTTAAACAAAGATTCAGAGAGAGAGAGAGAGAGAGAGAGAGAGAGAGAGAGAGTGTGTTGGAGTTTTTTTTTACTATGAAATTGATGTTGGTAAGTTGGACTTCGTTTACATCCTTTGATTTTTATGCATATAAAATGGTTTTATTTAGTCTCTAAACTCTCTGGTTACGGTTCTTTCCCTTTGCCTACACATACACCGAATAGTCTGGCCTATTCTTTACAGATTCTCCTCTGTCCTCATACACTAGACAACACTGAGATTACCAATCAATTCTTCTTCACCCAAGGGGTTAACTACTGCACTGTATTTGTTCCTTGGCTACTTTCCTCTTGGTAAGGGTAGAAGAGACTCTTTAGCTATGGTAAGCAGCTCTTCTAGGAGAAGGACACTCCAAAATCAAACCATTGTTCTCTAGTCTTGGGTAGTGTCATAGCCTCTGTACCATGGTCTTCCACTGTCTTGGGTTAGAGTTCTCTTGCTTGAGGGTACACTCAGGCACACTATTCTATCTAATTTCTCTTCATCTTATTTTGTTAAAGTTTTTAGAGTTTATGTAGGAAATATTTATTTTAATGTTGATACTGTTCTTAAAATATTTTATTTTTCCTTATTTCCTTTCCTCACTGAGCTATTTTCTCTGTTGGAACCCCTGGGCTTATAGCATCCTGCTTTTCCAAGTAGGGTTGTAGCTTAGCAAGTAATAATAATAATAATAATTATAATAATAATAATAATATTAATAATTATGAATCATAATCTCATAACTCATGAACGTTCACTCATAATATTCAATCGCATTCAAAAGTTTTCAGTGTCAAATGTATAAATTTACGAAATATATTAATATATCCTGAAAAAAAAAGTATTTAACAGAGTCGATTACGGATTAATTGACAACAACATATATTATTTTATGATATCCATTTCTTTTATTCCTTCTATTCTATAAAAAAGTCGATGTATGTCTCTGTAGTTATTTACTAAATGAAATGATGAACAGACAATTGTCTGTATAGCCCTGTCCACACCATCGAGCATGCCCGACGGGCAAACAGTGATACCAGACCACAATAGTTAGTGAAAATGAGGGTTGATGAGGTCAGAAGCGGGAAAACTAAAGACAGGGATCTGGCAACACTGTATGATGCCAGATCCCTGTCTGTGGTTTTCCCGCTTCTGACGTCATTCACCCTCATTCTTACTAACTATTGTGGTCTGGTATCACTGTTTGCCCGTCGGGCATGCTCGATCGTGTGGACAGTAACGGATCTGAAGATTTAGCCGAGATTGCTGGGTTAAGAACATATAGTAAAGGATGATGTTCTTTGTTGATAACCTTGAAAGAGGATATGCTTCATAGTGACTGAATCTTGAGGATTTTTTGGCGTGATGATATGTTTGATAAGTAGCTGATAAAGGAAAGTTTTGAAGCTATTGGTTTTTACGGGAATTGAAGAGGGAAAGAAAAATTCAATCGATTATTTACTAAAGTGAACATGGTTATGCATAGCAAGATATAGATATGGATAAAAAAAAAGTGTAATTAGATATTCAGAGGCAAAAACATAATATTTTGGGCGTTAATATTTTAAATGGTATCTATAAACATTCATCATCTGCTAATTCGCACCTCATAGTCCTCAGCCAAGTAGGCTTGGGTCTTCTAACTCTATTAGTGCCTTTGAATTGAAAGCTCAAGATAGAGACAACTGGCGAACTCTAAACGAAGCTCTAGCGTCAATAGGCGTAGATATATATATATATATATATATATATGTCTATATATATACATGTATATATATAGATATCTCTATATATGTATATATATATTATATATACATATGTATATAAATTTATATATATATACACATATGTATACTGTATATATATAAATATATATATATATATATATATATATGTATATATATATATATGTATATATGTTATATATATATACATATATATAAATTTATATATATGTATATGTATATGATAAATTTTATACACTTAGACGTGTTTTTCATATTCAAATGAGCCCTATATGTTACTGCCCTAATATCTGGATGCTCTCTTATACCTCGGGATCAGAGACCCAAGGGGGAATCAAATCAAAGATAATAGTTTATGGCTGGCCGTGGAATCTAACCCTGGTCCAGGAAACTTGTAGCCCAGTGACATACCATTTAGCCACAAGGAAGTATAGGAGAAAAATTCCGACATTAAGGTGGTAAAAATATATGGCTCATTTGAATATATATATATATATATATATATACAGAGAAAGAGAGAGAGAGAGAGAGAGAGAGAGAGAGAGAGTGAGAGAGAGAGAGAGAGAAAATGGTAACACCATTCCTGATATATTCAGACGCTTGCCAACCCCATCGCTATGAAATTAACAGAGGTAAAAATATCTCGTTAGAGACTGCAAAATGTATGATTATATAAAGGGGAGTATTTTATTCTCGTTTTCTTTCTTTAGTATTTTTATTCTCGTTTTCTTTCTTTAGATTTATATGTTATCTCCCAAGTTTTAGATGCATGCATGCGATCCGGGAATACTGTGCATTGCAAATAGTCTCTCTCTCTCTCTCTCTCTCTCTCTCTCTCTCTCTCTCTCTCTCTCTATCTCTCTGTTTACTGAAAAAGCCTTCCACTCTAAAGGATATGAGAAAAATAAGCGGCTCTAATGGAGGTATCATCCTGTTTATGATACATAATCGTCTTACGACTTTTTGTAGCAAAATATTATTATTATGAAAAAAATTATATGTATATATATTCATTATTATTAGTATTATTATTATAAGTAGTAGTAGTAGTAGTAGTAGTAGTAGTACAAGCTAAGCTATAACCCTAGTTGGAAAAGCAAAATGCTATAAACGTATTTTAATATTGGATACATAAATAATATGTTCATTGCATAAAAGGATGTGATAGAGGTAACTATGAGATTTATAGGGGCATTACTTAGTATACCGGGGAATATTTATGGTAGAACATTGAAGTGGAAATAAGGGTAAATGGCTGATGAATTTATATGACAAAAAAAAAAAAAAAAAAAAAAAGAAGAGGAATGTATTGAATCGTGGTAGTAAAGGGAGAGAAGAAAATGGTGTCATTGAGAAAGAGAATTTCGTATCAACAATAAACCTATTCGCAAAATAATTCATCTTTCATACTGGCTGAAATTCAAAGTAATTTAGAAAATGTAACGTTGTAATTATGGAAAGGGGTAGATGGAGATGGTTTGGGCATGCTCTTCGCACTCCCCAAGAGAGAGATTAGTTCACTAAACTTTCAACTGGGCTCCACAAGGCTCTAGAAGAATTGGAAGACCCAGGCCTATATGGCTGGGGACTATGAAGCGCGAAGTGGAAGATGATGAATGGAGAAGTATTGATTTAAAAGCTCAAGATAGAGACGACTGGCGAAATCTAACTGAGGCCTTTGGCGTCAATAGGAGCAGGAAGAGATTAAGATGATGATTAAAATTGTGTCTTATTTTAATCTCTTATCCTTTGATGGACGTCACTCTCGTTTATTGATTTTTAGTCCTTTTTCTTTCATCTTTCACTATTATTATTATTATTATTATTATTATTATTATTATTATTATTATTATTATTAATATTATTATTTTAACAAAACAAGAGGAAGAGAAATAAGATATAAGATAGTACAGTGTGCCCGAGTGTACCCTCAAACAAGCGAACTCTAACCCAAGACAGTGGAAGACCATGGTACAGAGGCTATAGCACTACCCAAGATTAGAGAACAATGGTTTGATTTTGGATTGTCCTTCTCCTAGAAGAGCTGCTTACCATAGCTAAAGAGCCTCTTCTACCGTTAAGTGGCCACTGAAACAATTACAGTGCAGTAAGAGGAATTGCTTGGTAGTCTCAGTGTTGTCAGGTGTATGAGGACAGAGGAGAATATGTAAAGAATAGGCCAAACTATTCGGTGTGTGAGTGTATAGGCAAAGGGGAAAATGAACCGTAACCAGAGAGAAGGATAATTCTGACCTAGAGCTTTATCAAGCTCTGTAGTTTCATGTAGTGTCTGCAACCTCACCATCCTTGGGAGCTAAGGATGGGTATTTTGAAGGAGCCTATGGGTCTATCTGCTGAGTCATCAGCAACCATTGCCTGGCCCTCCCTGTTCATAATTTGGGTGAAGTGGGCCTGGGCGCTGATTATATGTCTATATGGTTAGTCTGTAGGGCATTGTTACTATCCCTTGCCTCTGACATTCATGAGTTACCTTTAAATAATTTATTATACATCTCTCTCTCTCTCTCTCTCTCTCTCTCTCTCTCTCTCTCTCTCTCTCTAAAGAATGCTGTCCACGGGGAGAGAAATATTAGCTGTAGCTAATCATCTAATACTTCCTGAGAGAGAGAGAGAGAGAGAGAGAGAGAGAGAGAGAGTTCCTCTAAAGAATGCTGTCCACGGGGAGAGAAATATTAGCTGTAGCTAATCATCTAATACTTCCTGAAAAGAGAGAGAGAGAGAGAGAGAGAGAGAGAGAGAGAGAGAGTTCCTCTAAAGAATGCTGTCCACGGGGAGAGAAATATTAGCTGTAGCTAATCATCTAATACTTCCTGAAAAGAGAGAGAGAGAGAGAGAGAGAGAGAGAGAGAGAGAGAGTTCCTAACGACAATGAGAACCATTATCATTCCCACTGCTGCCTTCGCTAATGCACGCAGAGCAAACGACCATATTAATCCAGATGCATGAACGACTTTGCTTTCATAATGGTATATTCCAGATGAAAGATCAGCCGTCTGTTCTTCATTATTACATCCGCCAGTGAGGTTATTATCTCTGACACTTGAGCTATATAGTTTGCTTTACTCGTCTTTCGGTGACAGCATTCCAGGGAGCAATTAATTCAATTCATGCCTCGATTTCCAGCCACCCGATGAGATCCTACCGCTAGAGAGTTACTGGGTCCGTTGACTGGCCAGACAGACAGTCCAAGCTCATTCTCCACCCAAGCTAGGACCAAGGAGGGCCAGGCATTGGCTGCTGATGACTCAACGGGTAGACGTATAGGTTCCCCAAGGGATGGTGAGGTTGCAGACGCTACAAAAAAACTATCGAGCTTGAGCGAAACTCGAACCCCAGTCTTGCAGATCGCCAGGCAGTGACGTTATTCAAAAGCTCATTCTTTTGTATCCGTCTTTTTTTTTTTTTTTTTAATGAAATCGGGAACATAAATAACGCAGATCATTTATACCTTTAAATGATCATTTAAACGACTGGAAATGATACTGGAAAAGGCCCTGTTCGGGAGTTCGAGTCCCGCTCATGCTTGAGAATTTCTCATAGTGTTCGCCACCCTGCTTTCCTTGTGTAGTTATAGTCCATTTCTTTTAGCGATGCATATTTGCACCGACTCGCAGCGGTGCCCCTTTTAGCTCGGAAAAGTTTCCGGATCGCTGATTGGTTGGACGAGATAATTCTAACCAATCAGCGATCAGAAACATTTCCGAGCTAAAAGGGCACCGCCCCGAGTCGGTGCAAATATGCATATTTGCACCGACTCGCAGCGGTGCCCTTTTAGCTCGGAAAAGTTTCCGGATCGCTGATTGGTTGGACGAGATAATTCTAACCAATCAGCGATCAGGAAACTTTTCCGAGCTAAAAGGGCACCGCCGCGAGTCGGTGCAAATATGCATCGCTAAAAGAAATGGACTATAGTTATCTTATTGACAAAAATATACAATAATTAGTACAAATTTGTCCACAACATGACGTAATACAAAATATAAAATACGCAAAGTAAACAAAAATCACTTTTCTCCAAGTACATGGCCTATATAGAAAAAAAAATATAGTAACAAGAAAAATACAGTATCAAGTACAAATAACATAATCCTATAAGATTATACAAATAAACGATTAAGGAACTTACTATAGTTACATTAGTATTCAAAGTGAAGTCCTAATGCAAATAATATTTGATAAAAAAAAAGTTTATTTGAAGAAAAACAAAAAAAAAAATAAAATAACAGAAGTCCTAATGCAAATAATATTTGATAACAAAAAAGTTTATTTGAAGAAAAAAAAAAATAACAGAAGTCCCTAATGCAAATATTTGATTAAAAAAAAAGTTTATTTGAAGACAAAAAAAAAAAAAAAAAAAAAAAAGGTTAAGCCGTACATACCTTATGAATATGAAGCACTTTTTAAACATATTTGCACAAATCAACAATATTATCATTTTCATTGAATAAAGTACTTAGGAGACTCATAATTCAAGTTTGGATATTTATGCCTATATATATATATATATATATATAAATATATATATATAAATATATATATATATATATATATAAATATATATATATATATATATATATATGTATATATATATATATATATATACATACATATATATATATATATATATATATTTATATAAGGTTTTACATTGTGAAATTTAGGATAATGATGAATTGGAAACTGAAGATTGTTTTAGCCAATTACATAAAGAGTAACAAAAAATAATAATAAACAATATGAATGAACCACAATAAAAATGCAATAAACAGATGGGTAGGAAGAGAGTGTCGACTATATACTATATACATAATGTTTTCAAGGACACTCGCTTCAAACCTTTATCGCTCACGAGTGACCTTTAAACTTGTGGATTTTTAAATGAATTGGAATTTTTCATTTAAATATGAAAATACAAAAATTAATTCTGTTGAATATCGTGGTTTTATTTTCATTAATTTTCCTGATTTTCATTGTTTCCTTTTTCTTATTCTGTTCTATATGCGAAAACTCTCTTTTCCATCATTACCTTTTCTTGGTTTTACTTCTTTCTTCAAGTTGGAAGGATTCGAAGAGGGAATTTCTCTCTCTCTCTCTCTCTCTCTCTCTCTCTCTCTCTCAGCGCTGCCGTTAGGGCAAAGAGAAGATGTGTTTTTGAAGCTAGTCATCTTATACTAACATATGAGAGAGAGAGAGAGAGAGAGAGAGAGAGAGAGAGAGAGACTAACTTTCATTAACGAGATAACTAAAATACTCGAAAATAGAAGTTACAATAAAAAGAGTAATCCGGGAAATTATCCTTCCATTGCGTTTTGTGATTAAATATAGAGGTCAGAGGTCAAAGGTCATGCGTCCATTAGAGTATTTTTTTGTTCTATTAATCAGAGTCATTGTGAAATCTTAAGTACTTGTCATTAGCGATGGATTTAATGTGATTTCATCGGACGAGATCATTTTAGAATTCATTGAAAGGAAGTTTTTATTTTTAGAATTCATTGAAAGGAAGTTTTTATTTTTAGAATTCATTGAAAGGAAGTTTTTATTTGAAGAATTCATTGAAAGGAAGTTTTTAATTTTAGAATTCATTGAAAGGAAGTTTTTAATTTTAGAATTCATTGAAAGGAAGTTTTTATTTTAAGAATTCATTGAAAGGAAGTTTTTAATTTTAGAATTCATTGAAAGGAAGTTTTTAATTTTAGAATTCATTGAAAGGAAGTTTTTATTTTTAGAATTCATTGAAAGGAAGTTTTTATTTTTAGAATTCATTGAAAGGAAGTTTTTATTTATATCTGGTTCTGTTTAAGTAAGTCTTCACTACGTTGAGGAAGTTGATTAGATGTTTATGTTATTGGTATGTTTTTAATTTCAATTAAATTATTATCATTATTGTTGTTGTTGTTGTTTGTTGTTATTGTTGATTTTTGATGTTGTTGTTGTTGATGATGTTTGTTGTTGTCGTTGTTGTTATTTTTTATTTTTGTTGTTGTTTGTTGTTGTTATTGTTGATTTTTGTTGTTGTTGTTGTTGTTGTTATTGTTGATTTTTGTTGTTGTTTGTTGTTGTTATTGTTGATTTTTGTTGTTGTTTGTTGTTGTTATTGTTGATTTTTGTAGTTGTTTGTTGTTATTATTGTTGATTTTTGTTGTTATTGTTGATTTTTGTAGTTGCTGTTGTTGTTGTTGTTGATGTTTGTTGTTGTTGTTTGTTGTTGTTGTTGTTGATGATGATGTTTGTTGTTGTTGTTGGTGTTGTTATTGTTGCTGAAGTTGTTGTTGTTATTATTGATTTCATGTTCCTGCATTAGGGTAACAAAGTTTATTTTTTGATTCTACTACTACTACTACTACTACTACTACTACTACTACTACTACTACTACTACTACTAATAATAATAATAATAATAATAATAATAATAGAGATTATGACCTGAAATAGCGACCTGGTAATGTTGAAGGGACAAAATAAATAATGTTGATAATGATGTAGATGAAATTACAATGATAATGATAAGAATACAATAACTAACGAAATAAATACTTATTTAGGAAATTGTTACCAATAAACTTATTTTAATACTCAAAAGGAAGGATAAGTAATCTCTATTAATCCCTAATGGCGATACAAAATGTCTCATTAATCCCCTGGAATCTCATGTAATCCCCAATTATTTTCTGGGGATACAAAATGTTCCATTAATCCCCCGGAATCTCATGGAATCCCCAGTTATTTTCTGAGGATACAAAGTGTCTCATTAATCCACTGGAATCTCACGGAATCCCCAGTTATTTTCTGGGGATACAAAGTGTCTCATTAATCCACTGGAATCTCATGTAATCCCCAGTTATTTTGTACTGATACAAAATGTCTCATTAACCCCCTGGAATCTCATGTAATCCCCAGTTATTTTCTGGGGATACAAAGTGTCTCATTAATCCCCTGGAATCTCATGTAATCCCCAGTTATTTTCTGGGGATACAAAATGTCTCATTAATCCCCTGGAATCTCATGTAATCCCCAGTTATTTTATGGCGATACAAAGTGTCTCATTAATCCCCTGGAATCTCATGTAATCCCCAATTATTTTGTACTGATACATAATGTCTCATTAATCCCCTGGAATCTCGTGGAATCCCCAGTTATTTTGTACTGATACAAAATGTCTCATTAATCCCCTGGAATCTCGTGGAATCCCCAGTTATTTTGTACTGATACAAAATGTCTCATTAATCCCCTGGAATCTCATGTAATCGCCAGTTATTTTATGGAAATATAAAATGTCTCATTAATCCCCTGGAATATCATGTAATCCCGTTATTTTCTAGCGATACAAAATGTTCCATTAATCCCCAGGAATCTCATGTAATCCCCAGTTATTTTGTACTGATACAAAATGTCTCATTAATCCCTAGGAATCTCATGTAATCCCCAGTTATTTTCTAGCGATACAAAATGTCTCATTAATCCCCCGGAATCTCATGTAATCCCCAGTTATTTTGTACTGATACAAAATGTCTCATTAATCCCCAGGAATCTCATGTAATCCCCAGTTATTTTCTAGCGATACAAAATGTCTCATTAACCCCCTGGAATCTCATGGAATCCCCAGTTATTTTCTGTGGATACAAAGTGTCTCATTAATCCCCCGGAATCTCATGTAATCCCCAGTTATTTTATGGCGACACAAAATGTTCCATTAATCCCCCGGAATCTCATGGAATCGCCAGTTATTTTATGGCGATACAAAATGTCTCAATTTTTTTTTTTAGAGAGAGAGAGAGAGAGAGAGAGAGAGAGAGAGAGAGAGAGAGAGAGATGGTGTTTACTCAATAGTGTTGATTAAAAGTGCGTCTTATGATTAAGGGGAGACCCCCCCCCCCCCCTTCAATGAATTACAGAGAACATACCGTACGTAAAAAAAATTCTCTTTTTTATAGATGATGTTTTCTAGTCTGTGAATGAGACCTCTTCTCAACACCCCCCCCCCCCCCAACTTTGATCTGATAATTAGTGTCTTTGATTATCTCAAAATCTGTCATCATCTTTCACCTTCTGATCTTCCTTAATCATTCAGCTTCTAGTTTGTATTTTCTTTAGTGCTGCTATTTATCCTTTATCAATTTTCCTTTGCTACTTTTTATTTCTTTTTTTTTATTCGGTGATTATTCATATTCTCTCTCTCTTTTTTAAGCTAATTTGTATTTCCTTCATTAGTGCTGCTATTTATACTTTATTTTTCTTTGCTAGTTTTTTTTTTTTTGGTGATCATTATATTCTCTCCCTTTTTTACCGTTTCTTGATATAAATCTTGAGTTTAGAAATCAATTATATTATTGTACGTAGTTATAATAATTTCCTTGTATCACATGGAAATAGTATATACTGCACATACAGAATCCTTATGGTATTGTAGGATTTAATCGAAGCTGTTTATCGTTATTATTTTGTTACTGCGACTATCCATAAAAATATTTTCTCATATACAGTATATACTTCAGTAATCAGTGCTTACCCTCAAGACATATGCGTATGTCACGAGAGAGAGAGAGAGAGAGAGAGAGAGAGAGAGAGAGAGAGAGAGAGAGAGAGAGAGATTTAATCATTAACTCTTCCAGTTAATTTCGCGAGAATGTGATCTTTTAACTTCAAACAACTTCTCCTTTGATGTTTACAGCTGGTTTACGAAGTGAACTCACTCCAAGTCTGCTGAATGACGTAACTAGCTCGTTAGTATGTAAATTGAACACTTTGCCTTCGGGTACCTAAGCGGACTATGTTTCAGTAGACACCTTCCAATGAATTGTGCCTTGTATACGTAGCGCAAGAACTGATTATACCCTATTTTTCCTGTTGGAGGCCCTGGGTTTATAGCATCCTGCTTTTCCAACTAGGGTTGTAGCTTAGCAAGTAGTAATAATAATAATAATAATAATAATAATAATAATAATAATAATGATAATAATAATTATTATTATTTAAAGTAATAATAATAATAATAATAATGATAATTATTATTATTTAAAGTAATAATAATAATAATTATTACTATTATTTAAAGTAATAATAATAATAATAATAATAATAATAATAATAATAATAATAATAAGGTTCAAAGGTTGCTCATGAACGGCATATGTATAGTGATAATCCCCTAAAGACTGACCATTTACACTCAAGCTAGGACCAGAGAGGACCAGGCAATGGCTAATGAGGACTTAACAAATAAACCTTTAGGCTTCCCAAAACACTGCATCCTTAGCTCACAAGGATGGTGCGGTTGCAATCACTTCTAAAAACAATCGAGCCTGAGCGGGGCTCGAACCCCAGGTGGTGAAATTGAATAGGTCGATGATCTGAGTATTTAGAAGTAAATCAAATGATTGATGACACGATATGATTGATTGGTTGATTGATTTGAAGCTTTCTGGCATCGCATTTACTATTCATGTTGAGGGTAAACAGCTCTTCACAGGACACTCCAAATCAAACCATTGTTCTTTAGTCTTGGGTAGTGCCATAGCCTCTGTACCATGGTCTTTCGTTGTCTTGGGGTAGAGTTCTCTTGCTTGAGGGTACGCTCCGGCACGCCATTCTATCTAATTTCTCTTCCTCTTGATTTTTAAAGTTTTTATAGTTTAAATAGGAAATATTTATTAAAATTTCATTGTTCTTAAAATATAATATTTTTCCTTGTTTCCTTTCCTCACTGGGCTATTTTCTCTGTTGGGGCCCCTGGGCTTTTAGTATCTTGCTTTTCCAACTAGGGTTGTAGCTTAGCAAGTAATAATAGTAATAGTAATAATAATAATAATAATAATAATAATAATAATAGTAATAGTAATAATAACAACAACAACAACAACAATAATGATAGTTCTAATTCAACGTTGTCAATGATCTTAAAGTATTTTATTTTGATTGTTATTACTTCTATTGTAGTTTATTTATTACCTTATTTCCTTTCCTCTCTGAGCTATTTTTCCCTGTTGGAGCCCTTGGGCTTTTATCATCATGGTTTTCCAACTAGGGTTGTGGCTTAGATAATAATAATAATAATAATAGTGATAATAACAACAACAACAACAACAACAACAATAATAATAATAATAATAATAATAACAACAACAAAAATAATAATAATAATAATAATAATAACAATAATAACAACAACAACAATAATAATAATAATAATAATAACAACAACAACAATAATAGTAATAACAATAATAATAACAACAACAACAACAGCAACAACAATAATAACAATAACAATAATGATAACAACAACAACAACAATAATAATAATAATGACAACAACAACAACAACAATAATAATAATAATAATAATAACGTTGACATCCCTGACGTCAGGTGACATCAGTCAACGCTTCAGTCCTGCTCTAATACTGTACAAGTAATTCTGACATCAGCGCCTGTTATGATGTCGGCGCTGTGGTGTTTGATGTCAAAGCAATTTTGTTACCGCTACTGATAATTGCTTTTCCTTCTGGTCTCAAAGTAATTGATTTAATTAGCTAAAGCAGATACACCATGGGAGACTAAATAACTAGATGTTATTATTATTATTATTATTATTATTATTGTTGTTGGTGTTGTTGTTGTTATTATTATTATCAATATTATTATTATTATTATTATTATTATTGTTGTTGTTGTTGTTATTATCATTATTGTTGTTGTTATCATTATTATCATTATTAATATTTTTATTATTATCAATATTGTTGTTGTTATAATCCTTATTATTATTATTATTGTAATTATTATTATTATTATTATTATTATTATTATTATTATTATTATTATTATTATTATTATTATTATAGTAAGTTTATGCAATTATCATCATTGCTATACGGAGATAAGTTTTTTTAAGTTATCATAACTATCATGGTTATTAGTATAACCATAACAATGGTTGTAGCTTGGCTAATAATAATAATAAAAATAATAATATAATAATAATAATAATAATAATAATAATAATAATAATAAGCAGTTTCTTGTACCACAAGATACAGACCCTGACAATAACCATTCGAGATATCTTGTATTTAATAGTTTCATCAGGAAAAGAATTTCTCTTCACTCAATTTCCCTGAAATGTTTATTCTGACGAACGAAAATTTATGGAGATATATTCTTGTGTCAGTAAATTTCGTTACTCGGAAGACGTCGGGGAGATAGAGCACCTACTCACTGAGGAATTGGAATACGTGGAGATGCCGGAGGAGATATGGAGTTTTTGATATCGACAATGAAAATATTGGAGAGAGAGAGAGAGAGAGAGAGAGAGAGAGGAGAGGAGAGAGAGAGAGAGAGGAGAGAGAGAGAGAGAGAGAGAGGTTCGAAGTTCCTGTGATTGGTTTTCAATATATGGTATACTGGTTTTCAGAAACTTTTTCAAAGCAAAACTTATTCTGAATCAATTTACGCACTAGAGACGCTGTCCTGAAATTTCCTTAAATACAGTAGAAGTAGTAGTAGTAGTAGTAGTAGTAGTAGTAGTAGTAGGCAGCCTTAATGCTTTTTCCAATTATTATTAAAATCTCTGTAGTGATTACAGTTGCAAATCAAAATGTAGCTTTCCTTGGACGAATAAATTTTTAATGTGGTGGCCGATGTGGTAACATCCCTGACGGATGAACGCCAGACTGGGGTTCGAGTCCTACTTAAACTCGTAGTTTCTTTGGTGGCTGCAACCTCACCATACTTGTGAGCTAAGGATCGGGTGATTTAGGGGAGCATACAGGTCTATCTGCTGAGTCATCATCAGCCATTGCCTAGCCCTCCTTGGTATTAGCTTGAGTGGATTAAAGTTTTTATATGGAAAATTTATTCTAATGTTGCTACTATTCTTGAAGTGTTTTGTTTTAGTTGTGAATTGCTTCTCTTGTAGTTTATTACCTTGTTTTCCTTTCCTCGCTGGACTATTTTCCCTGTTGGAGCCCTTGGGCTTATAGCATGCTGCTTTTCCAACTAGGGTTGTAGCTTAGCAAGTAATAATAATAATAATAATAATAATAAAAACAACAACAACAACAACAATAAGAATAATAATAATAATAATAATAATGATAATAATAATAATTTATAAAAATAATAATAATAATAATAATAATAATAATAATAATAATAATAATTCAAGGGGTATTTTGTAGTTAAAACGATCAGTGAAACTACCTCACTGTTCTTCCCTTTTTATGAAAATATGTCCGTGTGTCAAAATTATTCATATCTTTACAATGACGATAATTCCTTTTGTTCTTAAGGGGCCCGGTAGCGTCAGTATAGCAATGAGAGACTTTAATGTACGACATTAATGAGAGAGTTGCAGTCTCGGCATTGTGATCTTGATAATACCATCCAGAGAATTATTATTATTAATAATATTATTATTATTATTGTTATTATTATTATTGTTGTTATTATTATTATTATTGTTGTTTGTTGTTATTATTGTTATTATTACTATTATTATTATTATTATTATTATTATCATTATTATTATTATGGTATGTTATGATTATTATTATATATTATTATTGTTATTATCATTATTATTATTATTGTTATTATCATTATTATTATTATTATTATCATTATTATTATTATTATTATCATTAGCTAAACTACCGCTATAAACCCAAGGGCTCCCAGCAGGGGAAAAATAACCCAGTGAACAAAGGAAATAAATAAACTGCAAGAGAAGTAATAAACAATTGTTATCAAATATTTTAAGAACAGCAACAACATTAAAATAGATCTTTCATATACAAACTATAAAAACTTGAAAAAAAAAAGACCAAGAGAAAGATTAATAATAAAGAATAGTGTGCCCGAGTGTACCCTCAGGCAAGAGAACTCTGCCCCAACACAAAGATAATGAGAGTTGGTAGTCTTAGATGAACAAAGGCTCTTTTTATAGATACTCTATATACTAAATTACATTTCATCTTAGAGTCAGATTCTATGCTCAAGTATGACATTGTTATTTCTTTAT
>NC_090759.1:73181268-73193768 GCF_036898095.1 Palaemon carinicauda
CTGCTGGACGGGAGATCGAGTCGCGCTCAAGCTCGATAGTTTCTTATAGTTTTCGCAAACTAACCATCCTTATGAGCTAAGGATGGTGGGTTTGCGGGAGCCCGATCTACCTACTGATTCATCAGCAGCCATTGCCTAGCTATCCCTGGTCCTAGTTTGGGTGGAGAGGGGACTTACTCACTGGTCATATGTATGCCTATAGTCCATTTCTTTTAGCGAGGCATATTTGCACCGACTCGCAGCGGTGCCCTTTTAGCTCGGAAAAGTTTCCTGATCGCTGATTGGTTAGAATTATCTTGTCCAACCAATCAGCGATCAGGAAACTTTTCCGAGCTGAAAGGGCACCGCTGCGAGTCGGTGCAAATATGCCTCGCTAAAAGAAATGGACTATAGGGCGTTATCATATTCATTTGCCTCTGCCATTCATGAGCGACCTTTAACCCATCAATTAAGGATGTCTCACCATCGGCGAACAACTGGTGTGATCATTCCACCCTTTAAGGTGACGTGGAGAATAATGAATGATTCTACAACATACGATTTGTTGTTGGTGGTCAGACATTTTTAAGGGAAATATTCTTATTTTAAATTTCTTGAAGGAAAATTATTGGTTCAAGTGAATTGTAGTTCATATTTGTCCTCGATTATCCAGAAGATTAGATTTAGTTTCAATTGGTGGAAAATAATAATTTAATCAAAATGTTAAAAGACGACCAAACTAGGCGCTTTTTTTTTTCTTTTTTTTAAATCATGGAACAGAGACAAGATCTTTTCTTGATTCACGAGTGGACATGAACTGGATATTGAAAAGCTAAATGGTAGATATTTGAGACTGTGTAAGACGAGCATGTTTAAAGGAATCTTGTGTGACCGGCAATAGATTACTATAAATTACGAAAGCCAAAGTATACATCTTCCAAGTTAGCAAATGTCATTCATCCTTTACAAGCTGTCAGTCGAGTAAGTGCTAGAAAGCTTAAATAGAATGTAAACAGAAAACTTAAAAAAAAAAACTACCTACGCATTTAAAGGTTTAAAGGTCACTCATGAATAGCACAGGCAAGGGACAGTGACATTGCCATAGAGACTGACCATATATGTTAGCGTGGTACTGTTATAAACACACTTTAGGTTTCTAGTCAAATGTCTCTTCAATGTGGTGTAATGTTAGACTTGGTAGGTTACTTCTTCTTCTGAATAAGTCTAAGTAAGTTAACTTTAAAACAGTTTATTTCTTTAAAAACAGTTATTAACATCTCCATCACAGGAGTATAGATGGTTTGGTCGGATGACCGTTCCGTATGACATCTTGACCAGAAAGTAACTAAAATATCCATATTGACGTTAAAGTCTAATTAGTTATCTCAGCCTTTAATGATTTAGTGTAAACACAACATTAATACCGGAAGGTACTTACATCCGTTTGAGGGACAACTCTTTCTCACGGCTTGGTTGTGTTTTCCCTTCATGAAAAATGTTACATTGCAATTGAATAGCAGTGTCTTGAGTTTCGCATCCTGCTTATGACTGACTATGGCATTTCTCACACTCGCTCCTAACTTCCATATTGACCTCTAAGGTCATGGATTTAAATATGTAATTTTACATATATTACATATATACACATGATCAGCGCCCAAGAGCCCCTTTCCACCCCAGCTAGAACCAGGGAGGACCAGACAATGGCAGCTGATGACTCAGCCGGTAGACATATAGGCTCTCCCAAAAGCAACCCCCCCCCCCCCCGTCCTTTGTTCGAAAGGATGGTAAGGTTGCAGACGCTACAAGAAACTATCGAGCTTCAGCTTGTCTCGAACCCCCATTTAGCAGATTGCCAGGCTGGGACGTTTCTAATATACCCAGGAAATATTTTAACATATTTGCTCTACACAAGAATTTAATATTCAAAAGTATGTTATTTGAGGATTTTTACGATGTTGGTTATAGAAAATTTATTAGTATCTTATTGGGAGCAGAATTTAATATTAAGAAATATATTTGGTAATTTTAAAGATGATGGTTATATATAAATTCTAAATATATTGCTTATAGAGGACAGAATTTAATATAAAAAATGTGTTATTTGACGATTTTCACGATGTTGGTTATTTAACATTTCTAAATATAGTGTTTATTGAGGATAGAATTCTATATTCAAAAACACTTTATTATTATTATCATTATTATTATTATTAATATTATTATTAAATGCTAAGCTATAACCCTAGTTGGAAAAGCAGGATGCTATAAGCCCAGGGGCGCCAACAGGGAAAATAGCCCCGTGAGGAAAGGAAACAAGGAAAAATAAAATATTTTCAGAACAGTAACATCATCTAAATAAATATTTTCTATATAAACTATAAAAACTTTAACAAAACAAAAGAAAGAGAAACCAGTTAGAATAGTGTGCCTGAGTGTACCCTCAAGTAAGAGAACTCTAACCCAAGACAATGGAAGACCATGGTACAGAGGCTTTGGCACTATCCAAGACTAGAGAACAGTGGTTTGATTTTGGAGTGTCCTTTTCCTAGAAGAGCTGCTTACCATAGCTAAAGAGTCTCTTCTACCCTTGCCAAGAGGAAAGTAGCCACTGAACAATTAGAGTACAGTAGTTAAACACTTGGGTGAAGAAGAATTGTTTGGTAATCAGTATTGTCAGGTGTATTAGGACAGAGGAGAATCTGTGAAGAATATGCCAGACTATTCGGTGTATGTGTAGGCAAAGTGAAAATGAACCGTAACCAGATAGAAGGATCCAATGTAGTACTGTCCGGCCAGTCAAAGGACCCCATAACTCTCTAGCGGTAGTATCTCAACGGGTGGCTGGTGCCCTGGTGCCATTCGCATTTCTTATTATTATTATCATTATTATTATTATTATTACTATCCAAGCTACAACCCTAATTGGAAAAGCAAGATGCTATAAGCTCAGGGGCTCCAATAGGGAAAAATAGCCCAGTGAGGAAAGGAAATAAGGAAATAAATAACTGAAGAGAACAAATTAACAATAAATCATTCTAAAAAAAGTAATGTCAAAAGAGATATGTCATATATAAACTATTAACAACGTCAAAAACAAATATGTCATATATAAACTATAAAAAGACTCGTGTCCGCCTGGTCAACAAAAAGGCATTTGCTCCGACTTTGAACTTTTGAAGTTCTACTGATTCAACAACCCGATTAGGAAGATCATTCCACAACTTGGTAACAGCTGGAATAATATAGTATTTATTGAGGACATCATTTGTGGATTAAGAACACACGTGAGACGGCTCTGAGAGTTGACCCAACATCAGTTTGGATTCAGGAACTCCAAGCAGTCGACTCAAAGCACGAAACCAATATTGGTTTGGGACCAGAAAGACCGTAATATGTCTTGATATTTCAAACGTAGAAAAATGTAGGTTTCTCTCTCTCTCTCTCTCTCTCTCTCTCTCTCTCTCTCTCTCTCTCTCTCTCTCTCTCTCTCTCTCTCTCTCTGTTTTGGTTGGAAGGAGAGGATTTCTGAAAAACAAGCATACTTTGAGGTTTATTCTTTTGCTAGCGTAAGTGTGGATATTATACATATACAGTTACTATTTACACAAACAAATATGTGCTTTGTTTATACACACATACATATATATATATATATATATATATATATATATATATATATATATATATATATATATATATATATGTCGTGTATTTATATGTATATATATATATATATATATATATGTATGTATGTATGTATATATATATATATATATATGTGTGTGTGTGTGTGTGTATAAAACGTGTAAATTTGATCAAGTCTGTTCATGTTAGTGGAGTCTTATCAAACGAGTTTCTTGTGAACAGTGGAGTACTCCAAGGGAATGTGTTGTCACCTATGTTGTTTGTCCTCACAGATTTTGTAATACATGGAAGAGTTCTGGATGGTGGAGAAGGATAGGATTGGACTGGATTGGTAGCAGGAAATTAGCTTACCTAAAGTATGCTGATTACGCTGTTCTTATTAGCGAAACACTACAGGATTTGCAAAGCTTACTTACCAGAATGCATGAAATATCAGGTGAGGTTGGGCTCAAGATAAATGGAGGATAGACAGAGATGATGAGAACGGAATATGCAATGAAAGGTGAAATATCATTAGAAGGGGAAAGGATTAATGAGGTAGAATCATTCAAATATTTAGGAACTATGATCTCTAATACAGGATCTTTAGAATTTGAGTTTAATGAAAGATTGAAAACAACAAATCAGACAATGGCTAGGTTAAGTAATATTTGGAAATCAAATCGCCTGAAATTAGACATAAATATCAGGCTTTATATC
This sequence comes from Palaemon carinicauda, assembly GCF_036898095.1. Taxonomy (NCBI): domain Eukaryota; kingdom Metazoa; phylum Arthropoda; class Malacostraca; order Decapoda; family Palaemonidae; genus Palaemon; species Palaemon carinicauda. The sequence goes on from NC_090759.1 coordinate 73,185,595, forward strand.
AGTTTAGCGAGATCGGTGTTACTGCATGGACTTGAGTGGTGGTATGACAATGAAACAATATCCAGCAGATTTTGTATATTTGAGGACAAAGCCCTCGGAAGAATATTGGAAGTTAAATGGCAGGACAGGATTAGAAATAAAACTATAAGAGAGATTACTCGAGTACCATATGTGGATTAGATGGTTTGGGCATGCTCTTCACACTCCCCAAGAGAGATAAGTTCACCAAACCTTCAACTAGGCTCCACAAGGCACTAGAAGAGTTGGAAGACCCAGTCCTACACGGCTGAGGACTATGAAGCCTTAAGTGGGAGATGATGAAGGCAAAAGCATTGATTTAAAAGCTCAAGATAGAGACAACTGGCGAAATTTAACCGAAGCCCTTTGCGTCAATAGGCGTAGGAGGAGATATCGATGATGATGATGATGATATATATATATAAATATATATATATATGTGTGTGTGTGTGTGTGTGTGTTACGAGCTAAGCTACAACATGAAAAGTAGGCCAGTGAGGAGAGGAAATAAGGCAATGAATAAACTATATGAAAAGTAATCAGCAAATAAAATAAAATATTCTAAGAACAGCAACAACATTAAAACAGATCTTTCGCATATAAACTATAAAGAGAGACTTACTATATATATATATGTGTATATAGCTTTACGTATATAAGTGGATACTTACACTCCCATATGTGTACTGATTTTGTAGACCTGCCAGACGACTTTTCCTCTGAACACGAGAGAGAGAGAGAGAGAGAGAGAGAGAGGAGAGGAGAGAGAGAGATGAGAGAGAGAGAGAGGAGAGAGAGAGAGGTATCTTGGTCGGAAATGCTTCTCTTTGGCTCGTTGCTTCTCGAAGGAGGAAGAAGATGATGCTGCTATGAAAGGGTGGGCGGGGGGGAGGGGGGCTATGAAAGAGGGGGGGGGGGGGGCGATTGTTGTTTGAAGGAGACTTTAATGGGAATGAGAAAAGAGGGATTATAAATAAACACTTTCGAATCAGTGAGTGTCATTTGCCTTTTAGCTATTTTAATATATCTCTTTAAATTACTAAATTGAGTAAGCAGCTTCACGTGTGTTTATGCATGCATAGGTTTTTGTAAGTGTTTTTATTTTATTTTATAGGTTATAGTCCATTTGCATTCTATAGGTATCTTGTATCCATGCCATAATAAAAGTTTGTTTATTACTATTAAGCTGTTCCTAATTTTGGATATAATACTGTACCCAGTCGTGTATATATATATATATATATATATAATATATATATATATATATATATATTATATATATATATATATATATATATATATATATATATAAATATATTAATCATCATCAACCGTTGCTAATCCACGGTAGGAAAAAGGCCTCAGACATGTTCTGCCACTCGCATCTGTTTTCTGCCAGTCTATACCCGCAAATTTTCTTAGCTGGTCAATCCATCGTCATCTCTTCCTTCCCCTGCTTCGTTAGCATGATGCGTGTTTGCGTGTATGCATGTGTGTGTGTGTGTGTATGATCTCAGTTACATAAAGTATTTCAAGTAAAGTATCGGTCGAAGATTTTTTTTTTATATATGTTTTAATAATCGATTTTTCCTGAATAATTTTATTTTGCGGTAGCCTTTCTTCTTCCGTTTTCCATTTAATGCAGATGGTTTTGTCTTTTAGTGTATATATAGAAAATTGTCATTTTGACAGGTCACAGCCATCCCTTGACCACAGGTCAACTTGAAAACTGCCAACAGAGAACCCTGGCTAATTTCATGTTCATGTATTCTGTACCCTCGTCAGGAATACACAGTACATTCTTAACTAACTAACTAACTTCGCAGAAACTTCAGCATAGATTCGTACCCACAAACTTCTTTGGGGGACATAACTGTGCCACAGAATATGAAATATTGATTCGTGTAAACTTCTGTGTGTTGACGATAAGAAGTGTTGCAAGATGTACCTACCACTTTATTGTCTGTCAGTCTACTGAAACTCTTGGTTTGATTGAAGAACATTTCCCTTTATAATAAGATTTCAAGCGTCGTTCGAAAGTTGCACAGGGTTGAATTGAAAGGATGTTAAGCCTCTCTCTCTCTCTCTCTCTCTCTCTCTCTCTCTCTCTCTCTCTCTCTCTCTCTCTCTCTCTCTCTCTCTCTCTCTCTCTCTATGTGGCTAAACGTTATTAGCGAGTTGCACTGTGTTGAATGGAAAGGATAAAAACTAACCTAATCTAACCTAACCTAATATACACACACACCCACACACTGAAAATCAAAATAATCAGGATAAGTGATATAAATCTCTCTCTCTCTCTCTCTCTCTCTCTCTCTCTCTCTCTCTCTCTCTCTCTCTCTCTCTCTCTCTCTCTCTCTGTGGAAAACTTAGATACTTTAATTGTCTAATATTCTTCATTCCAAGACAATCAATCACTTCCATATACAAATCAGCCTCCCGAAGTCGAGAAGTAGTTATTTTACTTTTGGAGTAATTTCACTTCAAAATATCTATTTCATATTTTTCTATCGTCTCTGGGAGGTAATATTTTAATATTTAGACGTCATGCTCTTTTGACCTCTCAAGAGGTAATAGTATAAGCTATGCCTCTATGCAGGATGCCAGAGAACTTCAAATCAATCAATCAATCAATCTATGCCTCTATGAATTTGCTTGGAGAAAGCATTTTCACATCATGCTTATAGGACCTCTTGATGAGGTCATATTTTTATATCATGCTTTAAGTATTATTATTATTATTATTATTATTATTATTATTATTATTATTATTATTATTATTATTATTATTATTAGCTAAGCTACAAACCTATTTGGATAAGCAGGATGTCGTAAGGCTAAGGGCTCCAACGGGGAAAAATATCCCAGTGAGGAAAGAAAAAAAGAAATAAAAAGCTACAAAATAAGTAATGAAGAATTAAAATAAGATATTTTAAATAAAGTAACAACATTCAAATAAATCTTTCATATATAAACTATGAAATTTTTTTTTATTATTATTATTATTATTATTATTATTAGCTAAGCTACAACCCTAATTGGAAAAGCAGGATGCCTTAATGCTAAGGGCTCCAACGGGGAAAAATAGCCCAGTGAGGAAAGAAAAAAAAGAAATAAAAAACTACAAAATAAGTAATGAACAATTAAAATAAGATATTTTAAATAAAGTAACAACATTAAAATAGATCTTTCATATATAAACTATGAAAAAATTTATTATTATTATTATTATTATTATTATTATTATTATTATTATTATTATTATTATTAGCTAAGCTACAACCCTAATTGGAAAAGCAGGATGCCATAAAGCTAAGGGCTCCAACAGGGAAAAATAGCCCAGTGAGGAAAGAAAATAAAGAAATAAAAAACTACAAAATAAGTAATGAAGAATTAAAATAAGATATTTCAAATAAAGTAACAACATTAAAATAGATCTTTCATATATAAACTATAAAAAAAAACTTATTTCAGCCTGTTTAACATGAAAACATGTGTTGCAAGTTTGAACTTTTGAAGTTCCACTGATTCAAGTACCTAAGTAGGAAGATCATTCCATAACTTGGTGTCAGCTGGAATAAAACTTCTAGGATACTATGTATTATTATTATCATTATTATTATTATTATTACCAGCCAAGCTACAACCCTATTTGGAAAAGCAAGATGCTCTCAGCCAAAGGGCTCCAATAGGGAAAAATAGCCCAGTGAGGAAAGGAAATAAGGAAATAAATAACTGATGAGACCAAATTAACAATAAATCATTCTAAAAACAGTAACGGCAAAATAGATGTCATATATAAACTATTAATAACGTCAAAACAGTTATGTCCTATATAAACTATAAAAAGACTCATGTAGTATTAACTGCATAACTAATATTAAGAACAGGATGGTACTGTCCGGGAAGATCTGAAAGTAAAGGATGGTCAGAATTATGAAAAATCTTATGAGGCAGGCCAGCCTCAATTTGGTGCCAGTTCCAAGCCCGGGTAAATGGGGGAGGGTTGGCGGCAGGAAAGGCATCCGGCCATGAAAAATTAGCCAAAACCAATATGACCGGTGAAAGTTGTAAAAATGAAATCAATGGTAGATGGAGAAAGCTGGTCAGAAACATCGACCCCACATAAAAGTGGGAAAAGATGCAGACAAAGAAGAAGACTGATCAAGGGTGACAGTGATTAATATCTAGACCAGGAATAAGAAATTTGATAGACCGTAATTTCCTGTCCAACCAATTAAGATGAAAATCATCAGCTGAAGATCAGACAGATGAACAACACTCGAAACAAGGCAGAATGAAAAAATGAAACATACACACATATACCAAGGCACTTCCCCCAATTTTGGGGGTTAGCCGACATCAACAAATGAAACAAAACAAAAAGGGGACCTCTACTCTCTACGTTCCTCCCAGTCTGTGGCCGCGGGGGCATAAAAACAACTAGAATAGCGCCAACGTTATCCCTGCGTGTCGTAAGAGGCGACTAAAAGGGACGGGACGAGGGGGCTGGGAACCCCCTCTCCTGTATCTATAATCCTGCGAGACATCGACAAAGAAAAAATTAAACGCAGAATAAATCATTATCGTAACCTCAAGCAGAAGCAGAGTTAACCTGGTCATGCCAACCTACCAGATCCTCCTTCCTGGAATGCAACTGGCATAAACTTCTTCCTTATAAGCGAGATCAAGACCTGGCCTATAAGAATGCAGGCCACGAATACCGAATAATCTCCTTCCGCTATTTACGGTCAGGAAACTTTACGATGACCTAAATCTTTCACTATTTTTTTTTCGAGAATCTGCGTCTGCTGCACGACCCGGAAGCTGCACCGGAAGTCTTCGGTAATTGCTGTTGCAAGTCTCGCTGGTTCCGGTTTGGCAGCAGATTGCCGGAAATGGCTTTGAATTCGGGAATTTGGGAATTCGGGTTTTGCAGAGGGTCAGGAATTTCGTGTCAGATGTTGCTATTTCAGTGGGGAAATTTTTGAACGATTGCCAATGCAATTATTCTCTCTCTCTCTCTCTCTCTCTCTCTCTCTCTCTCTCTCTCTCTCTCTCTCTCTCTCTCTCTCTCTCTCTCTCTCTCTGAAAATTAGCATGTGATGTTAATATCTTCCCCTAGAATCTCTCTCTCTCTCTCTCTCTCTCTCTCTCTCTCTCTCTCTCTCTCTCTCTCTCCTCTCAATGATCTTTCAAAATCAGCTTTTATATATTAACAATTGGCCTATCATTCACCATATATATATATATATATATATATATATATATATATATATATATATATATATATATATATATATAATGGATTCTTTTATCCAGTATTGAACCAAGAAACAGCTTTACTGACATGCATACATTTACTAAGGAAATGGTGATAAGGTTTATTTTATAAATGATTTACACTCTGGAACACCCTTATTAACAAACACAAATTCGCAGGTGGATGACGCAACAACAGTCAGGTGTTGGCGAAGACACAGAAATGTGTCCATTTTCTTTTTCATCGTTCGACTTGTCTATGTTAATTACTGCTGATTATAAGAAAATCAAATTACATCATGTTCATGCACCTTCTACCATTTAACCATTACTCCTTAAATTATTTGAGTCTGTAATGTGTAATGTTATTCTCCATTAAAGGAAATTCCCTTTGGCAGCGCTGTCCCAAACTCGTCCCACCAACCTTAACTATGCTGATGACTGTTATGGTGATCTCTTGTACAGGGAAATGACTTACCATCCATGTGTTCTGATGAATAAATTAAATACTTAACGCTTTTAAAAGAAAACTCATGTTGCCTCAGATATCATATGAAAAATTCACAACATTTTCTGATAAAAATGTTCATTCCCAATAAGGAAACGGTCATTGGACAATTTACCAACTATCAATTCTCTAGCCTCTCCCTTCCTACCACACTTTTTTGACACGCGTGTTCTTCAAATAATTAACTATATTAGTTTGGACAAGGTGCCTCTGATGCCATCTATTGGCGGTAAAGTAAAACTCGTTACGGGGAAGGGAGGGAACTAGAGATGTCTGCGTTATTACGTATATTTTTACTAATACATGTCATGCCATGAAACATATTAATTACATTTTGTTTTCATAAGAAGGTAATTGGAAATTGGATCAAATAACTGTAATTACTCGATTATCTCACCAATTTCAGTACATGTGGCATCTGGCGATCCCCCGGAGCCCCAAATGTAATTGAAGTAACGATTGTTTGTTGAGGAAATATTTTTTTGACATCTATTGAGAAATTTGTAATTTCCAATGAATCAAGTTTTGGCCAGACAACAAGGAACATCAAGTGCACGTGCTTTATAGCATTTTTGTGCCCAAATACTTACTTACTTTTACTTTTACGGGTTTATATCTCGCCCTCCATCAGACATTAAAGGTCTGTTCAGGCGGGCCTTGGTGTGTGAAAAAAATAATTTCTTTCCAGTTAATATTTTGCTCTGTATCGTTATGAGTTATTTCGCTAGCATTTGTATTCAGGCTTAATAGTTTTCAGGTCACTATTATAACACTTTCTAAAAAGATAAGTCTTTAGGTTTTTCTTGAAAGCTGCCACATTATTGCTATTCTTGACATCGAGTGGAAGGTCGTTAAAAAAACAGAAACGAAGTAATGAAAATTGTAATGAGTGGATGATGGGGATAATTAGCAATTCGATACTCTCTGTTAAGGTCATATATTGTCCATGAAAAGAAATAATGTGTAGACCTCTTTAAGCATTGCAATCTGGAACCTTCCATGACGTCATTTGGTTTGAAAATAGAAAAATAGCCTAGTCAAATTGAACTTATTATAACTTATACCTACCATACATATTTCTACGTAAATATCGATCTATCATACTTTTCCAATTGGATAGAATCACTCACATGAATGGAACAAGGGACGTGTGCTGCCATCTTTTGACAAGAAGTAGAAACACCTTGATTCTATTCAAATTTGGAGAAGTGTGTCATTACTAAAACATATTTCATGGATTTTTTTTAATTAATGCATCAAAAATTCATAATTTCAATAATACTATTTGTCTTCTGATTTCAGGCTCTAAGTTATGGTAATTATATATAAAATACAGATGATATGTATTACAAAAATAAGTAGCGCAGATCGTTATTCCAAATGCAAAGAGTTGGAACTCAGCCATAGAATTAAAAACCACAAATTTAACCAAAATATATCAATGTCCGCAGCAAATACGTTGTTAACTAATCATAAGCCCAATTATAGATATCAATGTTCTATAAAGTATGCCTTGTTACATGTACTAAGGGTCTAGGAACTTTTTTTCGGGTGGGGGGTAAAGTTTGAAAAGGCAGTGACGGCGGGGAGCCCCCCCCCTCTCTCTCTCTCTCTCTCTCTCTCTCTCTCTCTCTCTCTCTCTCTCTCTCTCTCTCTCTCTCTCTCTCTCTCATTGAAAATCAGGATAGGTTATATTAATATCTTCTTTCCTGAGATTTGTAAACAAAACTTTTCGATATTCTTTCAACAGCAAAATCTACAGATCGATTCGAATTATCAAAGCTTATTATATTTTGATTTTTTAATTATCATTATTACTATTTATTTTCATTCAAATTGAAAACATTGAAAATATTGTCATGTACTCTAAAAGGATTTACTTTCGCAAAAAAAAAAAAAAAAAAAAAAAAAATTTGGGGGGGGGGTGGGGGGGGGGGTTGTCGTATTTAAGGAATCTTTTGTTGGATTCAGGTGGTCAAAGTCGTCTTGGGATCTTTAATACCCCTGTTAAAAGCATCATCTAGAACTATTATCTCCTAAAATATTCGAGTCCGTTTTACGATGAACCGTTTTTGGATGCGTTCCAAAATGTTTATGTTTGCTGGACTATCATCTTCGCATCAGGAGCCCAGGGTTTGTTGGGAGATTATAAGCATCTTTATGAGCGGATGAGTTGAGCCAGGGTTGAGTTGGGCCGGGGATGAGTTGGGCCGGGGATGTGTTGGGCCGGGGATGAATTGGGCCGGGGTTGAGTTGGGCCGGGGATGAGTTGGGCCGGGGATGAGTTGAGCCGGGGATGAATTAGGCCAGGGATGTGTTGGGCCGGGGATGAGTTGGGCCGGGGATGAGTTGGGCTGAGGATGAGTTGGGCCGGGGTTGAGTTGGG
>NC_090759.1:73203586-73208586 GCF_036898095.1 Palaemon carinicauda
TTAAACGTCATTAGCGAATTGCACAGGGTTGAATAGAGAAGGATACAAGCCTAACCTAACCTAACACACACACACACACACACTGAATATCAAGATAATCAGGATAAGTGATAAGTGATCTCTCTCTCTCTCTCTCTCTCTCTCTCTCTCTCTCTCTCTCTCTGGTTAAACGTCATTAGCGAATTGCACAGGGTTGAATAGAAAGGATACAAGCCTAACCTAACCTAACACACACACACTGAATATCAAGATAATCAGGATAAGTGATATTAATCTCTCTCCCTCTCTCTCTCTCTCTCTAGTTGAACGTCATTAGCGAACTGCACAGGGTTAAATAGAAAGGATAAGAGCCTAACCTAGCCTAACTTAACCAAACACAACACACACACACTGAAAATCAAAATAATCAGGATAAGTGATATTAATCTCTCTCTCTCTCTCTCCTCTCTCGTCTCTCTCTCTCTCTCTCTGTGGAAAACTTAGATACTTTAATTGTCTAATATTTTTCATTCCAACACAATCAATCACTTCCATATACAAATCAGCCTCCCGAAGTCGAGAAGTTGTTATTTTACTTTTGGAGTAATTTCACTTCAAAATATCTATTTCATATTTTTCTATCGTCTCTGGGAGGTAATATTTTAATATTTAGACGTCATGCTCTTTTGACCTCTTAAGAGGTAATAGTTCTAAGCTATGCCTCTATGCAGGATGCCAGAGAACTTCAAATCAATCAATCAATCTATGCCTCTATGAATTTGCTTGGAGAAAGCATGTTCACATCATGCTTATAGGACCTCTCGATGAGGTCATATTTTTATATCATGCTCCCATGACTTCTCTTAAGTATTATTATTATTATTATTATTATTATTATTACTATTATTTTTATTATTAGCTAAGCTACAACCCTAATTGGAAAAGCAGGATACCATAAAGCTAAGGGCTCCAACAGGGAAAAATAGCCCAGTGAGGAAAGAAAATAAAGAAATAAAAAACTGCAAAATAATTTATGAAAAATTAAAATAAGATATTTCAAGGAAAGTAACATTAAAATAGATCTTTCATATATAAACTGAAAAAGTTATTATTATTATTATTATTATTATTATTATTATTATTATTATTATTATTATTACTTAAGCTACAACCCTAATTGGAAAAGCAGGATGCTATAAGGCTTAGGGCTCCAACGGGAAATAATAGCCCAGTGAGGAAAGAAAATAAAGAAATAAAAAACTGCAAAATAAGTTATGAAAAATTAAGATAAGATATTTCAAATAAAATAACAACATTAAAATAGATCTTTCATATATCAACTATGAAAAAAGATATTATTATTATTATTATTATTATTATTATTGTTGTTGTTGTTATTATCATTATTATTATTATTACCTAAGCTACAACCGTAATTGAAAAAGCAGGATGCCATAAAGCTAAGGGCTCCAACAGGGAAAAATAGCCCAGTGAGGAAAGAAAATAAAGAAATAAAAAACTACAAAATAAGTAACGAACAATCAAAATAAGATATTTCAAGGAAAGTAACAACATTAAAATAGATCTTTTATATATAAACTATAAAAAAAAACTTATTTCGGCCTATTTAACATAAAAACATGCGTTGCAAGTTTGAACTTTTGAAGTTCCACTGATTCAAGTACCTAAATAGGAAGATCATTCCATAACTTGGTGTCAGCTGGAATAAAACTTCTAGGATACTATGTATTATTATTATTATTATTATTACCAGCCAAGCTACAGCCCTAGTTGGAAAAGCAAGATGCTCTCAGCCAAAGGGCTCCAATAGGGAAAAATAGCCCAGAGAGGAAAGGAAATAAGGAAATAAATAACTGATGAGACCAAATTAACAATAAATCATTCTAAAAACAGTAACGGCAAAATAGATGTCATATATAAACTATTAATAACGTCAAAACAGATATGTCCTATATAAACTATAAAAAGACTCGTGTAGTATTAACTGCATAACTAATATTAAGAACAGGATGGTACTGTCCGGGAAGATCTGAAAGTAAAGGATGGTCAGAATTATGAAAAATCTTATGAGGCAGGCCAGCCTCAATTTGGTGCCAGTCCCAAGCCCAGGTAAATGGGGGAGGGTTGGCGGCAGGAAAGGCATCCGGCCATGAAAAATTAACCAAAACCAATATAACCGGTGAAAGTTGTAAAAATGAAATTAATGGTAGATGGAGAAAGCTGGTCAGAAACATCGACCCCACATAAAAGTGGGAAAAGATGTATACAAAGAAGAAGAATGGTCAAGGGTGACAGTGATTAATATCTAGACCAGGAATAAGAAATTTAATAGACCGTAATTGCCTGTCCAACCAATGAAGATGAAAATCATCAGTTGAAGATCAGACAGATGAACAACGCTCGAAACAAGGCAGAATGAAAAAAATGAAACATACACACATATACCAAGGCACTTCCCCCAATTTTGGGGGTTAGCCGACATCAACAAATGAAACAAAACAAAAAGGGGACCTCTACTCTCTACGTTCCTCCCAGCCTGTGGCCGCGGGGGCATAAAAACAATTAGAATAGCGCCAACGTTATCCCTGCGTGTCGTAAGAGGCGACTAAAAGGGACGGGACGAGGGGGCTGGGAACCCCCTCTCCTGTATCTATAATCCTGCGAGACATCGACAAAGAAAAAATTAAAACACAGAATAGATCGTTATCGTAACCTCAAGAAGAAGAAGCAGAGTTAACCTGGTCATGCAAACCTAGGAGATCCTCCTTCCTGGAATGCAACTGACATAAACTTCTTCCTTATAAGCGAGATCAAGACCTGGCTTATAAAAATGCAGGCCACGAATACCGAATAATCTCCTTCCGCCATTTACGGTCAGGAAATTTTACGATGACCTGAATCTTTTATTTTTTTTTTTTTTTTTTTTTTTTTTTGAGAAACTGCGTCTGCTGCACGACCCGGAAGTTGCACCGGAAGTCTTTGGTAATTGCTGTTGCAAGTCTCGCTGGTTCCGGTTTGGCAGCAGATTACCGGAAATGGCTGGGAATTTGGGAATTTGGGAATTCGGGTTTTGCAGAGGGTCAGGAATTTCGTCGTATCAAATGTTGCTATTTCAGTGGGGAAATTTTTGAACGATTGCCAATGCAATTATTCTCTCTCTCTCTCTCTCTCTCTCTCTCTCTCTCTCTCTCTCTCTCTCTCTCTCTCTCTCTCAAAATTAGAATAAGTGATGTTAATATCTTCTTCCCCTAGAATCGCTCTCTCTCTCTCTCTCTCTCTCTCTCTCTCTCTGTCTCTCTCTCTGTCTCTCTCTCTCTCTCTCTCTCTCTCTCTCTCTCAATGATCTTTCAGAATCAGCTTTTTTATATTAACGATTGGCCTATCATTCACCATATATATATATATATATATATATATATATATATATATATATATATATATATATATATATATATATATACTGTATATATAGATATATATAGATATATATGTAGATATATATATATATATATTTATATATACAGTATATATATATATATATATATATATATATATATATATATATATATATATATATATATAATGGATTCTTTTATCCTGTATTGAACCAAGAAATATCTTTACTGAAATGCATACATTTACTAAGGAAATAGTGATAAGGTTTATTTTATGAATGATTTACGCTCTGGAACACCCTTTTTAACAAACACAAATTCGCAGGTGGATGACGCAACAACAGTCAGGTGTTGGCGATGACAGAAATGTGACCATTTTCTTTTTCATCGTTCGACTTGTCTATGTTAATTACTGCTGATTATAAGAAAATCAAATTACACCATGTTCATGCACCTTCTGCCATATAACTATTACTCCTTAAATTATTTGAGTTTGTAATGTGTAATGGTATTCTCCGTTCAAGGAAATTTCATTTGGCAGCGCTGTCCCCAACTCGTCCCACCAACCTTAACTATGCTGATGATTGTTATGGTGATCTCTTGTACAGGGAAATGACTTACCATCCATGTGTTCTGATGAAGAAATTAAATACTTAACGCTTTTAAAAGAAAACTCATGTTGCCTCAGATATCATATGAAAAATTCACAACATTTTCTGATAAAAGTGTTCATTCCCAATAAGGAAACGGTCATTGGATAATTTACCAACTATCAATTCTCTAGCCTCTACCTTCCTACCACATTTTTTTGACACACGTGTTCTTCAAATAATTGACTATATTAGTTTGGACAAGGAGCCTCTGATGCCATCTATTGGCGGTAAAGTAAAACTCGTTACGGGGAAGGGAGGGAGCTAGAGATGTCTGCGTTATTACGTATATTTTTACTAATACACGTCATACCATGAAACATATTAATCACATTTTTGCATAAGAAGGTAATTGGAAATTGGATCAAATAACTGTAATTACTCGATTATCTCACCAATTTCAGTACATGTGGCATCTGGCGATCGCCCTGACCCCCAAATGTAATTGAAGTAACGATTGTTTGCTGAGGGAATATTTTTTTGACATTTATTGAGAAATTTGTAATTTCCTATGAATCAAGTTGTGGCCAGACAACAAGGAACATCAAGTTCACGTGCTTTATAGCAATTTCGTGCCCAAATACTTACTTTTACTTTTAGGGGTTTATTTCTCGCCCTCCATCAAACACTAAAGGTCTGTTCAGGCGGGCCTTGGTGTGTGAAAAAATTTCTTTCCAGTTAATATTTTGCTCTGTATCGTTATCAGTTATTTCGCTAGCATTTGTATTCAGGCTTAATAGTTTTCAGGTCACTATTATAACACTTTCTAAAATGATAAGTCTTCAGGTTTTTCTTGAAAGCTGCCACATTATTGCTATTCTTGACATCGAGTGGAAGGTCGTTAAAGAAACAGAAATTAAGTAATGAAAATTATAATGAGTAGATGGGGATAATTAGCAATTCAATGCTGTCTGTTAAGGTCATATATTGTCCATGAAAAGAAATAATGTGTAGA
>NC_090759.1:73218586-73226851 GCF_036898095.1 Palaemon carinicauda
AGTATATACTGTATATAATGTTGTAATGGATTCATAGAAGTTTGTATTCTTAGATAAATGCTGTATGATGTCTCATACTGTGTTTGTGTATAGTTGTAAGTTGAGATTTTATTTGTGTTTTGTTTATGTCATATGAATTTTTGGGTTCATATTATTTGTGTTTTGTTTATGTCTTATGAATTTTTGTGTTCAGATTATTTGTGTTTTGTTTATGTCATATGAATTTTTGTGTTCAGATTATTTGTGTTTTGTTTATGTCATATGAATTTTTGGGTTCAGATTATTTGTGTTTTGTTTATGTCATATGAATTTTTGTGTTCAGATTATTTGTGTTTTGTTTATGTCATATGATTTTTTGTGTTCAGATTATTTGTTTTATGCATATATGTACTCTCCTTTAGAATGGGAAGATAGATCTGTGTGACGCTAAACTTCCGTGTTCAGTAGTTTTTTCACTTTGAATTTAGTTTGGTTTTGTCTCTTTTTTGTAATGTACTGGTTTTACACATTGTTTAATTGCATTTGCATAGGAGTGTGATTATCACGTTGATTGGTATGTCGTATTGGGTGCATATTTTTGCGTAATTTACGTTCGCACTTAAGTGCTTGAATTTTAAAGGTATGTGAATTCTCCTACGTTCGCACTTAAGTGCTTTGAATTTTAAAGGTATGTGAATTCTCCTACGTTCGCACTCAAGTGCTTGAATTTTAAAGGTATGTGAATTCTCCTACGAGGTATGTGAATTCTCCTACGTTCGCACTTAAGTGCTTGAATTTTAAAGGTATGTGAATTCTCCTAAGTTCGCACTTATGTGCTTGAATTTTAAAGGTATGTGAATTCTCCTAAGTTCGCACTTAAGTGCTTGAATTTTAAAGGTATGTGAATTCTCCTAAGTTCTCACTTAAGTGCTTGAATTTTAAAGGTATGTGAATTCTCCTACGTTCGCACTTAAGAGCTTGAATTTTAAAGGTATGTCAATTCTCCTTGGATGATTTTGACGAGTAAAGCGGGTCTTCGTAAGTGATTTAGATTAGAATCCTGTTAGAGGTATTTCAATTAATATCTGTTTATATTGATTTTTAATTAACTAAATGGGAAACACTTTAATCGTTCAAGTGTAATGTTTATGATTTAATTGATGCTGAAATGTTATCATATTCACTCGGGCGGGGGAGGGGGGGGGGAGGGGGAAGGGGGTGTTTATACATAACTAACTTCCTGTTCTGCGAGGAAATTTAGGTGTTAGGATCTGACCTTCCAAGACCTTCTAAATTTATTATCATTATTATTATTATTATTATCATTGTTGTTTTGTTGTTGTTGTTTAATGTATGTTTTATGTTGTCAATGGTGGTAGTGGACTAGGTGTGTGCATATATTGTTCCACTATACAAAGGCAAGACATGTGCATGAGTGTTGTAATGTAATTCAAAGGGTATTGATTTATTGAGTGTGGTTAGAAAAGTGTAAGGTAAAGTGTTGATTAATAGAATTTAGAATAAAACGGAGGATGTAATCTTAGAGGTGCATGGTGACTTCAGAAGAGTTAGGGATGTAGAGATAAATTTTTTTATTGTTAGGCACATACGCGAGAAATATTTGATAAAAGGTAAGGATATAAATGTAGCATTTATGGATCTGGACATAGCTTATAGTTGATAGGGTGGCGATGTGGAATATGATGAGGTTATATGGAATTAGTGGAAGGTTGTTGCAAGCAGTGAAGAGGTTATACATAGACTGTGAAGTTCGTGTTAGGATAGGGAATGAAGTGAGTGAGTGGTTATAGTAAGAGTGGTGCTGAGACAGGAAATGTGTGATGTCGCTAAGATTGTTGAAACTGTAAGAAACGTGAATGCTCGAGTGCTTGGTCGAGGGTTAAAGCTGATAGATGAGAGTGATCATGAGTGGGAAGTGAATCAGTTGCTGTTTGCGGATAATACTGTATGGGTTGCAGACTCTGAGAATCTGTGTCAATTAGTGATAGAATTTGGAAGGGTACATGAGGAAAGGGAGTTGTGAGTGAATGTGGGTAAAAGTTACGTTATGAAGTGCACAAGAAGTAAGGGTGGTGCTAGATTAAATGTCATGTTGAATGGAGATTTACTTGATCAGTTCAAGTCCTGAGGTTCGATTGTTGCTGCAAATGGTGGAGTGGAAGCAGATGTGAGGCGAACTGGAGGGACCCCAACACTCTCTCCTCTTGCCTTCTTGATATCCTTGTGGACCGAAGAAGGCTTTTGACAGATCCTGCTATCTCTTTCCTTTTCTTTGATGGAATGGAAAGGCAGTGTGACTGCAAGTTCCAGTGGCCGTCCAGCCACTGAAACTTCTGAGCTGGAGACAGTCGAGATTTTTCCAAGTTGATCTTGAATCCCACGTGTTCCAGGAACCGGATCACTTCCTTGGAGGCTTGCCTGCACTCTTCTTCGGATGCTGCCAAGTCAGAGTGTGAATGAAGGATGCAGTGTTGGGGACGGTAAAGGGAGTGGTAAACAATAGAGGGTAGGTAGTAGGTTGGCCAGGGCACCAGCTGCCCGTTGAGATACAGCCGCTGGAGAGTTATGGGGTCCTTTGACTGGCCACACAGTAATACATAGGACCCTTCTCTCTGTTTATGGTTCGTCCCTTTGCCTACACAGACATCGAATAGTCCACCTATTCTTTACAGATTCTCCTCTGTCCTCGTATACCTGACAACACTGAGATTGTCAAACAATTCTTCTTCACCAAAGGGCTTAACTACCGCATAGTTATTGTTCAGTGGCTATTTTCCTCTTGGTAAGGGAGGAAGAGACTCTTTAGCTATGGTAAGCAGCTCTTCTAGGAGAAGGAAACTTAAAAATCAAATTGTTTAAAGACACAATATAATAATAACAGGCTCATGCATCGTTAAAATGCCAAACTATATACTTCATAAAACACTTTAAATAAGTAATGAGCCTTTTGCAACCTCTTCAACAAACACAACACTCCAGAGAGAAGTGTTGTTGATGCAATTTGCAAATCAACAAAAGCTGTTATCGCTCTAATGACAGGTGTTACTGACAGCCTGGCTAAACAAGAAGCTGTTGGCATAACCCCAAGAAAATATTTGCATATTCGTATGGTCCCATTGATGTGTGACTCCAATCAGATGAACCGGAACTCCGGGAGATTGGAGATTGGATAAACATGACACGTGGCGATGATTAGGAAATTAATGCACCACTGGGGATGATGAGGGTGATTGGGAGATGTATGCATTCTAATCCTTGAGAGAGAGAGAGAGAGAGAGAGAGAGAGAGAGAGAGAGAGAGAGAGGGCCAGGGATGAGTTGGGCCGGGGATGAGTTGGGCCGGGGGTGAGTTGGGCCAGGGATGAGTTGGGCCGGGGATGAGTTGGGCCAGGGATGAGTTGGGCCAGGGATGAGTTGGGCCGGGGATGAGTAAGTTATTCCCGCTTATGAGAGAAAAAAAGAGAGAACCGAAGTTTGTAAGTTATTCCTGTTAATGAGAGAGAGAGAGAGAGAGAGAGAGAGAGAGAGAGAGAGGTAAGTTATTCCCGCTTATGAGAGAAAAAAGAGAGAAACGAAGTTTGTAAGTTATTCCTGTTAATGAGAGAGAGAGAGAGAGAGAGAGAGAGAGAGGGGGTAAGTTATTCCCGCCTATGAGAGAAAAAAGAGAGAACCGAAGTTTGTAAGTTATTCTGTTAATGAGAGAGAGAGAGAGAGAGAGAGAGAGAGAGAGAGAGGTAAGTTATTCCCGCTTATGAGAGAAAAAAAGAGAGAAACGAAGTTTGTAAGTTATTCCTGTTAATGAGAGAGAGAGAGAGAGAGAGAGAGAGAGAGAGAGAGGTAAGTTATTCCCGCTTATGAGAGAAAAAAGAGAGAAACGAAGTTTGTAAGTTATTCCTGTTAATGAGAGAGAGAGAGAGAGAGAGAGAGAGAGAGAGAGAGAGAGGGGGTAAGTTATTCCCGCCTATGAGAGAAAAAAGAGAGAACCGAAGTTTGTAAGTTATTCCTGTTAATGAGAGAGAGAGAGAGAGAGAGAGAGAGAGAGAGAGAGAGGTAAGTTATTCCCGCTTATGAGAGAAAAAAGAGAGAAACGAAGTTTGTAAGTTATTCCTGTTAATGAGAGAGAGAGAGAGAGAGAGAGAGAGAGAGAGAGAGAGAGGTAAGTTATTCCCGCTTATGAGAGAAAAAAGAGAGAAACGAAGTTTGTAAGTTATTCCTGTTAATGAGAGAGAGAGAGAGAGAGAGAGAGAGAGAGAGAGAGAGGGGGGGTAAGTTATTCCCGCCTATGAGAGAAAAAAGAGAGAACCGAAGTTTGTAAGTTATTCCTGTTAATGAGAGAGAGAGAGAGAGAGAGAGAGAGAGAGAGAGAGAGAGGGGGGGGGGGTAAGTTATTCCCGCTTATGAGAGAAAAAAGAGAGAGAAACGAAGTTTGTAAGTTATTCCTGTTAATGAGAGAGAGAGAGAGAGAGAGAGAGAGGGGGGGGGTTAAGTTATTCCTGCTTATGAGAGAAAAAAGAGAGAGAAACGAAGTTTGTAAGTTATTCCTGTTAATGTGTGTGTGTGTGTGAGAGAGAGAGAGAGAGAGAGAGAGAGAGAGAGAGGGGTGGGTAAGTTATTCCCGCCTATGAGAGAAAAAAAAGAGAGAACCGAAGTTTGTAAGTTATTCCTGTTAATGAGAGAGAGAGAGAGAGAGAGAGAGAGAGGGGGGGTAAGTTATTCCCGCTTATGAGAGAAAAAAGAGAGAGAAACGAAGTTTGTAAGTTATTCCTGTTAATGAGAGAGAGAGAGAGAGAGAGAGAGAGAGAGAGGGGGGGGGGGTAAGTTATTCCCGCTTATGAGAGAAAAAAGAGAGAGAAACGAAGTTTGTAAGTTATTCCTGTTAATGTGTGTGTGTGTGTGAGAGAGAGAGAGAGAGAGAGAGAGAGAGAGAGAGAGAGAGAATGGGGGGGTGGGTAAGTTATTCCCGCTTATGAGAGAAAAAAAAGAGAGAACCGAAGTTTGTAAGTTATTCCTGTTAATGAGAGAGAGAGAGAGAGAGAGAGAGAGAGAGAGGGTAAGTTATTCCCGCTTATGAGAGAAAAAGAGAGAGAAACGAAGTTTGTAGGTTATTCCTGTTAATGAGAGAGAGAGAGAGAGAGAGAGAGAGAGAGAGAGGGGGTAAGTTATTCCCGCCTATGAGAGAAAAAAAGAGAGAACCGAAGTTTGTAAGTTATTCCTGTTAATGTGAGAGAGAGAGAGAGAGAGAGAGAGAGAGAGAGAGAGAGGGAGAGATGGTTGTTGTGCACTGAGGCCGCTTAATATACAGTACTGTGTAATAAGAATTGAGCATTGTTGAGTGTCTATTCTCTCATACACGTACTGTCTTTCTGTGTTGACGTTCTTCCTCATTGAGTTTACGTAGTTTTTTTTTTTGGGGGGGGGGATTAAAAAGAATGATCGATAACTTTACTATTTTATCTAGGCTTATAAACACCGTCTCCCCTATATAATAAAGAATAAGTGTCTGGATATATACAGTATATATATACATGTATGTATATATATATATATATATATACACACATATATATATATATATATATATACATATATTTCTTTCCTGTCACGCTGAGCCTCAACCACTGGGAAACAACAATCTCCCAAAAATTGGCCCAAACTGCCGTGTGGTAATTACGAAGGGGGGGGGAGGGGGAGGGGGTAGAAAGGGTCTAACCTGTGTGTATGGATATCCAAATATTTACCCGTTAATTTTGACGGGTCGCGTATACCAGTGGAAGTAGTATAACTCTAGTCGGATATAAAAAAAAAAATTTCCAGCCAACTTAATTTTGTTTTCATCTTTCGCGTTTGTTACCAACCAGAGATGTTGGATGAATGTTCTTTTAGTATTTCTACATTTTTTATTTCTCTTATCCTTCCCCCCTTGTTCGTATTCCCTCGTATTCCCATCATCCCTATTGCAAACATAAGTAATTTCCGGGTGATATCAAAAGCCTGAGAATAGAAAGGAATTAAAGAGTGGATATCTTTTATTCAATTCTTATATATTTTTCATTTCTCAATAGTTTGTACAATAGAATTATTACAAGTCTTGGGTAGTGCCATAGCCTCTGTACCATGGCCTTCTACTGTTTTGGGATAAAGTTCTCTTGCTTGAGGGTACACTCGAGCACAAAATTCTATCTTATTTTTCTTCCTCTTGTTTTGTTAAAGTTTTTATAGTTTATATAAGAAATATTTATTTCAATGTTGTTACTGTTCTTTAAATGTTTTAATTTTTCTTGTTTTCTTTCCTCACTGGGCTATTTTCCCTGTTGGAGCCCCTGGGCTTATAACATCCTGCTTTTCTAACAAGGGTTGTAGCCTTGCAATTAATAATAATAATAATAATAATAATAATAATAATAATAATAATAATAATAATAATAATAGTAATATTTTCCTTTTATAAAAAAAAATCAACAATAGTATTTTGTTAAAGTTTTAAATTGGGATAAAAAAAAATAAAACTGAAGAAACCCTGATCAAAGTACGGTGGTTACTATAACACGTAAATTCATTCATCCATTTTCATTCAGAATAATAAATAGATGAAATATCCCTGTGACAATTTGCGGTACATAAACGAGCAGTTACGTACTCTAAACCTTAAAGTAGACACTTCAAGCAAAATTCCAGTTGATATATAATAATTATTCTAGATTTACAACTCTATTCATTAAAAAAAGGGACTCTTACAAATCTTTATTATTATTATTATTATTATTATTATTATTATTATTAGTAGTAGTAGTAGTAGTAGTAGTAGTAGTAGTAGTAGTAGTAGTAGTAGTAGTAGTAGTAGTAGTAGTAGTAAGCTACAACCCTAGTTTGAAAAGCAGGATGCTTTAAGCATTATAAAAGCTCCGACATAGAAAAATAGCCCAGTGTGGAAAGTAAATAAAAACATGAACAAACTAGAACGGACTTTGGGTATAGCGCATACCTCCGCTAATATCGAACGCATACCTTCGCCTATACCTAGTTGTATATCATAAGATGGGCAATTGAATCACGCATATTTTGGCACTAGTTTTATGCAAACCAGATAGAAATTGGCCACGATATGAAAAAAAAACGTTTTTTACATTTTCGTGACCTTGGCCTTGACTTTTGACCCAAACTCTCCCAAAATCTAATCAAATTGTTCTTAGATCATGGAGTTATGCGAATCACAAATACACAGACATACATAAAAAACAAATACACGCCTATCAAAACATAACCACTTTTCCGAAGTAATAAACTACAAAACAAGTAATGAATGGTTAATATAAAATATATAAAAAATATTAACAATAAAATAGATCTCTCATATATAAACTATAAAGAGAGACTTACAGTATGTCAGCCCTGCTTAAATATAACTACTCTGGTATCCTGTTTGCAGAAAATACCTTAGCTCTGGCCACTTGTGTCTTAACTCGAGAATATCCTGTTCCGCCTACTCAGCTTCATTCCTTCGGGTCAGTCCATTTCCTCGGGTATCTTTTCCCTTATCTCAAGTGACACAGGAAAGTCACTGCGAGCAACAACCTTAAGGAAACGATTCTCACGGTTTCTTATTCTTTCTTTACTTCAAAGGTGGAAAAAGTCTTTTGACAAACAAGCTATTTATATATTTATTTATCTCTCTCTCTCTCTCTCTCTCTCTCTCTCTCTCTCTCTCTCTCTCTCTCTTATTTGATTAAATTTTCCTCCAACTTTTATAAAACCAACCTCTCTCTCTCTCTCTCTCTCTCTCTCTCTCTCTCTCTCTATATATATATATATATATACATATACATATATACATAATTTGATAATTACATTTTCCTCCAACTTTCATAAATCTTCTCTCTCTCTCTCTCTCTCTCTCTCTCTCTCTCTATTTGTTTATCTCAGCATTTTTACCCTTTATCCATCTATCTATTGATCTGCTTATCTATCGATCTCCATTTGATTATCACTGCATCCTTCTTATAAATCACATTACACCCACCTTCAGTGTCCACCTCTTTTCTATCCCTCGGGAAATATGACAGCGACGAAAAGTGACATAATCAAGAAGAGTTTCCTTCCCCAAGCATGTAACCACTAGAGAAATATTTCTCATGTGAAAATGTACTTGAGAGAGAGAGAGAGAGAGAGAGAGAGAGAGAGAGAGAGAGAGAGAAGAGAGAGAGAGAGAGAGAGTGTGTGTTTCTTATATGTGCGATGATAGTGAAATATAACAATGCAATTTAATTAA
>NC_090759.1:73227351-73239851 GCF_036898095.1 Palaemon carinicauda
GATCGGTATTATGCTCCGGCAGAACCCATTAAAAATTATTGTTTTTATTATACAGTAGATAGCTTCACGGTCAACGTGCGAAAGAGGGAGAGATTATTCCGTAGACTTGCGTGGAATGTTGACAAGCTTCATTGGCAGAGGTCTGAAATTTGATTGTTCTTTCTCCTTGTTTTAAAATCAAATCTTTTTATTATCAATCTACAAATATATTCCATTATTGCAAATAGATAAAAAGATAACCTCACCAATCGCATTGACTTCTGATCGCTAGTGAAACTTGTAATCCAATTTTAACACGTTTTCCCTAAACTGAAAGAACATTCGAACATTGTCGCATAAGACTTTGACGTGATTCGTATCTCCTTTAACTTCGGACCTCTTGCCATTGACCCAATTCCCCAGAGTGATTGTTTGCTTGCTTGCTTGACCTTGTGTATTGCCTACTGCCTGGCAAATGCCGATGTTCTCTGAATAATAGAGATTCGCTTCAGTTGTGCAATCCGTTCAGTTCGGTGTCTTGGGGTGGCATGACATAATGCAGAAAACACATACACACGTGAGTGCACACACACACATATTAATACAGTATATATGTATGTATGTATATATATGTGTGTATATATATATATATATATACACACACACACACATATATATATATATATATATATGTGTGTGTGTGTGTGTGTGTGTGTATGTATGATAATAAAGTGCAACGTGTCTAGATATATATATATATATATATACCCTGTATATATATACCCTGTATATATATATATATATATATACATATATATATATATATATATGCTCACACATCTTTCATATCACGCTCTAAGGCACTGCCAGACGTATGTCTACTTGGACTCTCCCGTCCCCTGGGTAGGGGGAGAGGAAGTATCCATACCCCGGTGAGAGGGGGGGGGGGGGACTGCGAGAGGTACACTCGGAAACCACAACCTCCCACAAATTGTCTGAACCGTCGGGTTTTAGTTCGGAAATGGGGAGGGGGGGGGAAGGGTTGAATCAGCTTGGGTACACTAATATACACTGTATACATTGTTGTGATGGATTCATAGAAGTTTGTATTCTTAGATAAATGCTGTATGATGTCTCATACTGTGTTTGTGTATAGTTGTAAGTTGAGATTTTATTTGTTTTGTTTATGTCATATGAATGTTTGTGTTCAGATTATTTGTTTTATGCATAGATGTACTCTCCTTTAGAATGGGAAGATAGATCTGTGTGACACTAAACTTCCGTGTTCAGTAGTTTTTTACTTTGAATTTAGTCTGGTTTTATCTCTTTTTGTAATGTACTGGTTTTTACACATTGTTTAATTGCATTTGCATAGGAGTGTGATTATCATGTTGATTGGTATGTCGTATTGGGTGCGTATTTTTGCGTAATTTACGTTCGCACTTAAGTGCTAGAATTTTAAAGGTATGTGAATTCTCCTTGGATGATTTAGATGATGTAGATTAGAATCCTGTTAGAGGTATTTCAATTAATATCTGTTTATATTGATTTTTAATTAACTGAATGGGAAACTCTTTAATCGTTAAAGTGTAATGTTTATGATTTAATTGAGGCTGAAATATTATCATATTCACTCGGGGGGGGGGGGGTGAGGGGGGAAGGGGGGGGTGTTTATACATAACTAACTTCCTGTTCTGCGAGGAAACTTAGGGTGTTAGGATCAGACCTTCTAAGACCTTCTAAATCTATTATTATTATTATTATTATTATTATTATTATTATCATTGTTGTTTTGTTGTTGTTGTTTAATGTATGTTTTATGTTGTCACTGGTGGTAGTGGACTAGGTGTGTGCATATATTGTTCCACTATACAAAGGCAAGACAAGTGCATGAGTGTTGTAATGTAATTCAAAGGGTATTGATTTATTGAGTGTGGTTAGAAAAGTGTAAGGTAAAGTTTTGATTAATAGAATTTAGAATAAAACGGAGGATGTATCTTAGAGGTGCATGGTGACTTCAGAAGAGATAGGGATGTAGAGATAAATTTTTTTATAGTTAGGCACATATGCGAGAAATATTTGATAAAAGGTAAGGATATAAATGTAGCATTTATGGATCTGGAGATCGCTTATAGTTGATAGGGTTGCGATGTGGAATATGATGAGGTTATATGGAATTAGTGGTAGGTTGTTGCAAGCAGTGAAGAGTTTATACATAGACTGTAAAGTTCGTGTTAGGATAGGGAATGAAGTGAGTGAGTGGTTATAGTAAGAGTGGTGCTGAGACAGGAATGTGTGATGTCGCTATGATTGTTGAAACTGTAAGAAAGGTGAATGCTCGAGTGCTTGGTCGAGGGTTAAAGCTGTGTCAATTAGTGATAGAATTTGGAAGGGTACATGAGGAAAGGGAGTTGTTAGTGAATGTGGGTAAAAGTTACGTTATGAAGTGCACAAGAAGTAAGGGTGGTGCTAGATTAAATGTCATGTTGAATGGAGATTTACTTGATCAGTTCAAGTCCTGAGGTTCGATTGTTGCTGCAAATGGTGGAGTGGAAGCAGATGTGAGGCGAACTGGAGGGACCCCAACACTCTCTCCTCTTGCCTTCTTGATATCCTTGTGGACCGAAGAAGGCTTTTTGACAGATCCTGCTATCTCTTTCCTTTTCTTTGATGGAATGGAAAGGCAGTGTGACTGCAAGTTCCAGTGGCCGTCCAGCCACTGAAACTTCTGAGCTGGAGACAGTCGAGATTTTTCCAAGTTGATCTTGAATCCCAAGTGTTCCAGGAACCGGATCCCTTCCTTGGAGGCTTGCCTGCACTCTTCTTCGGATGCTGCCAAGTCAGAGTGTGAATGAAGGATGCAGTGTTGGGGACGGTAAAGGGAGTGGTAAACAATAGAGGGTAGGTAGTAGGTTGGCCAGGGCACCAGCCGCCCGTTGAGATACTGCCGCTGGAGAGTTATGGGGTCCTTTGACTGGCCACACAGTAATACATAGGACCCTTCTCTCTGTTTATGGTTCGTCCCTTTGCCTACACAGACACCGAATAGTCCGCCTATTCTTTACAGATTCTCCTCTGTCCTCGTATACCTGACAACACTGAGATTGTCAAACAATTCTTCTTCACCTAAGGGCTTAACTACTGCATAGTTATTGTTCAGTGGCTATTTTTCTCTTGGTAAGGGAAGAAGACTCTTTAGCTATGGTAAGCAGCTCTTCTAGGAGAAGGAAACTCCAAAATCAAATTGTTTAAAGACACAATATAATAATAACAGGCTCATGCATCGTTAAAATGCCAAACTATATACTTCATAAAACACTTTAAATAAGTAATGAGCCTTTTGCAACCTCTTCAACAAACACAACACTCCAGAGAGAAGTGTTGTTGATGCAATTTGCAAATCAACAAAAGCTGTTATCGCTCTAATGACAGGTGTTACTGACAGCCTGGCTAAACAAGAAGCTGTTGGCATAACCCAAAGAAAATATTTGCATATTCGTATGGTCCCATTGATGTGTGACTCCAATCAGATGAACCGGAACTCCGGGAGATTGGAGATTGGATAAATATGACACGTGGCGATGATTGGGAAATTAATGCCCCGCTGGGGATAATGATGGTGATTGGGAGACGTATGCATTCTAATCCTTTGAGAGAGAGAGAGAGAGAGAGAGAGAGAGAGATAGAGAGAGAGAGAGAGAGAGAGAGAGAGAGAGAGGGCCAGGGATGAGTTGGGCCGGGGATGAGTTGGGCCAGGGATGAGTTGGGCCAGGGATGAGTTGGGCCGGGGATGAGTTGGGCCGGGGATGAGTAAGTTATTCCCGCTTATGAGAGAAAAAAAGAGAGAACCGAAGTTTGTAAGTTATTCCTGTTAATGAGAGAGAGAGAGAGAGAGAGAGAGAGAGAGAGAGGTAAGTTATTCCCGCTTATGAGAGAAAAAAGAGAGAGAAACGAAGTTTGTAAGTTATTCCTGTTAATGAGAGAGAGAGAGAGAGAGAGAGAGAGAGAGGGGGGTAAGTTATTCCCGCCTATGAGAGAAAAAAAGAGAACCGAAGTTTTTAAGTTATTCCTGTTAATGAGAGAGAGAGAGAGAGAGAGAGAGAGAGAGAGAGGTAAGTTATTCCCGCTTATGAGAGAAAAAAAGAACCGAAGTTTGTAAGTTATTCCTGTTAATGAGAGAGAGAGAGAGAGAGAGAGAGAGAGAGAGAGGGTAAGTTATTCCCGCCTATGAGAGAAAAAAAGAGAGAACCGAAGTTTGTAAGTTATTCCTGTTAATGTGTGAGAGAGAGAGAGAGAGAGAGAGAGAGAGAGAGAGAGGGTAAGTTATTCCCGCCTATGAGAGAAAAAAAGAGAGAACCGAAGTTTGTAAGTTATTCCTGTTAATGAGAGAGAGAGAGAGAGAGAGAGAGAGAGAGGGGGTAAGTTATTCCCGCCTATGAGAGAAAAAAAGAGAGAACCGAAGTTTGTAAGTTATTCCTGTTAATGAGAGAGAGAGAGAGAGAGAGAGAGAGAGAGGGGGTAAGTTATTCCCGCCTATGAGAGAAAAAAAGAGAGAACCGAAGTTTGTAAGTTATTCCTGTTAATGAGAGAGAGAGAGAGAGAGAGAGAGAGAGAGAGAGAGGGGGAGGGTAAGTTATTCCCGCCTATGAGAGAAAAAAAGAGAGAACCGACGTTTGTAAGTTATTCCTGTTAATGAGAGAGAGAGAGAGAGAGAGAGAGAGAGAGAGAGAGAGTTGTGCACTGAGGCCGCTTAATATACAGTACTGTGTAATAAGAATTGAACATTGTTGAGTGTCTATTCTCTCATACACGTACTGTCTTTCTGTGTTGACTTTCTTTCTTATTGAGTTTACGTAGTTTTTTTTTTTTGGGGGGGGGGCGGGGTTAAAAAGAATGATCGATAACTTTCCTATTTTATCTAGGCTTATAAACACCGTCTCCTCTATAGAATAAAGAATAAGTGTCTGGATATATACAGTATATATATACTGTATATATACATATATATATATATATATATATACACACACACATGTATGTATATATATATATATATATATATATTTCTTTCCTGTCACGCTGAGCATCAACCACTGGGAAACAACAATCTCCCAAAAATTGGCCCAAACTGCCGTGTGGTAATTACGAAGGGGGGAGGGGGGTGGAAAGGGTCAAACCTGTGTGTATGGAGATCCAAATATTTACCCGTTAATGTTGACGGGTCGCGTATACCAGTGGAAGTAGTATATCTCTAGTCGGATTTAAAAAAAAAATTTTCCAGCAAACTTAATTTTGTTTTCATCTTTCGCGTTTGTTACCAACCAGAGATGTTGGATGAATGTTCTTTTAGTATTTCTACATTTTTTATTTCTCTTATCCTTCCCCCCTTGTTCGTAGTCCCTCGTATTCCCATCATCCCTATTGCAAACATAAGTAATTTCCGGGTGATATCAAAAGCCTGAGAATAGAAAGGAATTAAAGAGTGGATATCTTTTATCAAATTCTTATATATATTTTTCATTTCTCAATAGTTTGTACAATAGAATTATTACAAGTCTTGGGTAGTGCCATAGCCTCTGTACCATGGCCTTCCACTGTTTTGGGATAAAGTTCTCTTGCTTGAGGGTACACTCGGGCACAAAATTCTATCTTATTTCTCTTCCTCTTGTTTTGTTAAAGTTTTTATAGTTTATATAGGAAATATTTATTTCAATGTTGTTACTGTTCTTTAAATGTTTTCATTTTTCTTGTTTTCGTTCCTCACTGGGCTATTTTCCCTGTTGGAGCCCCTGGGCTTATAACATCCTGCTTTTCTAACAAGGGTTGTAGCCTTGCAATTAATAATAATAATAATAATAATAATAATAATAATAATAATAATATTTTCATTTTATAAAAAAAAATCAACAATAGCATTTTGTTATTAATGTTTTAAATTGGGATAAAAAAAAAAAAAAAAGGATGCCAGAAAACTTTCAATCAATCAATTAAGTAAAAATAAAGCTGAAGAAACCCTGATCAAAGTACGGTGGTTACTATAACACGTAAATTCATTCATCCACTTTCATTCAGAATAATAAATAGATGAAATATCCCTGTGACAATTTGCGGTACATAAACGAGCAGTTACGTACTCTAAACCTTAAAGTAGACACTTCAAGCAAAATTCCAGTTGATATATAATGATTATTCTAGATTTACAACTCTATTCATTACAAAAAAAGGGGGGGGGGGAATTTGCATGAGAAATCGACTCTTACAAATCTTTATTATTATTATTATTAGTAGTAGTAGTAGTAGTAGTAGTAGTAGTAGTAGTATCATTACTATTATTATTATTATTATTAGTAGTAGTAGTAGTAGTAGTAAGCTACAACCCTAGTTTGAAAAGCAGGATGCTTTAAGCATTATAAAAGCTCCGACATAGAAAAATAGCCCAGTGAGGAAAGTAAATAAAAACATGAACAAGCTAGAACGGACATTGGGTATAGCGCATACCTCCGCCAATATCGAACGCATACCTTCGCCTATACCAAGTTGTATATCATAAGATGGGCAATTAAATTACGCATATTTTTGCACTAGTTTTATGCAAACCAGATAAACATTGGCCACGATATGAAAAAAAAGACGTTTTTTACATTTTCGTGACCTTGGCCTTGACTTTTGACCCAAACACTCCCAAAATCTAATCAAATTGTTCTTAGATCATGGACAATCATCCCATTAAATTTCATGCGATTCGGTCAAACAGTTTTTGAATCACAAACACACAAACATAAAAACAAATACACGCCTATCAAAACATAACCTTCTTTCCGAAGTAATAAACTACAAAACAAGTAATGAATGGTTAATATAAAATATATAAAAAATATTAACAATAAAATAGATCTCCCATATATAAACTATAAAGAGAGACTTACAGTATGTCAGCCCTGCTTAAAATATAACTACTCTGGTATCCTGTTTGCAGAAAATACCTTAGCTCTGGCCACTTGTGTCTAAAACTCGAGATTATCCTGTTCCGCCTACTCAGCTTCATTCCTTCGGGTCAGTCCATTTCCTCGGGTATCTTTTCCCTTATCTCAAGTGACACAGGAAAGTCACTGCGAGCAACAACCTTAAGGAAACGATTCTCACGGTTTCTTATTCTTTCTTTACTTTAGATGTGGAAAAAGTCTTTTGACAAACAAGATATTTGTTATTTATCTCTCTCTCTCTCTCTCTCTCTCTCTCTCTCTCTCTCTCTCTCTCTTCTTTGATTAAATTTTCCTCCAACTTTTATAAAACCAACCTCTCTCTCTCTCTCTCTCTCTCTCTCTCTCTCTCTCTCTCTCTACATATATATATATTATATATATACATATATACATAATTTGATAATTAAATTTTCCTCCAACTTTTATAAATCTTCTCTCTCTCTCTCTCTCTCTCTCTCTCTCTCTCTCTCTCTATTTGTTTATCTCAGCATTTTTACCCTTTCTCCATCTATCTATTGATCTACTTATCTATCTATCTCCATTTGATTATCACTGCATTCTTCTTATAAATCACATTACACCCACCTTCAGTGTCCACCTCTTTTCTATCCCTCGGGAAATAGGACAGCGACGAAAAGTAACATAATCAGGAAGAGTTTCCTTCCCCAAGCAGGTAACCAATAGAGAAATATTTCTCATGTGAAAATGTACTTGAGAGAGAGAGAGAGAGAGAGAGAGAGAGAGAGAGAGAGTTTCTTATATGTGCGATGATAGTGAAATATAACAATGCAATTTAATTAAAAACAGTATTATTATCATTATTGTATATTAACATCATCATTACTAGCCAAGCTACAACTCTAGTTGGAAAGGCAAGATGCTATAAGCCCAAGGGCTCCAACAGGGAAAAATAACTCAACAAAAACCTGGGAAAGATTTAATGACAAGAACCAAACAGAACAATTACGCGAATCCTCGTGACAGTAGAGGCCCGCAATCAGCCCAAACACTGTGCCATTCCAGTCCCTGGAATTGCCTATCTGGAATCGGCTGGAAAGTTATTTACCAACAGCATGGCATCCAGGATGTCCATTCAGGTCCTCAATATTACCCTGCGGATTCCAAGCGGATTCCCACTGGAATCGGAGGCTGAATAAATCGCAGAACCAGATGTGGCTGCTTTCTGGAATATCTGTCCAGGAAGGTAAACACTTACCAACCTACGTTACCTTATCATTGTGTCTCGTTGTGTCCAACACTTACTCAAACTAGTGTGCAGTTGGCTTCATTAATTCCGGTACACATCATGGAAAGCTAAGGATGCGTCTGTGTACCCGATCCGTCAAAAAAGACGGAATAATATTTAGATAGATATGCATACACGCACATACACACGCACACACACATATACACACAGATTCTACCCTTTCTCCTTTCTTGACTACAGTCCAGCAGTTTCAATCATTGAAATTTTAATCAAACAAGCAAACACAGCGATTAAGACAATGCATATCATTCTGAAGACACAGAATACGCTGTATAAAAGGTGAATTCTAAGGGCCTTTTTTAAAATAGTATTCAAAGGAAAATACCGATAATTACCTCTCTTTTGTAAGAAAAAATATTGTAACCTAGTAATTCTGCATAATTTTATTTGCAAAAAAAAAAAAAAAAAAAAAAAAAAAAAAAAAAAAAAAAAAAAAAAAAAAAAACAATATTTTTAAAATGCCTTCTTATACAATAGAAATATTCAATTATATATGTAGAAGGATCTTGTTTTTTATATAAAGTCTATTAATAATTTTAAAATGATTTTTCGTGAGAAAAATATTTCATCCAAACATCTAATTGTCGTTTTTCATTGAAAGATATTTTACTGAAAATAGAAATAAGGATACCTTTATATATAATACTTCTTGATAATATGTTTAATGAGAGTTTTCTTTACCATATTTACAAAAAAATACTTACATTAAAAATATATTTACCTTATTCTATGGAAAAGCATTATAAATATTTTCTAAACAATATTATATAAAAACTTAACTATTTACCGTCTTTTACACTATTAAATTATTTCAAATTACTTTAACCGATGAAAAAAAATTTTTTTTTACAAAGATATCTTTATTATTCTTTTTTCATCAAAATTTTTCTATCAAAATGTTATTTTCCATCTTCTCTTAAAAATGTTTTATAAAAAAATCTTTATTTTATTATCTTAATTATCATTTTAAACACCCCTCACGCTATAAAGATACTAAGACAATTATAACTATTATTATTATTATTAAAAGAAGGAGTTTTACCAGCCCAATGAGTCAAGCTTGACTTTTACAGGGCTGGCCCGAAAAAAAAAAATCGGGATATAAAGAATTATAAAAGTATCAAAATTCAATTGATAAGGAAAAAAAACAAATAAATGAAAAAAAAATAATTATATATATGTATATACAGTATATACTTATAATCTTTAAATATTCTAAATATGGGTGAATAGATGGATGAATATATATATATATATATATATATATTATATATATATATATATATATATATAATCGGGATATAAAGAATTATAAAAGTATCAAAATTCAATTGATAAGGAAAAAAAACAAATGAAAAAAAATAATTATATATGTATATACAGTATATACTTATAATCTTTAAATATTCTAAATATGGGTGAATAGATGGATGAATAGATAGATATATATATATATATATATATATATATATGAAATCTGAATGATAAAAATAATTAACTATATATTAAATCTATGTATTTTAAAATGAATTAGTAAGAAATCTTAGGTAAAAATTTAGATTCTATCAATAATACGTGAATTCCATAAAAAGGTTAAAATTCTAGAAACAGAAAAATTACTTGATTCAGTTAAAATGTCAGAAAAAGTTTTCTGACCAAAACATATCTCTCTCTCTCGCTGAAAAACTTTACAAACCGAAAATATATGTTTAATAGATAAAAAAGTATCACACTCACTGCACATTGGAACAGTGCCGTGTGAACTATCAAATTAGAAAAAAAAATTATATATATATATATATATATATATATATATAAACTTTCCAATTACATCATTTAATCATAATCCATGAAAACATCTATAATCATCCAATCAAAAAATTCTACAAAAATCTTTCATATCAAATCTAAGAAATACTCTATTATTCTTATTGCATTTACTGGAATCAACAAGTGAAAAATATATTCAAGAACTCGTAGACTATCTCTCATGAATGACAGGATTTGAAAAAAACTAATCTTCCATTAATTCATCATAAAAGAATATTTGACACCCTCGTAACATATTTTGACTTATCAGACAAATTAACACTAATAGCATTTTGCTTTTAATTATCGCACGTACAGTAGATTAAGTGCTGTGCATTAGTGAACATGGTAATAATGCATTTACTTTTTTTTTTTTTTTTTTTTTTTTGCATTCAAGGGAAGCTATAATGAGTATTAAGGTTTTTGTGTTATTTCGAATTCTCAAAATATTTAAAGAGGAGCTGTTCATGTATGGGATGGTTAATGGAAGAACTTTGCCCTCTCTCTCTCTCTCTCTCTCTCTCTCTCTCTCTCTCTCTCTCTCTCTCTCAGAAATTCTTCACTGATTATTCATATTCTATAAAACTTGATAATCAGCAGCCTTTTATTTATCTATCTATCGATTTATCTATCTTTCTATATATAATATATATATATATATATATATATAATATATATATATATATATATATATAATATATATATATATATTATATGTATATATATATCAAAGCTCTTTACTGATTATTCATACTCAATAAAACTTCCTAATCAACAGCCTCTTATTTATCTATCGATCTATCTATCTATCTACATAAGTATATAAGCACACACATACATATATATATATATACACATCTATCTGTCTCTCTCTCTCTCACCCTTCCTCTTTCTTCAACCTCCGCATATATTTTTCCCGTACATCTTTCCTTTCTAGATATTTTCTACCTCTGAAAATCTGAGAGCAAGAAAATATTAGAACACTCTAACTAAACAATGTTTCCATCAAAGACCCAGCCCAGCAAAAAAAAAAAAAAAAAAAAAAATTCAGGTCTAAAAATTTGATACCCTGGACACAGTACTAAAACAAATTCTTCGAGTTATCCGAATGCTTTATTTTCGGGCAATTCCCTAAACAATTTCTACCTTCTCTATTAAAAATCATGGAGTATAAATCTCGACAGATTTGTAATAAGAAGAGCATTTTTATGTGGTATAAAGTATCTGCTTGAAGACACATTGCAAAATCTTTTAATAACTAGATCAGACAATAGAGCGCATACCTTCGCCAATATCATGTTATATGTCATGCAACTCGAATAAAAATTGACCACGATATAGCAAAAAGAAATGTTTGACCTTTTCGTTACCTTGACCTTGAACTTAGAGCCAAATACTCAAAAATTGTACTTGGATCATGGTGAATCGTCCCACTAAATTTTATGAGATTCGGTCAAATAGTTTTTGAGTTAAGCGAATCACAAACTAACAAACATAAATAAAAACCAATACAGTACACGGCAATTAAAAGATAACTTTAGGAACAACAAAGTTGGCGAAGGTAAAAATAATCCATAACCCTTATTTGTTGCCTGTGCATTTTCATTGAACATCATCTTAGTTTTACTTATATTCATTTTCAGTTATACATTTCTTCATTCACTATTCAAATCTATCTTTTTTTGCAGTTCCTCCCATGATCCAATAAACGGAACTATGTCATCTGCAAATCTTAGGTTGTTAAGGTACTGCCCACCCTTTTACCCCCAAAGGACGTACTGGTACGTTTCACAAAAGCCATCCCTTTACCCCCATGGACGTACCGGTACGTCCTTGCAAAAAAATGCTATACATTTTTTTTTTTTTTTTTTTCATATTTTCGATATTTTTTTTAGAATATTCAGACATTTTCCAAGAGAATGAGACCAACCTGATCTCTCTATGACAAAAATGAAGGCTGTTAGAGCAAAAATATACTGCAAAATGTGCTGGGAAAAATATAACCCCCTGGGGGTTAAGGGTTGGAAATTTCCAAATAGCCTGGGGGTAAAAGGGTTAATGTTAATTACTCCATTTCCAAAATGGAAAAGAGCGATGGAGTCTTACAAATAGAAAATGCATCGTCTCTGTGTCCGAGGTGATCATTTGGCTATTTCGTGATCCTTCAAAGATTCAATCTGTTGCTTTTCTTTATTGGGTCTGAAGGCTTCAAGATAATTTTCATATTTGTTTTATCTTATTAAAATCGTTTTGTAATAATGTGAGTGTTTTAAGGTAATTGAAGAATGAAATAAAATTAATTATTCTCTCTTAGATATCATTAATAGTGTTAGTACTTTACTATAAGTAATCACATGATAAACCTCTCTTAATTATCACTAATAGTGTAAGTACTTTAATGTAATTGTGAAAAACTCTCTAAGATATCCTTAATAGTGTATGAACTTTATTGTAAGTAATCG
>NC_090759.1:73244851-73249851 GCF_036898095.1 Palaemon carinicauda
GTTGAATCAGTAGAACTTCAAAAGTTCAAAGTTGCAGCAAATATTTCTATGTTGACCAGGATGACATGAGTCTTCTTTATAGTTTATATATGACATATCTGGTTTTGACGTTGTTAATAGTTTATATATATATATATATATATATATATATATATATATATATATATATATATATATATATATATATATCTTTTTTTTTTGACGTTGTTACTGTTTTTAGAATGATTTATTGTTAATTTGTTCTCATCATTTATCTATTTCCTTATTTCCTTTCCTCACTGGGCTATTTTTCCTTATTGGAGCCCTTTGGCTTATAGCATCTTGATTTTCCAACTAGAGTTGTAGCTTGGCTAGTAATAACAACAATAATAATAATAATAATAATAATAATAATAATAATAATAATAATAATGTGAATTTCTGCATCTTTTAAATTATACTGTACATAACGTGAACTTAGCAAACAGATTATCCCTAAAATTTAACTATAATAGAAACGGTAATAAACACCGTTAAGTATTTGTAATTAACCACTGTATGTTGTAATTACCGTAATTAATCATAGGCAATACTCTTAAAATTCTATAAAAATACGTATTCCTTCAGTAAAAGAAGTTATCAAAACCTTTGACGGAGTTCAAAGTAGAAATCTAATTGAGAAATTACTGTATGTCTGTCTGTCTGATTGAAGGAATTTAATAACATTTGCACGGAGTTAAAATAGAGAATGAAATTCTATCTAGTTACCTTTCAATCATTTTAAATCAGCAGGATATTAATTATAGATCCTACCGGAATCCTTCGCTGCCAAAAATTTCACCTCTCTCTCTCTCTCTCTCTCTCTCTCTCTCTCTCTCTCTCTCTCTCTCTCTCTCTCTCTCTCTCTCTCTCTCTCTCTCTCTCTCTCTCTCAGTCTGCGTGTCTGTCTGACTCATAATATGAGACAGATGTTTGATTAGCTGAGTTTAATTGCAATTTAGTATCAAAGACACTGAGAGAGAGAGAGAGAGAGAGAGAGAGAGAGAGAGAGAGAGAGAGAGAGACCCCACTTCATTATACACTTCATAGCCAAGAGATCATCACTTAATTACATCACTTCAAGACTGAGATAACAATCCTCTTTGATTTCTTCAGTTCTTGTTTATTTAATTTAACTAAACTTAAATATGCTGAGTTACAGTAATAAATTAAATGCAATTGCAGTCCCCTTTGCATCATGCTAATAATAATAATAATAATAATAATAATAATAATAATAATAATAATAATAGTTATTATTATTATTATTATTATTATTATTATCTAAGCTATAACCCAACTTTGAAAGATGATATAAGCCCAAGGATTCCAACATTAAAAATAGCCCAGTGAGGAAAGGAAATAAGGAAATAAATATACTATAAGAGTATTAATGAGTAATTAAAATAAAATATTCTAAGAACAGTAACAACATTGAACCAGATCTTCGATAATATATAATATAAAATATATAATATATAATATAAAATGAGACTTATGTCAGGCTGTTCAACATAAAACCATATGCTAATAGTTTGATCTCTTGAATTTCCACCGATTCAACAACCTGATTAGGAAGATCATTCCACAACTTGGTCACAGCTGGAATAAAACTTCTAGAATATTGCGTAGTATTGAGCATTATGATGGAGAAGGCATAACTATTAGAATTAACTAAATACCTAGTATTACGAACAGGATGGTACTGTCCGGGAGGATCTGAATGCAAAGGATGATCACAAATATGAAAAATCTTATGCCACATGCATCACAAACTAACTGAACGACGGTGCCAGAGATTAATATCTAGATCAGGAATAAGAAATTTAATGGACCGTAAGTTCCTGTCCAACAAATTAAGATGAGAATCAGCAACTGAAGACCAGACAGGAGAACAATACTCGAAACAAGGTATAATGAAAGAATTAAAATTCTAAAAGACTTTTTCAATAAGCCTACTTTTTGTGCAACTCCAGGAGTGACACACCAAATATGTTGCTCAAAAGTAAATTTGCTATCAAGAATCATACCTATGATTATAAAAGTCAAAGAGAGTTAAAGAAACATTATCAATATTGACATCCGGATGTTGAGGAGCCACTGTCATCGACCTACTACTTACAATCATACTTTGAGTTTTGTTAGGGTTTAACATAATGTTCCCTAAATTGCACTACTCACTAATTTTAGCTAGATATCTATTGCCTTCATTTAATGAAGATCCACGTAGAAGGCGTGCGCAGCGCATCCATGTACGCCTTGACAGAGCAGAGGAGCAATGGGCTTATATCTAATTGCAAGCGAAGCTACCTAGGGCGGAGCAAAAGCCACTTGAGGGAGTGATATATTGATCTGACAGGTAGTTACAAAGAGTAAGATATAGATGATGATGTCATGGTTGGTACTACTTACCACCGCTGAGCAAGCTTGCGCTGCGATTGTCTGTGATTCTGTAGAGAGACCAACCCTTCCAGACTTCGCTAATACGCTTCCCGGCATGAGTTTTACAAGCAATCGAAATTTTCTGCATTCCTTCACATACAGCCTTTCCCCTTCTGTTTTACTTTGTGCTAAATCATTGAGAATTCTCTCTATCAAGACGATATAATATATATATATATATATATATATATATATATATATATATATATGTATGTATGTATATATGTGTGTGTGTGTGTGTATCAACTGAACCACACCCTTCAACATCTAAAATTCAAGGTTTTGGTTTTTATTTTCTTTAAAACAAGGAATCTGTTTGGAGGTATCCAAAACCATGGTACCATAGATTTAGTGACTTTCACATCATACAGAGTGACGAATATACTACCATTTACTTTTCTATGCTTAATTCAAATGCAAAAAGCAAGATTTCTTTTAGCTTCATGAAAAGTCTCATCTGATATTTAAGAGGCATTTCCATCCTCCAAGGGGTCCACAACCCTCCACTAGGTTTAAGTCTGCCTCGGAGAACAATACGTTTGTGCTGTAAACCAACAGAAATTCTTAAGGTACCAATGCCCAGGTTGTACAAATTACTTCTACGTACTAGTCTTCAGTTAACAGACTGATCTGACAGACATGGTCACATTTGACCTCCAGAGTAAGAGGCTATTGCAGCATTAATGAGACATCTTCCTACACCAAAGGTTTCACAACACTAGACAAGGCGCTCCTCAGCCCAGGGG
The DNA here is from genome assembly GCF_036898095.1 of Palaemon carinicauda. Classification (NCBI taxonomy): domain Eukaryota; kingdom Metazoa; phylum Arthropoda; class Malacostraca; order Decapoda; family Palaemonidae; genus Palaemon; species Palaemon carinicauda. Next base: position 73,248,058 of record NC_090759.1, read on the forward strand.
CACAGCGTATTAGAACATTTAACTCTACTTACTAGGGCTTAAGCAGTCATTATCATGTCTTAATCAATTGACACAATATTCAAGGTTTGTATATATATATATATATATATATATATATATATATATAATATATATATATATATATATATATATATATATATAGTTATTGCATTAATATTATTCATCTGCATATATATATATATATATATATATATATATATATATATATATATATATATATATATATATACATATATATATGGATAAATATCAACACAACATCGTGTTCAAATAGAAATAAATTTCTACCTCATACTTGGGATCGAACGCTAGCCCCTTCTAATGAAAGGCCAGGTCGAAACCAACCATGCCACGAGAGGCCATAAAAGAAATCGGAACCTGACGCTACCTAGCTGTCCGAGGATTTACCTGGCGAGACATCAGTCTCTTACCAGCGAGTTTTACCCGATTTCCTGGCCCACCACGTGACACAATTGGTAGTAATTCATTCAAATTACCCATAATGAGTCAATATGAATAAATATCAACACAACATCGTGTTCAAATAGAAATAAACTTCTACCTCATACTTGGGATCGAACGCTAGCCCCTTCTAATGAAAGGCCTGGTCGAAACCAACCATGCCACAAGAGGCCATAAAAGAAATCGGAACCTGACGCTACCTAGCTGTCCGAGGATTTACCTGGCGAGACATCAGTCTCTTACCAGCGAGTTTTACCCGATTTCCCGGCCCACCACGTGACACTGTTGGTAGTAATTCATTCAAATTACCCCTAATGAGTCAATATGGATAAATATCTTCAAAACATCGTGTTCAAATAGAAATAAATTTCTACCTAATACTTGGGATCGAACGCTAGCCCCTTCTAATGAAAGGCCAGGTCGAAACCAACCATGCCACGAGAGGCCATAAAAGAAATCGGAACCTGACGCTACCTAGCTGTCCGAGGATTTACCTGGCGAGACATCAGTCTCTTACCAGCGAGTTTTACACGATTTCCCGGCCCACCACGTGACACAATTGGTAGTAATTCATTCAAATTACCCGTAATGAGTCAATATGGATAAATATCAACACAACATCGTGTTCAAATAGAAATAAATTTCTACCTCATACTTGGGATCAAACGCTAGCCCCTTCTAATGAAAGGCCTGGTCGAAACCAACCATGCCACAAGAGGCCATAAAAGAAATCGGAACCTGACGCTACCTAGCTGTCCGAGGATTTACCTGGCGAGACATCAGTCTCTTACCAGCAAGTTTTACCCGATTTCCCGGCCCACCACGTGACACTGTTGGTAGTAATTCATTCAAATTACCCCTAATGAGTCAATATGGATAAATATCAACACAACATCGTGTTCAAATAGAAATAAACTTCTACCTCATACTTGGGATCGAACGCTAGCCCCTTCTAATGAAAGGCCAGGTCGAAACCAACCATGCCACCAGAAGCCATAAAAGAAATCGGAACCTGACGCTACCTAGCTGTCCGAGGATTTACCTGGCGAGACATCAGTCTCTTACTAGCGAGTTTTACCCGATTTCCCGGCCCACCACGTGACACTGTTGGTAGTAATTCATTCAAATTACCCCTAATGAGTCAATATGGATAAATATCTTCACAACATCGTGTTCAAATAGAAATAAATTTCTACCTAATACTTGGGATCGAACGCTAGCCCCTTCTAATGAAAGGCCAGGTCGAAACCAACCATGCCACGAGAGGCCATAAAAGAAATCGGAACCTGACGCTACCTAGCTGTCCGAGGA
>NC_090759.1:73254851-73257351 GCF_036898095.1 Palaemon carinicauda
ACCAGGGAGGGCCAAGCAAAGGCTGCTGATGAGCAAGTGGTTACTTAAATTGAAGTTATGTTCACGAGCTTTGAACATTCATGATGGGTGTATTTCACATCAGTCAGGGAATAGTAAGGCTAATTATACTGATTCTTTCATAGTTTATGAATGAAATATCTGTTTTGATTTTAGTGTTTTTAATTTTTTTCATTTTAATTATTCATTATTTATCATAACTTTACTTCCTTATTTCCTTTCCTCACTGGGCTATTTTTCCCTGTTGGAGCCCTAGGGCTTATAGCCTCTTGCTTTTCCAACTAGGGATGTAGCTTAGCTAGTAGTAGTAGTAATAATAACAATAATGATAATAATAATAATAATAATAATAAATGAATATCGCAAATATAAAGACGCCTACACATACATACATACAAACATACACACACAAACACACACACACACACACACATATATATATATATATATATATATATATATATATATATATATATATATATATATATATATATATATTATATATATATATATATATATACCTTCTAAAATTCTTTATCTATGGCTCTGCCTTAATTATTTGGTGGTTCCTAAAAAATTATTGAGCCAAAGTTTATTCTTTGAAAGCTAAACAAACTCACATCAGTCTAATATATTTCAGTCCAGGAAAAACTACCAAAACTCCAATGAACTTTTTTCATTAACGAAAGTTTTCGAAAACTGACGCTGTGCTTCTTCACGATCATCCAACAGCAGCTAAAGTTTGATAAAAGTTCACTACTTCAGAAGCTGAACAATAAGATTTTTCATAACTCTGACCATCTTTTACATTCAGATCTCCCTGGACGATTCAATCCTGTTCGTAATACTAGGCAGGCAGTTAATTCTAATAGCCAGGCTTCTTCCATCATGAGCCTCAATACTAAACAGTATTCTAAAAGTTTTATTCCAGCGGTTACCAAGTTGTGGAATGATTTTCATAATCGGGTAATTGAATCAGTATAACTTCAAAAGTTCTGTTTAGACGTTGTTACTGTTTTTAGAATGATTTTTGTTAATTTGATCTCATCATTTATTTATTTCCTTAAATCCTTTCCTCACAGGGCTATTTTTCCCTATTGGAGCCCTTGAGCTTATGGCATCTTGCTTTTCCAACTAGGGTTGTAACTTGGCTAATAATAATAATAATAATAATACCATTTTTTAGCATTTCTATTTCCTATGTTTATCCTATAAGACCCAGGAATCTTCACAGTCAAATAAATAAAGACTTTAATATCTCGACTTAACAAAAGTAATACATAATTACTTGAGTAGAACAGGTTTTCAAAAGTTAAAAACTTGCAGCGAATGTTTTTATGCTGAACAGGCTGACATAAGTCTCTCTTTATAGTTCATACAATGTTATTACTGTTCATCAAATTATTTCATATTCATCGTTCATTACTTCTCTTGTAGTTTATTTCTTCATTTCCTTTACTCACTGTTCTATTTATCCTGTAGCTAATATTTTCCCTTTCCTCACTGGGCAATTTTTCCCTATTGGAGCACTTGGGCTTATAGCATCTTGCTTTTCCAACTAGGGTTGTAGCTTGGCTAGTAATAATAATAATAATAATAATAATAATAATAATAATAATAATAATAATAATAGGTTCATATGATGATATAAAATCCACCATTGCAAATAAAAAATCAATCAAACACATTCATAAAAATAATAAGAATTTCAGCCCTTTGCAAGGAAACAAGTAAGAGTTGTATCAGTTTGTAATGGGCACTTAAAAGAGTGGTTTCATCTGCTCCTTTGGGCATATTTTAATTTCTTTCTAAGCCCTCCAAAATAAATGTGGCTGTATCTTCGCCGAGGTTGTAATAAAACTGCTTAATAACAAATAAAAATCATTGAACAGAATCAAACAAGAAACCAAAGTTTGAAAAAAAACATTCTTTCTAGACTAAATATATCTGGTTCAAAGCTCTCTCTCTCTCTCTCTCTCTCTCTCTCTCTCTCTCTCTCTCTCTCTCTCTCTCTCTCAAATGAAATATATTTACAATGCTTATTGTTGACTATTGGTAACGTCAAACGTCTTTGTCGAGCGATTGCCAGACTGGGGTTCGGGAGAAACTCAAACCCGTTAGTTCCTTTCGTGTCTGCAACCTCACCATCCCCGTGAGCTAGGGATGGGTGTTTGGGGGAACCTATCGGTCTACCTGCTGAGTCATCAGCAGCCATTGCCTGGCCTTCCCTGGTCCTAGCTTGTGTGGAGAGGGGGGCATGGGCGCTGATTATACGTATATATGGTCAGTCTCTAAGACATTGAAATGCTTGCTGGAGTAATGTCACAGTCCGTTGGCTCTACCATTGAAGAACAACCTTTAAATAAAGTCTTCTCCGCCCAAGTACATATAAAAGATTTCCTTCATGCCAGAGACCCAGACTTTATGGAATGGGAATTCATCACATTACTGGATAGGAATCGCCAATTCCCAGCGAACTTTC